>NC_059269.1:12118628-12158628 GCF_017591435.1 Portunus trituberculatus | reverse complement strand
GAATTGCTTCTGGGAAAAAATAAAAAAACACTGCTGATTCTCAAATGTCAGGAGAATGAGAGAAAAGTAACGCTCAGATTTAAAGTAATGAGAGAAAAAAATATGAAATGTTTTTTTTATAAAGAGTAGAAATGAAATAGCTCGCCGTTGAATTAAAGGAAAAAGTGAAAATAACATCAAACAATAATTAATGGAAAGTTTAAAAAAAAGGAGAAGAAAAAAATATATGAAATTAATGGCATTGCGGGAAGCCAGATTTTTATCATTTTATATTTGATCTTTTTAAACATTTGAAACCCTGGAAATGAATACTTAACTCCTTCAATACTGGGACACATTTTACCATGAGATTTGTGTACGATTAGACCATTTTACTGACATTAGGAAGAGTCTGTGGAAGTCAGAAGATTAATAACCACATGATCACAGTTCACATTATTATAATCCACCACATGAGTTTCTGAAGCTCTACAAAATCATCACATAGTAAGCAGAATGAATATGGAAACGCGTCATGGTACTGAAGGGGTTAAGCGGAGGCGTGGATTTCTCGTTGACATTTTCAGCTGCAGCACTCAACGATGAGGGAACATTTTTTTTATATACCTACAGATTAATTAGAGAACACAATACGCGGCTGACGGCTTTGCATGATGAAGATCTCATTAATCGTCACCTGTCGGAAGCAGCAATCCCTCCAATATGAAAGGCAATAAGCGCTTTGACTCAAAAACTGAAGGTTAGATTACCTTGAAAGACCAGAGCGCTCGTGTGGAACGTAATCTCTCTCTCTCTCTCTCGCTCTCTCTCTCTCTCTGAAAAAAAGTGTGTTTCATCTTTCGTTCGGCATATTAGACACTACACATTGGCCATATTCGTCTTATAACAGTTTTGAAATTAGATTTATAAACACTTAAAGGTCGGCTTTCATGGGCAGCATTAGGGAATCTGCATATTATTCCCAGCCCAATGAGAGAATGTGGAGGGCATTCTCTTTTTATGCAAAACTACTAAAGGAGACGCAGTTCAGATGATAGATAGAGACGGAGGAGATGTGGGCTGGGAGGAGAGAGAGGGAAAGGGAGAGGACTGACTTTTATTTCCGTCCTCACTGCTCCCTGGTTCCTTTCCTGTGACTCTCCCCCAAGAAGAGCGATAGCAGTAGCCAATAGCACCGTTGGGATTGCGCCGTAAGCTACAGTACGAAAAAAAACAGTAAGGGAAGCGAAGGATAGGAGGTGAATGGGGCTGGTCCTCGGCCCTTCCTGCTACAGACAATAGTGCTGCCCTAGGGTGGCGTTCTGCACGAAACTGTAACGAATCAAGACCGGATCACCACTTTACTCTACTTTACTTCACTTCACTTCACTTCACCTCACCTCACCCCTGTAGAAGTTTGCTTTCCTGGACATGAAGTAGAAAAATTTGCTGGAAGAATTGATTGTATTGGGTAGTTCTAAAGAGCGAAAAAGATCGGTCCCAGTAGAGATCACTTGGCGTATTTGTGATCTCTTGAAAACACACACATTAGATGGTAAGACTCCCACATCTCTACTCATGTCGGAAGGAAAGGTCGCAGCTCCTCGCCTTACATCCTGTGGCTATTCAGTACCAGAGTGAAAGAAGACAAATTCATCTAATGCCTTTTACCTCCGGCCAGCCAAACTAAACTCAGGACTCCGTTGCGAGCTAAGCGTGTCCCCAACTACAGTGCAAAGACAGGGAACATGTAACCAGGTGTAGTGTCTCCATAGTAAGGGCAGCTTTTCCGTACCTAAGTTACCTGAGCCTCCTACGTACCAAGGTGTTCCTAATTGCTATTAAAAGGTGATTATTAACTCAACATTACAACCTTCTGGCATGTAATAAACCTAATAGATTTCACACACACACACACACACACACACACACACACACACACACACACACACACACACACACACACACACACACACACACACACACACACACGTCAAGTTCATTGTGGGATTTTGTCATAATATTATATCAATTTGCATAAACAGAAAAGGAGCGATCCTATTATTTTGAGAGAGAGAGAGAGAGAGAGAGAGAGAGAGAGAGAGAGAGAGAGAGAGAGAGAGAGAGAGAGAGAGAGAGAGAGAGAGAGAGAGAGAGAGAGAGAGAGAGAGAGAGAGAGAGAGAGAGAGAGAGAGAGAGAGAGAAAGAAAAATTAAGGCAGGGAGAAAGAGAAAGTACCGTGTAATTTAGAGAGGGAAAAGGTTAGGTGAAGTACTAGATTGTGGAGAGAGAGAGAGAGAGAGAGAGAGAGAGAGAGAGAGAGAGAGAGAGAGAGAGAGAGAGAGAGAGAGAGAGAGAGAGAGAGAGAGAGAGAGAGAGCACGAAAATCACACACACACACACATAGAGAAACAAGGACAGACAGCAAATCCCAACAGTCACATCACAAGGAACATAATCCAATCTGGCACTACACGCCACAAAGGCACCCAAGAACATCAGGTGGAGCACTGTGCCACTTTACCCACCACCTGAAGCACCACCACCACCACTAGTATCAAACACCTCGCCAGAAGGAGTAGGAGAAGCATAGAAACACAACATAATTCCTTTTCTTCCTCTAAGCTAACCTGCTCCCTGCCTACTACCATCTCTCCTTCTCTCCTTCTCTGCACTTGACTGCATCCACCACACGCAGCCATTGCCACATTAGCAGGATGTTAATGAGCACTGTAACTCATTCCCAGGAGTGTCGTACAGCTGTTGGTGGTAGTGGTGTGTAGGAGAGACTAACGTAAACAGACCTATTTGTATTCTAACCCCAGAGTGAGACTTGATGTGTTTGTAGCCGTAAGTAATATAGTGTGTGGAGCAAAAGGGGATGTTTTTGTCAGTAGGTTGAAAGGTCAAAGATATGCTGCATGTTCTCTCTATATTGATTTTTACATGCATGATTTCTGTTTGTTGTTCTCTTTCTATTTCTGTCTCTCTTTATCTCTGTCTGTGTGTCTGTCTGTCAAAAATAAAAAAAACCCAGCAGAATTGTACAGTCAATAGAAACCATATATAAGAAAATCAATGAGCGGTAATCTGATATGGCTTTCAACTGTTCGTTTTTCCAAATTAAGAAAAAAAAAAAAAAAAAAAAGAAAAGTTGAGATATAATTTTAGTCCAACACCGCTCTTAATTTCGAGATTGAAAACAACAACATGAGAAAAGAGAACAATGTACACACGAGAACATTTACCGAAATATGCATGCATGGACAAGAGGAACAAAGATGCATAACACACACGACGGTCCGTATAACATCTGTGCCAGTGAGTTTGATGGAGCATTATGGAAGAATGACTGCTCTCTTTATTAAATGTAGGTAAAAAAAAATGAGTGCTTTGTGAATTAAAAGTTGGGAAAGAAAAGTATAACGGTGATAAAGAATGGGAAAGAGAAAGAGAAAAGAAGAGCTAATGAAGACTAGGAGGAGGAGGAGGAGGAGGAGGAGGAAAAGGGATGACGTGGAGTTGGAGAAGACTGAAGAGATCCAAGAGGAAAAAGAAAAGGGAAGGAAAAGGAGGAAAGAAAACAGAGAAAGAGAAGGAAAGCCGAAACGAGGAAAGAAAACGAGAATGAAGAGAGAGTTGGTAAAAAAATAAGAGTGGAGGAAGATGGAGGGAAGGAGAGAGGGAGAGGGAGGGAGGAAGGGAGAAATATAGATGGAAAGAAAACTAGTGACAGGAGGAGGAAAACGAGAAGGAGAAGCAGGAAGAGAAGATGAAGGAGGAGCTAATGAAGAAGAAACAGGAGAGAGATGAGAAAAAGGAGAAAAAGAGTAACGAGAGAAGGTCGAGGAGAAGAGGAAGAGGAGGAGGAGGAGGAGGAGGAGGTCGATGAAGAGTGTTACGGTTTTTTGTGGCATAGGATTTGAGATCGATATGATGATTGCAGTAATGCTGGTGTTAAAAATGGTGATGGCAGGCAGTGGTGGTGATGGTGATGGTGGTGGTGGTAGTAGTGGTGGTGATGGCGGGGATGATGATGGGAAGGAGGTAGGGAGGGCCAGTGGTGGTGTTGATGGGATGGTGATGGTAGCGCTAATGGACGTGGGATATGGTGTTGTTGCTGTCGTCGTTATTGTTGTTGTTGTTGTCATAGTATCGATAGGTGGTAGTGCTTATCATTAGTAGTTTCAGTATAATTTGAAGCCATGATAGCATTAACAGGTACTCAAACAGCAGACGGAAGCGTAACTAAAGCGTAACTGAATAAACATCAATATTTGCAGCAGTGAGCAGTGAAATAGGTGGCTGTACTAGTTTCAACAGAATCTTAAGCCATAGCAGCATTAGCAGGTACTCAAACAGCAAAGGCGTAAGAAAGTCGTATCTAGGGCAACAGCAGCAGTAGTAACAGTAGCAGTATTAGCAGCAGTGGGCAGTGAAATAGGTGACTATATTCATGCATTACTAGTAGTTTAAGCTGAATTTGAAGCAATAACAGAATAAACAGGTGCTCAAACAGCAGAGAGAGGCGTAAGAAAACCGTGTCTAAGGCAACAGCAGCAGTAGTAACAGCAGATGTATTAGTAGCAGTGAGCATGTATTATTAGTAGTTTCAGCGGAATTTGAAGCCATAACAGCATTAGCAGGTATTCAAACAGCAGACTGAGGCGTAACTAAAACCTAACTAAGGCAACAGCAGCAGTAGAAACAGCAGCAATAGTAACAGCACTATTAACAGCAGTGAACAGTGTGTGGCAGGAGTAACAGTGAGAAAATAACATTGGTTGTGGTCCCCCTCACCTGCAATCTCTATCACATCTCTCTAAGTCTTCTATTCCGCTCCCTCGAATTCTTTTTATTTCCTCTCTGCCTCCATTCCGCACTGCCTCCCCTTCTCCTCTTCCTTCCTCCAGGCTCTTGTCCTTTCCCTTCTCTCCTTTTATAGTCTCTCCGTTTCTACCTCCACGCCCTCCCTCTGCTTCTATCGCGTTTCTTTTTCCTCTTGTCTTTTCTAGTTTCCTTTTTGTTTTCGTTTTTTTGTCCTGTACATTTGGGTCTGTTTATGTGAGTGGGTGTCACGTTTTTGGATGTAATTATTTTATTGCTGGTTTTACTCTCTCTCTCTCTCTCTCTCTCTCTCTCTCTCTCTCTCTCTCTCTCTCTCTACTCTCAGTCCCTTCCTCTTTCTCTAGTATACTCTCAGTCCCTTCCTCTTTTCTCTATTTTTCCACCGGTTCCTCTCTCGCCCTTCCCGCATCCCCTGGTCATCCTCTCTCTTCCTCTCTCTCTCCTCTCTCTCTCTCTCTCTCTCTCTCTCTCTCTCTCTCTCTCTCTCTCTCTCTCTCTCTCTCTCTCTCTCTCTCTCTCTCTCTCGTCAGTAGGATGGTGACTGGCCCCGTGCCATGTCCAGTTAGTGAAACAATTGCCAACCACGTTTCAAGACACTCCTTTCTCTTTCTCTCTCTCCTCCTCTTTCTCCTTCTCTTGTTAGCGAGCGCGTTTCCTTCTCCTTCTCCTCCTCCTCCTCCTCCTCCTCCTCCTGGTCCATCTCCTCCTTATCCTCCTCTTCCTCTTTCTCTTCCTCCCTTCTTCCTTCTCTTTATTTTTATTTAATCCACACTTTCTGAAAATGACTTGTCTGCCTCAAGGGAACAGGTGAGTTGTGAGACTTCTACTCTTGTCCGGGTTATTCTTAGTTGAGGGGTTACTGTGTCTTTTTTATTATTTTCACTTCCTTCTTTACATTATTTTTATTAGTGTTATATTTTGCTCTGTTTTAAATTTCTTCTTTTAAGCTTCCATCCTTTCTTACTTCCTTTCTTCCTTCCTGATGTGTTTTTATCTCCTCAAAATTCAGGAATAGTGTGTGTGTGTGTGTGTGTGTGTGTGTGTGTGTGTGGTCTAGTTTTCATTCTTTTCCTATTTTCATTTTTTTTCTCTCCTCCATCTTCTTCCTCCTCCTCCTCCTCCTCCTCCTCCTCCTTTACTTCTTTCATTCCTTTTCCTCCTTTTACGTAATCTTCATTTTTCTCCTTCATTTCCTCATCACCATCATTGTTGTCTTTGTTGTTGTCGTCGTCGTGGTCACTGATTTCGTCGTCACCATTATCACCATCATCATCTTCATCATATTTTTTTTCTAGACCTAACCTTTGTGTTAATACCTACGTCACCTTTTTAATAACACGTCACTATGGTACGAAGGGTTTAAAACAGCTCCCTCGTCACTGTTTTTCAAGGGTACAGGGATTAATTTGCTGAATTCTCGAGAGTTTTTATCCTCTTCATAATGTAGAAGTCTTGTTTTTCTGTTACTAGAATCATAAAAGCACTCTTGAGAACCCGTGTAACTTCAACTTGAGCCTTTTCAAAATAGTGGAGGTGCTGGACAGAAGTATTGCACAAAATGGTCACTGCTATGCTAACCCCAACACACCAACACACACCACCGTCACACACACACACACACACACACACACACACACACACACACACACACACACACACACACACACACACACACACACACACACACACACACACACACACACACACACACACACACACACACACACACACACACACACACACCAGTATAAGTAATATACAAAGTGTTTCGTCACACATTTGAAGAATTTCATCAACAAAATAATAAATGCTGCTTTCCATTAGCTTCATTAAATATCATTACATAACTTTTTACTTTATGTGATTTTTTTTTAAAGGAAGAGCTGTGTCGTGTTGGCTCATTGCTTTCCCTGCCCTCCAGCCGCCAGCCGCCAGCCAGTCCGCCAGTCCTCCAGGCACACTAAGCGCCGCCTCGCCACCCGCCTCGAATTAATTTAGACTGTGACTCGCGCTCTCCAATAACACACCGGAATTAAAGAATCACGTCATAGTCCTTCTAGAGAATAGGCAGCTTCTCTTAATCCGAGTGAAATTAATACAGATTCCAAGACCAAAAGAGCTCGCCGCCAAGGTTGCTCGTAGATTTCTGTACGTTAAGGAAAATAGAGAAGTGAACGAATGAAAGACGGTTTTGCAAGTGACGGCATTTTGTTGTATAATACTAGCATAGGAAGATGGAGTTGTGCTATTGTTGCTATTGTTGTTGTTGTCACCACCACTACTACTTCTGCTACTACTACTACTACTACTACTACTACTACTACTACTACTACTACTACTACTACTACTACTACTACTACTACTACTACTACTGTTGCTGCTACTACTGCTACTAATACCATAATTTTGATTAACTACAAGTATACTAGTGTTGTTGTTACAGTTTTTCTTATCAAACAAGACTTATTATAACGAGATGTAAGTAAAGAAAGTGTAAAATAATGAATACCCTTTTTTTTTCATACAAAATAGAGTGGGAGGCCAGTGATCCAAAATAATTAAATGTGTACATGAAAAATTTATCATGTGGGTGTTATGGTTCGTCGCGCGCCACCGATTTTGTCTGTGATGTGAATTACTGGTGACAGCCGAGTGAACCACTGTTTTTAATGGACGTATAATAATTGCACTAGTGGTGGTAATGATAATAGTCATGCCTGTCATCCTTTCCGGCGATGTCAGTCAGGAATATTATGTCAACTGTCTCCACCACTCTCGTCCCATCTCTCCAATGACAACTGAACTACCACTACCACCACCATCACCACACTACTACTACTACTACTACTACTACTACTACTACTACTACTACTACTACTACTACTACTACTATACACTCAAAACAAATGAGTGCAGAAAGAGTGTGCGAAGGATATTTTTGGTGATGAAATAGTGTTACCCTTATTCTACCCTTACAGATCTGTTCACATTATACCCTTTTGGAAGGAGGAAGGCACTAATGTGGGTAGATGTGTGAAGTTGTTGTACCCCTTCGTATTAAATCTACCTCAAAGTACTCTTCATTTTTAATTTTATGGCCAAGGTCAACAAAAGATTGAAAAAAAAAAGGTTCACTGTTACTACTACTACCATTACCACCACGAATCACACTGAACACTTTGAAAGGCTTCTTATCAGACAAAGGGGAAAAACCTCAGTCGAACCCCAAATAAATCGTAGTCTGAAGTGGGCCAGCCTTTCCAGTTAACCGGACTCTCATTTCACACTTCTGCACGCTCCTGCTTGGGTGGCGGGACGTGGTCAGGCGCAGGGACCACTTTCAAAGCTCTGTGCCTTTGTTTTAGCTGGGAATAGAGAAGTTGGGATTCCCTCCTCCTCCTCATCCTCCTCCTATTCTTCCTCTTCTCTCCCCCTCGCTTCCTCTCTTCCTCTAGCTACGCCCGCCAGTCCGTCCAGCCCGTATGTTGAAGGTGGCACACGAAATTGCTTACGTTGAAATTGTGGTGTCCAGTTGTATACCAAGAATTTAGAGTCGCGTTGTGTTATTTGATTGCTCTTGCTGACTCACGATGATGAATAGTTCCTGTGATGAATGTCTGTCCTCGAAACTTTGATATATGTGTTTAGAAATCATGTAAGTTTCCTCAAGATGGGGAGGAGAAACGTCCTTTTCTTTCTTTCTTCTTTTTTTTTTTTTTTTTTTTTTTTTGGTACTCTTCGTGTTAGTGATGCGTGATTAGTGATCGTACGTATGTTTGAGTGAGACTTTTTAAGGTTCTCTCAGTGGTCATGATTTTAGCCCCTTCAGTACTGGGACGCATTTTTACCTTGAATTTTTGATGTGATTAGACGATTTTGTTGACATTAGGAAGGGTTTATAGAGGTCAGAAGATTAATGGCCAGAGTCTTCACTATTTTAATCCCCACGTAAGTTTCTGAAGCTGTATAAAATCACCAAATAGTAATCAGAATGAATATGAAAACTCGTCATGGTATTGGAGATGATGAAGCGTCTATCTTGTGTCTGGGTGAGGTCTGGTGTGGAGTGTTTGTGTGGAAAGTTAGACAGGCGTGACCAGGTTTGTTTTCTATAATTTCAGGAGCGATACAGCAGCGTGTACCTGTCATTTCAGCATGCGTGTGAGTGGGTCATGTATTAGTCTGAGTGTCCGGTGTTGTCATGGCCACTCGCCTTGACTTTGCCGATGACGTGATGGTATTCGTAACGATCCAGTAAGTCATGTGATGGCTCTTGAACGAGGACGCAAAACTACCAACCCTAAGAATCTGTTGGACGGAAATAGATATGTAATTGCTTGAAGGTTGTGTGGCTGATCTATTTGAGTTTATATGTGGACGCAGCAAGGACACCAGTATGCATCCAGAGATTTGTCTAAATGGTGTATCTTGTCAGGTCTTGCTACAGATAGGCTGTGTGCGGTGGCGTGAACAGTCATTACGCGTATATGGTCCTGTCTGTGTTTTTTATTGTAGTTGATGTATGATATGTCATATATATTTTTAAGATTATTGTGTGAAAATGGACGTTTTATTTGTTTCAAGTTTTATTTTGTTTTAAGCCATTTACAAGTTCTTATAGAAAACGTTTTGATAGACCATACCTTCCAAGTCCTCCTGTAACTGTGATATTTGGTTGTGTTTAATATCTATCTATCTATGCAGGTTAAAAGGAAAATGCATTCGGATTATCATGTCTCCTTCCTTTCTGGCTGTACTGGTGTAGGGTATGGCCAGGAAGCAGCGCAATGAAGTGCCTCAACAGAATCACGGAACATCAATGCAGCGGACACTGGAAATTAATCGTCCTTTGTTTCATGAGACTAATTTGCGACCAATAACCTGCACAGTCCATGAACTTCAGTCGTGCCCGTGTGAGTACTAGCGCGCCTGGCTGGAGTGAACCCTCCTCATCTAGCTGTGCCCATAACACTGAATGAGAAGCCAAAGGGGAGGCATGCAGGGCTCGTGCCGGAGTAAGGGAATCGATCTTGCCACAGTTATTCAGAAAGAGAAGGCTGCCAGCATGTAGGCGCTCTGAGATCTCCCGTGGGGCTGCAGCACTAAAGGAAGGATGGAGCAGCATGGCCACCAGTGCAGGATTCCCCAATGGATCCTCTCTGATAGAATATTCTGCACAAAAGCTTTATATTCACGCACTAGACGCTGCATATATAAAAACATAGAGAGTTTGCGAGCGTAAACTTCTGCAATGTAACGCGAATCTCCTATAATGTCACTGGGAGAAAAAAAAAAGTATCTACGCACGCTCCTCTGATAGGATGTTCTACACAGAAACTTTATATTCACGCATTAGACCCAGCATAAATAAAAGCATAGAGGGTTTGGGAGCCAGTAAACTTGTGCAATGTAACGCGAGTCTTCTATAATGTCCGCGTCACTGGGAGAAAACAAAAAAGGAGAGTATCTGCACACGCTCCAACTGTCTGCCCTGCAAGCGATAGTTCGTGATTTCCAAACCAATCAGCCGCCTCTGTTAATTGAGCATCGGAATAAATGATCCAATAATGTAGTCAAGCTGAAAACCATAAACGCCCCGGAAATCTGCCCTCATTCTGCTCTGTATCAAATGGTCGTTGTTACCTTGATTATCTCTCTCTCTCTCTCTCTCTCTCTCTCTCTCTCTCTCTCTCTCTCTCTCTCTCTCTCTCCATTAATTTTCTCCGTTAGCTTGTTAGATTTGCGTATTTCAGAGAGAGAGAGAGAGAGAGAGAGAGAGAGAGAGAATTAGAACTGAAAGACTCAAAATGTAAAGTGGAATCAGAGAAAGTGTAGATTAAAAACAGCAAAGGTAAGACATGGAGAAAATGAAAGAGAGAGAGAGAGAGAGAGAGAGAGAGAGAGAGAGAGAGAGAGAGAGAGAGAGAGAGAGAGAGAGAGAAATCAATTGTGTAATGTACGGGAAAGGTTCACGTAGATAAGGGGAAGATCAGCCGGCTTAGATTCATATAACAACTGGGCGAATCGTCAGCCGTTGTTGGTAGTACCTGAGTAGCAATTACCTAATGATTGCCTCAGGGCACCGAACACTGACAGCTGGTGCAATCCTGGGCCCTAGCTGTGTCGCTCGATTAACGACAGGTAGAAGCAGTACACGATAATTGAAAAAGATGATAAAAATTAAAGTTCTTCGTGACGTATTTTCAGATGTTCCAAAAATACCTTATAGATGTTTTTAAACAGGATGATGTGTTGTTTTTAAATCGAAAGGTGTAAATGTGAATATTGGGAGAAATAAAGGTGTTATATGTGTTTTTTTTTATGAGAGAGAGAGAGAGAGAGAGAGAGAGAGAGAGAGAGAGAGAGAGAGAGAGAGAGAGGAAATGAAAGTGAAGACAGGGAGGAGAAAAGAGAGTGGAGAGTAATTTAGACAAGCAAAGTGCTATGCGATGTAGATTGTCGACAGAGAGAGAGAGAGAGAGAGAGAGAGAGAGAGAGAGAGAGAGAGAGAGAGAGAGAGAGAGAGAGAATAGGTTGACCGACTCTTAAGAAACAAAACGAGAGCAGAAAAGTTTGGAAAGACAAAAAGAGAAAGAAAAGCATGGAGGAAAAGACCCAAGAGGTAATTGTTGCGACACAAAAGTTATGACACAAAAGATCGTTGAGGAAAGATATAAATGACAGTACAAACAATGAAGCATTATACTCTTTTTTATCTTTTATTCTTTCCCGTTTATCGTTTATATATAACCATTAATTTCCACAGATAGATAAACTTGCTACACACACACACACACACACACACACACACACACACACACACACACACACACACACACACACACACACACACACACACACACACACACACACACACACACAAACTTATTGATTCTACTACTACTACTACTACTACTACTACTACTACTACTACTACTACTACTACTACTACTACTACTACTACTACTACTACCACCACCACCACCAATACAAATAAAAAGAGTGTGGAAACTTGAAAGAAATAAAATAAAGAGAAAAAGAAACTCATGAAAGAACCACAATTGTTTAAATTTTCAGAGGATGAGAGATGTTTGAATAATGGCAAAAGTTCAGACTCTTTCATTAGAAGCTTGAGTATCTAATTACACCGGACATGAGCAATAGCTAATAGCGACAACGAGTGTACATGAACTGACAAAACTAGACATAGAAAACACTGAATATAGAAACAATACTGTGGAATCAACGACCATATTAAAAAACTCCTTGTTCTTTCACCACGATTATTTTCCAAGGCCACATAGACAACTAGCTGAGTTTTCAAGACAGTTCCTGCTTATGATGAACTAAAAGTCTTACCAATCCATCACCACAAACATGAAAATACTCTTAACCCTTTCAGTACTGGGACACATTTTTACCTTGAGATTTGTGTACGATTAGACCATTTTGTTGACATTAGGAAGCGTCTATGGAGGTCAGAAGACTAGTGGCCAGAATCTTCACAATTTTAATCCCCACATAAGTTTCTGAAGTTGTATAAAATTACCATATAGTAAGCAGAATGAGTATGAAAACGCATCACGGTACTGAAAGGGTTAAAAACATGACTATCATCAACTAGAGCCTTTGGAAAGTAGTGATGGTGAGACAGCAAATCATAAGTAAAGTTGCTATTGTTATTTTCATGTGAAGGTTGTCTAAGTATTTTTTTTCATAGTTTTCGTGATTTTTTTTTAGCTTTAGTTCTTTATATTACTTGGTGGTATTATCGCCCTCGTCTTATCCATAATCTGAGTGCGATGAAAATGACCTAAGGGAATTGTGATTGCTATGTACCTTTACTGTTATATACCTGTGTAACCCTTCATTCTAACTATAGATAGATGAATGATAGACCAAAAGCACACTGACACACACCACGAATCAACTTTTCCACATAAGTAATAAGTTTTAGATAGACTGCAAATACACTATAGATAGATGAATAAGTGACACAAAGGATATAAATACACACCACGAGTCATCTTTTCTATATAAGTAATGAGTTTTAAATAGACTGAAAATTACACCTAGATAAATGAGAGACCAAAACACACTTACACACACACACACACGAATTGCCTTTTCCATATAAGTAATGAATTAAGTAGACTGAAAAATGCATCTAATTAATAATAGATGGATAATCAAGAGACAGGAAACACATTAACACACGAATCACCTTTTCTATATATGTATTGAGTTAAGTAGATTGAAAAATACAACAAATTGAATATAGATAGATAAATGAGAGGCCCCCAAAAGAAACGAATCAGTAATAAGTTTTAAATAGACAGAAAATACACCTAATTAACAATAGGTAGATTAATAAGATACAAAAGCACACAAATACACACTACAAATTATCTTTTTCATATAAGTAAGCAGTTTTAAGTGGACTGAAAAATGCATCTAATTAAAAGGCATAATAATCAGTCAGGCACACTCCCACCTTCCTCGCGTCTGCCTCATGAAGGGTAGTGATAAGATAACGCGTTTCTTGCCACTCCTTGCCTCCTCCTTCCTTGATGTCTCGCTCCTTATCACAGAACCCGAGGCCTCATTACGATGGCAAGGAGAAGGCAAGGCTGAGGCGCTCTTCTCATAATGCTTTGCTAGGAAATGATAAGTAAAGTGTATCTATTTTGTTATTATGTGTTTTTTTGTTGATTTTGTCTTGATTTTTATCTTTTTCGTATATCAGTTATGTGGTATTTGGTGTGTGTGTGTGTGTGTGTGTGTGTGTGTGTGTGTGTGTGTGTGTGTGTGTGTGTGTGTGTGTGTGTGTGTGTGCACTCTTCCTTTATTTCTGTGCTGGTCATATGTGAGTATTTGTCATTGTTCTAACGCTCTCTCTCTCTCTCTCTCTCTCTCTCTCTCTCTCTCTCTCTCTCTCTCTCTCTCTCTCTCTCTCTCTCTCTCTCTCTCTCTCTCTCTCTCTCTCTCTCTCTCTCTCTCTCTCATTCCCATTCCCTCTGTTCTTCCTTTACCTTATCTTCCCTTTCTTATCTCCATCTCCGCCACATTCTCCTGCTCCATCGCCCATTACAGTTTTATATACACACATCCATTATCAAGCCGAGACATTTTGAGAGGCCCCCAAGTCATGAACTGTAGCTCGCCATTCCCTTCGGCACAAACGCCAATGCCCCTAAATGGTGGACAATTGAGGAAATAAATGTGGCCTCCATGGAAGTCTTGGCGGTGGTTGAAGAGCCCGCGGACATTCCCATTAGAAAAAGGACTGGCTGAACCCTGAAATTATTTTGGTCTATAAAAGCAACATTTTGACCTGTTTATTTTTGTCGTCTCATTTTTTTTGTGTTACTGGATTCAATTTCGTAGTGTTGAAAGTGCAATAGACCAGTAGTAGAGAATTTTTTCAACGTGTTATCTTGTAGTGCAATGTATTGTTTTGTTTTTCTTAGTGTTTTCAATGCATTTTCACTACTATGTGTTTGGGAAGTGCACGTGACCACTTCAGATAACTATAAATGTGGCAGTTTTTGCAGATTCTTAGTATAATAAACGTTCTTAAGCTGTATAAACAAGTATGTATGTGTTTTTTTCGTGATTCAAGACACCTAAAGATTATGTATATTTGGAAATCCCAAGTGACAGGCCTTCACGTAATGCTTTCTGGCACCAAATGATAATGATATGGTGCCTTTGCTATGATCCTCTTAAATGTTACTTATGATAGTGATCTCCGTGTGTCTACTTGGTTAAACAATGCGAGGGACAATCACGGCTGGGAGTGACAGAGAAGACAGAGTAGTGGAGGTTGGCAGTAAGTGACGGCGTTGAAGGCAAGGTTAGAAATGAAGATACTTTGGAATACTCGTAGACAAGTGTATTATTTATTACGAGTTCTGGTTTGCGCTTAGGGAATGCTTATTTATTCATGTGTTATTTCTGTATGTGACCTCTGAATTGCGGGATTGAGTTTAATGATTGAATTGGTGATGTGTGACGAGCCACCTCCTCACATTCAGATTTGATGCTAGTATTAAGATTAATGAACGGAGAAGTACCTGACATTTTCAGAGCTCAAGTAAAATGAAGAGTATATAATGTTGCAGAAAAAATAACATGTGCTTTTATTGGATTTTGTCTGTGTTGACCTTTCAGTTCCGGGTTTGTGAACAGACGTTCCGTAAAAGTCCTGCAAAGAAATCCTGGTATGAAATTATAATGTTCTTTTCTTTCTCAAGTAAAATATTATGTATCGCGTCTGAAACATTGCGTTCATAATGGTTAAAGTATTGCTGATTTGTTTGGAGAGAGAGTTGAAATTTCCTATACCAGTTTCCAAATAGTGAAGTTGCATTCGTACCCAATCTCCGCTAAAAATGTCGAAGTATCTTTGTTTTTTATTTACACATTGGCTAAAATTGGCCTCATAAAGTACTAAGCATGTAATTTGTGCTAGACAGAGGTGGTCGTAAGTATAGAAGAGTGTTGTTTTATATTTAGACACGCATTTTACACCTTGTCACGTCCCGGCTTGTCTTCCAAGAGAGTGGACAGTACCCTAGTCTCAGAAGGTTCGCATAGAAAAAAAAAAAATGTATACATTATGAAAACGTCTTTTTACCAGCTTCCACTGAATTGCTTCCAGACAGCCACATCAAGTACAGAATCAATATTACCGTTATATACTAAATCACTCAAGTTATGTACAATACTTCAGTAAATTTCATTGGACTGTGATAGAATATGTAATTTAAAGAAGAAGAAAACAACTAAAATGTTCGTGAAGTGGTATCTGGCGACCCTCAACCACTTCAATACTGGGACACATTTTTACCATAAGATTTGTGTACTATTAAACCATTTTATTAACATTAGGAAGGATCTGTGGAGGTCAGAAGATTATTGACCACAGTCTTCACTATTTGAATCCCCCACATGAGTTTCTGAAGCTGTATAAAATCACCATATACTAAGCAGAATGAACATAGAAATGCGTCATGGTACTGAAGGTGTCAAAGGTTGATGGGTTACGTTATTTATGCAGGTGAATACTTCCTCTCTTGCCAGCAGTGTGTCTCTAACGTCGTCTAATAGAATATTTTCATGGTTTAATAATGAGTGCAGTGACATTTCATTGTGCACAAATGTAATTTAAGGAAGAATCTTTTACATTTGCCCTCACATTGCATCATAAACTTACTTACAATTCACTTAACACTTAGCTTTACATTTTATCCGCGACTTGGCTTCCCACTTTTAGCATGATACCTGAAATTTTTCTTTATATTAAATCTGACGCTACGTTATATATTTCACCTGGAGCTTGTCTCGCCATTACTATGACTCGTCTATGCATCAGGAGCTCGAGAATCAGTCCAGTTATCTGAGGGTTTCTTACGTTCTTCCCACATCTATACAAATCACAATATACTACTGTCTTAATTTGGAATATACATACTTACATTTCACGACTGGATGGAGGTAAATGGTATGCAGTGTGTGTGTGTGTGTGTGTGTGTGTGTGTGTGTGTGTGTGTGTGTGTGTGTGTGTGTCATTAGAGGTGCAAATGCATGTGTATATGTAATGAGGTGATTAAACCATTTCACCTGCAGAAATTACAGTTTGAGTTTAGCAATTACCTAGTTTTTTTTTTTTTTTCCTGTGAGATAATAACATTCTCAGGTGAGTGTCTGCATTGGATATCGATAAAATACATTGTGTTCTGGTGGCGGAAACAAAAGCAGACAAATGTTTTCTCTGGGTTTGCATCGTGAAAGAATAACAGAAGTTGTAAATAGACAATCAGAAGTACAGTTGCAATTTTTTATGATTAATTTGTGTGATAGCAGCATTGTGGAGTAATTACTGATACTTGTTGGAAAGAAAGGAAGAATGGCCTAATTGTGAATATTTCCTGTAAATCGGTAATATAGTGAATGTTAATTATGTGTCTATGCAGGGTCTTTGACAATGACATATTGCGCACGCACACACACACACACACACACACACACACACACACACACACACACACACACACACACACACACACACACACACACACACACACACACACACACACACACACACACACATACATACACACACATACACACACACACGAAAGGATTTGCCCATCCACCCACTCACCCATCCACCACTACACTCATTCACATCCCCGCCCACTCATACGCACATCCATTCAAGTCATGTCCACACACACACACACACACACACACACACACACACACACACACACACACACACACACACACACACACAGTTAAGCATGCTTTTTTATATATCCAGTCATTCTTTTATCCACAGCTAACCATCCATCCATCCCTCTGACCCTGCAACATACATACTCGTACACATCCACCATTTATCCATACTCACAAACATACTCCTCTTCCTGGAAACACACACACACACACACACACACACACACACACACACACACACACACACACACACACACACACACACACACACACACACACACAAACAGTTATAAAAAATGGACTAAAGCTTTCAACATTCAAGACAACACTTTCAATCCAGCTCGTGCAATATCCTGTGCCAGATGGACAGTACACAAGGGTAGCTGGGTAAAGGTGGGTTGGTTTACTTACCGTCCGTCTCCTCAGTGGCGTGGAGACAGACGACCCATGCCAGAAAAACGAGGACAGTATAAGTCGCCATCGTAGTTTAGAGGAAGCTTCTGTTGGCCGCCCAGAAGCGATGGAACCTCCGAGAGTCTTTTGTTCCACTTGCACCACTTGAATTTGAAACAGTGACCCTATTTTTGTAACAGCTGGATGCTGGCTCGGCTCACTTCTGTAGCGCCTCCATGGCCGTTACTCCAAGGCCGCTGCTGAAGGGGTCCTTGAAATGCTGCCTTCTCACCTCCGTGTCATATTTTGCCCTGATCGAGTTCTCGTTATCACTTCCCGGCCATAGTGATTGACACGGGCCGCGGTTCTATCTGTCCACCAACCTGATTTGATTTGTTTTTGACGACATTAACATACATATGTAGTCCAGCGATGTATATATATATATATTTTGTATCTACTATATCTATTGTATACATATATCACTTCACTTCTTAGCTTTTAATTATGGGGTGAACACCAAGGGAGGGAACTGAGCCATGCTTCCACCTGTTCAGGTCCATAGAGCAGAGTAAGCCTATATGTCTTTAGTGGTGCAGGATGGCCATGCTTCTTCACTCGTGCTGGCTCGCCTCGGCTGAGCCATAGCACTAGTCCCACACGCGACACATGCCTTATCTATCCGTCACTTATCCCGTTAAAAGTTTGTGATGATATTCCTTTCACATATTTGGCAAATCAATATCTTGTTTTCAACATACACAAAATATAACTGATGTTTCAAGGCAAGTATATGAGGAGTGGGGTCTAGGGTAACACAGTCGTGACCAGGAGGTGTTGCCAGGATAACAGATCACACCAGAACACATCCAGGTCTTAACTAAGGACACTCCCCCTCTTTGCTATGGATTCGGTCTCCCGCACGAGCGTCATCCCCAGACGCCGTCACGTAGGAAACTGGCGGCCGGCGAGCCAGGCGACCCTCAACTCTCGCCTCGCCTGCACACGCGCTCTCCCCTTCCTTTGCTATATTGCTGAAATATTTTACTTTTCTGAATACTTTTGCAAAACCATAATTACCAGATTTGTAATTATGCATCTGTCCTGCTCACACTCACCTGGTGATGGCTGGTCTCCTTGGTGTCAGGTGTTGCCGATCACTCACACTGTCGCGGGATGCGGTGAAACGACGGATCTTTTTTTTTTTTCTATCCGTCATGTTTTTAATCATATTCTTAACCATTAGACTGAGGAAGTTGCCGTTGCCGGAGTAAATGACTGGAGAGGAAATTAATGATATATCTGAAATAGAAGCTCGTACAATACTTAATGTAGAAAGACAAGATAGAATGACATTTTCTCAGATGTTCTTCCGCTGCGTCTATCTCGGCAACACCACACCACTATACCACCTGTACTACGTCGTAACTGTTGTGCGCTGCTCGGCTAAGGAAATTTTTGTATTCAGAAAACAAATATTCCGGAACCTTCTCCTCGTATAAGTACTCCACATTGCCATACCAATAACCATTCACATCCTACACACAAATAGTACCTGTAGATTAAACTTCCTTGCTCTTCCCTTTGTATTGTAGCAAATTTCTTTCCTTTAATGTAATTTGGGGAAATCAGACAGTGTAGCAAGGACGTGAGCATCTTTCCTTTGCAGTTCTTTGTATATTTAAACCTACCACTGAGATTAGGAACAATTCATGAGAAAGCGGGGATTGAACTCTTCAATACTGGGACACCTTTTTTACCTTGAAATTTGTGTACGATCAGACCATTTTATTGACATTAGGAAGGGTCCATGCAGGTCAGAAGATTAATGGTCACAGTCTTCACTATTTTAATCCTCCGCATAAGTTTCTGAAGCTGTATAAAATCACCAAATTGTAAGCAGAATGAATATGGAAACACGTCATGGTACTGAAGGGATTAAAAAGAATACGTTTTGCAGTTTCTATTCCATATGGTGTTTGGATGTACGTGTAGAACAAGAAGAAATGTCGTGTAGGCGTTAGGGATTTAGGAAAGTGAAGCAAATGACATTGAAAAAGGAAAAACGATAGGGAAAGTTACAAAGATATTAACTCTTAAGTACTGGGACGCATTTTTGCCATGAGTTTTGGGTGCCATTAGACGATTTTACTTGAGTTAGGAAGGGTGAATGGAGTGCAGAATATTAATGGCATCAGTCTTCACTATTCTAATCCCCTACACAAGTTTCTGAAGCTGAATAAAAGCGCCGGATAGTTACCAGAATGAATATGAAAACGCCTCCTGGTACTGAAGGGCTTAAGAATTCAAGATTCCCTCACTCGGAATGGACAAAGTACATGAGAAGACCACTTATCAACATCAAAAATTTGCTTTCTCTAACGTCTTGACATTCTTCCATATACTGAACACTGATGAAAAAGAAGAATTTTGCGTTTACTTTTTCATCCGTAACACTCTTGCTCAACACAACCATTTGTCAAAGTGTCTTCATTCCTTTACATATCAGAATATTGATGGAAACACTAACAAACGAAATAGAAAAAAAAATTGGAGATGTGAGAAGAAAAATTGCTCCCATCCCATTTATTTATTTATCAAGTCTTTTTTTTATTTATTTTTTTATTTTGGCGTTTAGGAGAAAACAGTCATGATTTATAGAGGAACTGACACGTGTAGGCCTGACGGCTTCTCTCATCCTCCCATATTTTCTATTTTCCTATGTATACACAACACCTGCACAGACAATTGAGGTGGAGAGCATTCGACACCTTGGAAGAGAGGAAATCCTGGCTGCCTTGCATCTGGTAATACAAAATCGATGATGCCTTAGCCTACACAGGAATGGGGAAGGAAAAATGCGGAGAAAGAGGAAGGAATGGGTGGAGGGTGCGCTTCAATTTCGATATGGTAATATGGTAATGCAAGGGGATTGAAAGTGGGGTTATGGGGGTAAAGGTTAATGAATTAGGATGTAGGTAGATACAGGGAGAGGGAAGCGTGGGAATGAAAGACGTCAGTGGCAGAAGGGACGAGGAGCGAGAAAAATAAGCAACTGTAGTCTGATGTGAGTGAGGTGGATCTGCTTGCTTGATGATTTAAAGCAAGCACTCGTGTTTATAGGAGAGAGAGAGAGAGAGAGAGAGAGAGAGAGAGAGAGAGAGAGAGAGAGAGAGAGAGAGAGAGAGAGAGAGAGAGAGAGTGTGTGTGTGTGTGTGTGTGTGTGTGTGTGTGTGTGTGTGTGTGTGTGTGTGAAATAGAAATGGTAGTGAAACGTAAGTAATGCCATTGAGTGAACATCAAAGCCGTAAAACTTGCATATTCAAAACCAGCAAATATTCATGCGAAGCTGATTAAAAAGAGCAGCGATGGAAAAAATCAAATATAATGTATAAACGAATATACACACTACACATGAATGCAAACTGAACACACATATATAATTGAGTAGGTACTTGATAAAAAAAAAACCCATTAATGTAAGTATTCCATCAGTCACTGCCTTATAGCTTGCCTGTTAGTGATCATTTGATAGGTCGACAAAGTTATGGCCAAGTAGAGGGGATGGCCACAAATACATGAGTTATATACAGGGTGAGTCAAAAGTAGGTTAACTATTTTAATTTTCTCTCATGCTAGTGTTAATAGAATTTTGACTCATCTTTTCATTCTAGTGGTTAACAGAATTTTCACTCGTCCTCTCATATTGGTGTTAACATAATTTTGACTCTCATGTTAGTGTTAAGTTAGCATCATTTTTTACTCTTCTCATACTGGTGTTAACATGATTTTGACTCATATTAGTGTTAATTTGGAATAATTTTTGACTCATCCTCTCATACTGGTGTTAACATAATTTCCACTCGTCCTCTTATATTAGTGTTAACATAATTTTCACTCACCCTGTATATAGATAGGCCCATGTTTAGACTTACTGATTTCTCGTGACCTATACTCAAAGGATTGTTTCTATTCAATTCACAGAACACCATAAGTTCCATAGATCTTGTCACGTAGCAAGTTACATAGCTTGTGTCACGAATAGAAAACCACTAAAAGGATTAGAATATTTTGTAACTTATATTTTGTAACTCAACCCTATTTGTACCAAGGTGTGATATTTGTGTCATATTTTTAAGGCTTTCAATTACAGTGTCTTGTAAACTCTGGGGGCTCCTCTCTGCCTCTGTATTTCCAACGTATGACTTGACTTCATTTAAGAGAGAGGTTTCAAGACATTTATCTCCTTTTTTCGGCTAATTCTCTCGAACCTACAAGGGAACTGGCAATTTTGTGGTTATTTTAATTTTTTTTTGTTTCCTTTTATGCCGCCCTTGACCAGCTTCCCCCTCTTGCATAAATAAGAAAAAAATAAATAAAAACGAATAAACAGCCACTCGATTCACCTTTTGTTCTTCCCTCAATTCGCCACCACTACCACCGTCTGTGTCCTTTATTGCAATATAGTTCAATTTCCCAGACTGTTGTTGTCCTGGAGCAGCTGACCAGGCGTTTAATCTTTCAAGTCTGACGTCACTCAACTAAACTTACTTAACAAATACAACGTCCACTGATTTTTGTCTATTTTTTCCTTGACGGGAGGTGAATATGGCCTTTGTTTATTAATCTTTTTTTTTTTTGTTCTGATTTCATTTAGAAGTGGAGTAAAAAGGAAAAGAAGTTTATTCCGTGCAGAGGGAAAAAGACCATATTCTGATAATGTTGCTTTGCTTTTATCACCTCGTAAAGCTCACGGCTAAGAGCGTTGATTACATATTTACGCAAAAATGTTTCTTTTCTGCAACAGCAAAGTGTGGCTGCGCAGAATGCCATAAAATAAAGCAGTAATGAAAAAAAAAGTGAAATAGTGTTGCAAAAGGTAATTTTAATGTTGCATTTGACCGTTCGACTAAATGTTACAGACGAATGAGTGAAATAATTGGTAAGTGAATCATATATCTCATACTTATTGTTTGTTATATACTTAACCCCTTCAATACTGGGACACATTTTTACCTTGACATTTGTGTACGATTAGACTAGTTCATTGGCATTAGGAAGAGTCTATGGAGATCAGAAGATTAATGGCCAGAGTCTTCACTATTTTAATCACCCACATGAGTTTCTGAAGCTTTTAAAATCGCCATATAGTAAGCAGAATGAATATAGAAACTCATGTTGCACAAGGGGTTAAAAAAATATATAGCGTCATTTTCACGTGTGTGTGTGTGTGTGTGTGTGTGTGTGTGTGTGTGTGTGTGTGTGTGTGTGTGTGTGTGTGTGTGTGTGTGTGTGTGTGTATCCAATACGAGTTGTAACCATGAACAATGAGGAACATAAAAAACAACTCCATAGGAAGTCTCAGGAAACAATCATGGCAAATTTATGTGTTTCATGACTTCCCTGGTGCAGTTTGACCCCTAAAGTAGACGTCCCTTGCGTTAGTTCACCTCGACAGACGTGTGTGTGGGAGAGGAACACACCGGAAACCAGCTACACAAAACTCACACTTGGCTGAACACAACACCACTTATGACGCCCACTTCGCCAGATTTATACATTGGACTCTTATTGATGATTGTTTATTCCAATATTGCTCTCATTCTGATGCGCTAGTCGAACACCAATCTAAGTCCATTGTGGTCTGTGGCGCGGTGTAAATCGGTCCATTCCTGCCCTACATCCCAGACACAGTGGAGGCGGCAGAGAGGGAAGATAATACGGAAAAATTGACTTCGTTGCCGTAGGTTTCCTTCGGCACTGTCCCTTTAGTGTAGCCATTGGGCCAATTTTTTGTTGCTCTTTCCTCTGTTTCGATTTTTACTCGGCTTGTCTTTCTTTAACATTGATGGATGAGGTCGGTGAATATTCTCTCTCTCTCTCTCTCTCTCTCTCTCTCTCTCTCTCTCTCTCTCTCTCTCTCTCTCTCTCTCTCTCTCTCTCTCTCTCTCTCTCTCTCTCTCTCTTTCAAGATGTGTTTCGTATATCTGAATTGGACGATCACTCAGGAATTCTCAGGTCACCATTCCAACACAAACTGAAATTAAAAATGCAGCGTCCAGTGACTTGTAGTTCTTCCACGATTGTATCCTATCTTACATTGAATAAGAAAACATAGAAATTAGAACATCACGAGATCAGACAGGAGGACGAGGAGGAGAAAGATGAGGATAGGTAGAAATAGACAAGTATGCAGTTATGCTTACTCTCACGAAGCTGGAGTCAAGGTCAGTCAGCTGTGAGCGTTCGAACAGTTCCGAACAACATTGAGGTGGTGGTCTGAGTGTGCCCAAGAAGTGAATGTCCTGAACCGAATGGCGTCGACTTCAGCTTCCAATGACTGTACCTACGATTCACACATGCAATGCCACGTGTAAGCCTTGATTTTTGTAGTTTCCTTTAGTTCCCTCTTGTTTTTCATAGTCTCAAGTCAGTGCAACCTTGATTTTCACTGATCATTGTGCCTCCTTCTCACTTGTACATCCTGCAGATCAACCAATCCCTCATCGCTGGCCACTCACCTTATGTAGTGCCTCAGGGATGAAGGTTGGCGCACATAATGACCAAGGTTATTGATAGACTCAGCTGGCCGGCCCTGCGGAGTACTTTGAGATGGGGCTAGCAATCATTTATGTGGGCCTTCCGTGGGCAATAGCACCCTTGGGATAGCCCCATTTGACCACTCGCCGTACGGGGCCTGGATGGACGGTAGTAGTGTCCCAGTCCATTACTACCAGAAAGAAAATGCTGCACTGTTTACAAAGGGTGTACATCACAGTGCCGTGCTCCGAGTTGTGGGTGAAGTAGTAGTAGGTTTTATTGTCTTGGTATCTGTTTTTGTTGTAGTATAGTGTTAGTGCTAGGTTTTTGTTGCTATATATTGGTAAAAATAGTGAAGTATAGTCTCTGCGTGTGTCTTTCCTGCTAATGTAACAGTTGATGTAAATATGTCAATAGCAAAGAACATTAATAATGATTCGCTGATCGAGTAATCACCATAAGAACAGGATAGTCCCATACCAATAAACGCTTCCTTATAAGTGTGATTTATCTGCAAAGAAATCACATGAGGATCGTATATCACTTTAAGTAATGGTATACGATATTATTAACCCCTTCAGTGCCGTGACGCGCTTCCGTATTCATTCTACTTACTATTAGATGATTTTATACAGCTTCAGCAACTTTAATGGAGGATTAAAATAGTGAAGACTGTGGCCATTAATCTTCTGACCTACATAGATCCTTCCTAATGTATTTAAAATAGTCTAATCGTACACAAATCTCAAGGTATAAATGTGTCGCAGTATTGAAGGGTTATTCACAAGTTTTCCAGCAGATATCTTGAAATACCACCATCGATAAGGCACAAACCACCTGGATAAGTTTTCTCCCTTAAGAAGACGCACGCGAGAGGATATTTCTGGAGAAGACGAAAGAAAAATGGCGCTTATTATCATCGCTCAAGTATTCAAAGAGACGACTTGACGAGGCTGCGTAATACATAAAGTTCTCAGAATAAACCATTCGTTGCCAGAGAGAGAACATGGCGTGAAAATTAACTATCTTCTATTTCACATGCTGGGAAACAGGAGACGTCTGCACCCTCTGTCCTACAAGAAGAAAGTTTGGCTTATCTGCTCGGCTCCGCACGCGAAGAATGGGGGCAAGGAAATGTGTCCCCTCCTCCCACGAAAGATTTATTATTATTTAATTCATAAGGCTCTCAGACTGCTACCATTATTTCAAGTGTGGAGGAAGAAAAAATGCGGGACAGATATTGTATTGTGCTGAGGGTCCATACATCTGTGGCTTTGTTGTGTGTGTGACAAACAAAGGTCAGTGTGCGTAACTTTTGGTGTCACACGCGTTAGATACAGTGACCAACTTTGTGAATGGCATTGCGGTACATATATATAGTGCCTTAAAATAGAGTGTTCTTGGTATCAACAAAGGAAGTACTCGTTGACATCCTGTGTAGCAGAAGAAGCAGAAGCAAGAGTAAATTGGTATTTGTATTAGGCATAGCAATAAAAGTGATACAACAGAAATGATAACAACAACAACAACAGCAACAACAACAACAACAACAACGCCTGGTAGTGCAGCAATAATGGTAGTGTTTGCAGTGATCGTGGTGGTGGTGGCGAGCCCTCACGGAAAGGTCTTCCCTCTTTGCGTTTCAGAAAATAGTGAGGCTCTACACTCCCGATTTTCTGCAGAACGATTACGGCGAGTGCTGTCAAGTGTGATAGCGGGATGTCAAACTTGGTTCCTGTTAGTTCAGCGGCGAGGCAGCGTTTCGTGCCATCCAAGTTTTCAACACTGCGTTAGAAAGGGTATTGTGAAGTGCATGTCTGTGTGTGTGTGTGTGTGTGTGTGTGTGTGTGTGTGTGTGTCTGCAATGCCTGCCCCTTTACGCTTTTGTTGATGTCAGGAGGAGCGTACGTACCATAAGACAGTATAATGATAAGTGTACGTTAATGACATACTGTGTACATGGACGCTGCCCCAAAGAACAGAATTACATCAATTTATTTATCACGGGCTGAAAAGCGTTCCCCAGTCACATACAATACATTTGTCTCGTGGTTGAGGAAAGGAGGGTGTGGAGGTGATAAATGAGGGAAAGGTATAAGCCCACGTGTATTCCTCAGGGGACTAACACGTCTAGGGTAATCAGATGAGGTGGGGGGGGGAGGCGTCCAGGTGGTTGTGTGTAGAGAATACTACTGCTACTGCTACTACTACTACTACTACTACTACTACTACTACTACTACTACTACTACTACTACTACTACTACTACTACTACTACTACTACTACTACTACTACTACTACTACTACTACTACTACTACTTCTAACAATGATAATAATAATAATAATATCAATAATAATAATAATAATAATAATAATAATAATAATAATAATAATAATAATAATAATCTTCTGCCAGCTGTGTTAGTCAGGTGGGCCGAGTTACCTGTAATCTGATTGGATGATGGTTGAGAGAGAGAGAGAGAGAGAGAGAGAGAGAGAGAGAGAGAGAGAGAGAGTGCCGGGGTGATAATGGGTGGCCTGAATCATTATTGGGTCAAATCAATACTGAATGAACGGAAATGGTAATGGGCATGTCAAATTAGTATTGGATGGGAGGAGGTGGTAATGGCTTTGTCAGGTCGGTGTATGGGTTGGCGGGCAGGTGGTAATGGGCGAGTCTGTGTGATGGTGAACCAGATTACTATTGGGAGGGGGGGGGAACTATATACCGCTGTGCTGGCTGGTAAAATGCGGGCCGTGTTTACCTCTGTTCTCTTTCTTGTGTTCGGAATGCTGGGTTGGCTGTGTCGTGGCGTAATATGAGAGTGTTTGCCTTGGTGTATTTCTGCCAGGGCCTTTCTCCTTTGTCCTGCTGTGGAGTTGTGCTGGGTAGTGGCTCTCATAGTGATGGTGGTGATGTATTGATTTATATGTCTTTTTTGTGCTCTTATGAGAAAGTGAAGGTTGTTGCTCGTGTTCATCTTAGTGGTTTTGTCCATTCATATTTCTTATAGGAATTTTTATTAAATAATGAAGTTCTCTTTCTCTCTGAGTTCACGTGTGTAAATATGCAAGGCCTATTCATAGACTAGGAAAAAAATGTTGTATTTTGTATGAGGTTCAAGGAAATATTATAAGTTATGTTTGGGCAATGTGAATAGTTAATGCTGAGTACACTTTAATGGCGGGACTTGCACACCATTATAATCATTATGTACTCAACTATGAAGGGATCCATTTGTTAAACGGAACCGCACATTTCATTTTACAGCATACATATAAAGCCTTCACCCACAAGTGTTGTAGAATACCACGATAGTGAAAGCATGGTGTACTTTGAGGTAATCAGCTAACGGGAAACATGCATGCATTAATGGCAAAGCTGATTAGAACATTAGGACATTAATCCTCATGAGAGCGGGGTTGTTGTTTTTTTTTTTATACTATGTGGGGTTTTCACGGGAATTTATGGGCTAAAGGAGATACTTTTTCGGGTACTTCCTATCTAAAAGCCAACCCGCTAGGAAACCGTTGCCCCGAGTGAGGAAACCCAACCTACACTCGGACCCTGGACACGATCCGAACCCGTGTGCTTGAAAATCACCTCGGACACCAAAGCACGCATGGTTCCACTACCACGGCGAGACAACGGCGATTCTAATTTTGGCCTAGATTCATGTACACTGAACAGTAAAGGATGAGATTTCTTTGTTCTCTCTGTGCCACGCGTTGGTGTGGCAGTTGATGAAAAGAGAAACGAAACAGCCAAATCCATTATAATGCTTGTGGAAAATGTGGATGTTCATATTATTCACACGCTAATGGGGTTTTCAAATGTTTTATTGCATTTTTTTTTTTTTTTCATTCTGACCACTAATGTGCTCAATACTAATGGCTTGCTGAAATCTGTTACACGTATTATAGATATTTGTCAGGGAAAATATATGAACGTTTGTATTATTCAAGAACTAATGGCCTTTATGGACCTGCGAGTATTTACTATTAATATTAACTCACTAACGTACTTGCTCAGTGCTCGTTTGTATCGCTTACTCGTGCGACCATTGCGAGTATCAACCAAGAAGAGAAATATTGTAAACTTTATATTCTAATGCTAATGTAATGTTTTGAAAGTTTAAAAGCTATCCATTATATATATTCTTTATTTTTGCTATCATATACACTGAGTACCTGTGCCTTACTGTTCATTGCGCTTTCTCATGGATTTCTCTTTTAGTTCCAAACTCAGTATGTGGAATTAGAATATTTGATTACTATTAACCACTTCAGTATTGGGACACATTTCTGCCTTGAGATTTGTGTACGATTGGACCATTTTATTAACATTAGGAAGGGTCTATGAAGGTCAGAAGATTAATGACCATATGAGTTTCTGAAGCTGTATAAAGTCACCAAATAGTAAGCAGAATTATTATGAAAACGCGTCATGGTACTGAAAAGGTTGATAATTATCCAGTCTGCTGTTTTTTTTCTTTATATTTGCGATCTTTTACTCTGAGCACTTATGTCTTACTGTTATTTGCGCATTTTCAGGGATTTTTCTTCTAGGTACATCCTCATTATGTGGAATAAAAATACTTGATTGCGATTAACACTAGACGACCTTACACTGAATAAACTTAAATGATCAATAGCAAATGTTTTTAATCGAACGTGTGTGTGTATATGTGTGTGTCTGTATGTACTAGATATTGCGCCAAATGTGATGAAATATTGGTAACCTTTTTTCTTTTTCCTGCTTTGTTCGTGTGTGACTTGACTGTCCCTGCCGACGGTGAAGGGACGGAAGGGATACAACTAACAGTCCGTGGCGTGACAGCGAGGTGTTTGTGTCCGTGAAAAATGTTATTGCTATATTTACCTTTATCGGCTTCACTTTGATAATAATGGTCGTATGGTTCACAAAGCCAGTTTTGCATGGATTCAGTATCTCTCTCTCTCTCTCTCTCTCTCTCTCTCTCTCTACTCTCTCTCTCTCTCTCTCTCTCATACCTACAAGAATAGAGAGAGAGAGAGAGAGAGAGAGAGAGAGAGAGAGAGAGAGAGAGAGAGAGAGAGAGAGAGAGAGACAGACAGACAGACAGACAGACAGACAGACAGACAGACAGACAGACAGACAGACAGACAGACAGAGAGAGAGAGAGAGAGAGAGAGAGAGAGAGAGAGAGAGAGAGAGAGAGAGAGAGAGAGAGAGAGAGAGAGAGAGAGAGAGAGCGCGGAACAGACATACAAAGACTCACTAATTACTTTCATCAAGACTCAGTGACGCTTTGCATGAAAGTAGGAAATTTTCTGCATTGAGATTAAAGACACAGGAGTAATCAAAACTCATCAAGTGTTTAACTGCTGCTGTGGAGAAAAAATGCGTTTGTTTTTCTTCTTTCTTTCTTTCTTTCTTTTCGCTTCCATAATTAACACCTGTAAAGTTGTTGTTTCATTGGTGACTTTGTTTTACTGCCTCCTGACCACTGTAGGCGTTAACGTTGGTTGGTGTATTCTAAAAGTACATGTCAGTGGTTAATGTTTTCGTCATATTTTGTATCGAAAATAAGGGAAAAAGTGAAGCTGCTGAATACTGAGGTAGAAGGCAATTCCACCGTGTTTTTTTCTTTTTCTTTTTTTTGTGGGGGCTTTCCAGTTTCGCTAAGATAAACAAACGGAAAACTCTGCACTACAGCTCATCACTCCTCTTCTTTTTTCTTTTTTTTTCTCTCGTTTTTTTTATTTTATTTTTTATTTTTTATCTCCGTACGTGTTTCTATTTTAGGGACGAACACTATACCTGAATTTTACTGATTTGTTTTTCCATCTACATACTTCAAGGGTGAGGTACATGAAGAACTAAAAATATGATAACGAATTATATGAAATCACTAATTTGATGACTAACTAAACTAAATTAAAGAAAGTAAAGAAATCGCTTCTAACCTTCAAATATTACAATAACTGAGACTGAGGTACATGAACGACTAAAAAATGCAGTGACGGGTAAGATCAAGTCGTTAATTGGATGCGTAACTAAACTAAATAAAAAGATAGGTAATAAAATAGTCGCGTCAGTGTTCTTCTCCAACCTTCAAATATACAATTAGGTAATTCTACAGACCGAGATACATGAGCAACTAAAAATAGAATAACAAATAAATCTAAGCCACTAATTGGATGAGTAACTAAACTTCATGAAAAAATAAAAGAAAATCTCGTCAATATCCAAGCTTCAAAAATTACAAGTAACTTTCAGACTGAGGTTAAAAAAAAAAAAAAGATATTAACTAATGAAATTGTCACTAATTGTAAAGTAACTGAACTAAACGAAAAAAAGAAGAAAATTATGTTAATGTTCCTTTCCAACCTTCAAACATTACAAGTAACTTTCAGACTGAGGTAAAACAACAACAACAACAACAAAAAATATAAAATAATTAACAAAATCAAGTGACTAAACTAAATAAAAGAAAATGTAAATCGCGTCAGTATTCCCTTCCAGCTTTCAAACATTACAATTAACTTTCAGACTGATGTAAAAAAAAAAATAAATAAAAATAATAATAACGAATAAAATCGTCACTAACTGGATGAGTAACTAAACTAAATTGAAAAAAAAGAAAAAAGAAAATCGTGTTAACATTCCTTTCCAGCCTTCAAACAATTAACTTTCAGAATGATGTAAAAAAAAAAAATCTTAAAAGTGTAATAACAAATATCAAGTCACTAACTGGATGTCTAACTAAACTAGATAAACAAATAAGTGTAGTAAGAAACCTTTACATACGAGCAAGGAATAAGTCTCGCCACTATTCCGTTCCAATCTTCAAATTTAGCAATTACTTGGAGACGGAGGTGCGTGAGGTGCGAACATTTTACAAGGCAGTGTTATTATCCATCTTGATGCTCCCGGGTCGCGTCAGTCTCGCCCACCAGGCCGGCGCGGAGCATTCAGGGTGCAGCAGCCGGGACGCTCCCTCCCCTTTAACACAGCAGCTGATGATGAGGATGTATTGCAAGGCACCGACAAGATCTCAGGGAAGGGTTGCCGCAGTTATGGCGCCGTGCCGGGTCCTGGAAACTAGTGATGGAGGTGATGGTGATGATAATGATAATGGTGATGGTCCATGCTGTTACTATAATTTTTGTTACTGTTTCGTAGGTTTAGCATGAATAATGTTGATTGATGGGGAAAAAAAACAAGGGTGTCAGGTAATTTTTATCTCAAACCTTCTCTTGTGCATGCTGTTACTATCATTTTTATTTGTTTGGTAGGTTTAGCATGAGTAATGTTGATTGATGGGGAAAAGAAAAAGTGTTAAGGCTGGTGTCAGGTTGTAATTTTTTATTTTTCAGCTCTCTTGTGTTTTTACTTTCCCTTTAAATCGTTGTTTATCTGTTAGTATCATCGATCAGTGTTGCTTTTGCTGATTTTATTCCATGTATCACTTTCCATCAGCGAAAAAATTAAGATCTTACCTCGTGAATTACTGTCATGTCTTGAACTATACAGTGCCATTTATGCTACAGCCAATGTTAGGTTAGGTTAGGGTAGGTTAATGGTACACTATTTATTTCCTGTAGAGTGTAATCATCAAAATTTTAGAAAGAAGGAAAGGATGTAAAAAAAACGAAGTATACGATATATCATAATACTCATCATAATAATCGTCTCCACTATAATCAATTCCTAGAAAACCCATATTCCTCAAAAGTCACGATGTAATTTCCTCAATATGCATACAGAACCCTCTCGTTGATTATCTCCTTCATCTGTGCTGTGGCGGGATGTCAGCGTGTGTGATATCTTGAAGGTCACGTGCCGCCCACAGAGAGAATGGCGTAGGCAGCAGGAGGAACAACCCGGCAGAGCAAGTAATGATGATTGGAGGTGGCCAGGTCAAGGCTACCGGTGTGTGTTGCAATTATCACCTGACAGCCGGCCAAAAATTCGTATTTCATAAACTTGGCTCCGGTGTTTTTAGTAATCCAGGCGAGCTTCTCTTCAAACGAGGATTACGGGAAGGTTATCCACTCCGGCCTTACTAGAATCAGGTGAAGCAACCCTAACCTAAGCTTTACCTAACTTAACCCAACTTAACCTAACCTAACCTTAACCTAACTTATCCTAACCTAACCTAACTTAACCTAGCCTAACCTGACCTGACTTACACTACACTAACCTACCCTACCCTACCCTACCCTACCCTACCCTACCCTAATCTAACCAACCCTACCCTACCCTACCCTACCCATAACATAAATTACCCTACCCTACCCTACCTACTACACACACACACACCTAATCTAACCAACCCAGCCTAATCTAACCCAACCCAACCTAACATAACATAAATTAACCTAATTAAGTTTACCTGGAGCGGCTGAAATTCATATGGTCCAGATAAGATAGCCACACACACACACACACACACACACACACACACACACACACACACACACACACACACACACACACACACACACACACACACACACACACTGGGTTCGTACCTTCAGCACCGCCGCCCCTCCTCCCTGTTCACGTTGAGTGGCTGAAAATCACCTTGATCCCGCTCGCATAAACGTCCCGGCCAGCGTTGTGGGAACCATTGGACCCGCAGTGTGCCTCAGGGAACATATTGGGGCGTACCTAGAATGGGATAGGTGGGCTCTCTCTCTCTCTCTCTCTCTCTCTCTCTCTCTCTCTCTCTCTCTCTCTCTCTCTCTCTCTCTCTCTCTCTCTCTCTCTCTCTCTCTCTCTCTCTCTCTCTCTCTCTCTCTCTCTCTCTCTCTCTCTCTCTCTCTCACACACACACACACACACACACACACACACACACACACACACACACACACACACACACACACACACACACACACACACACAATGTTCATTATAGAATATAGATATGGGATGTTATAAAGAAAATGGTGTTACAGAAAAATAGTACTAATGATCTGAATGCAGTCAATCAAATGTTTAACCCCTTAAGTTCCATGACGTGTTTTCATATTCATTCTGCTTACTATTTGGCAACTTTATACAGCTTCAGAAACTTATGTGGGGGATTTAAATAGTGGAGACTGTGGCCATTAATCTTTTGACCTCCATAGACCCTTCCTAATGTCAATAAAATCCTCTAATCACACCCAGATTCATAGTAAAAATGCTTCTCAGTACTGAAGGGCTTAAAGTGATTATAGAATATGAAGAATTATGTATATGTGAAATTCCCTTCTGTATAATGCTAAAAGTAACATTGCGAAATAAACAGATAAACTCTCATATTTTCCACCAAACACGCTGCCATGAGATAAAAAATGGCGTGAGAAAAATATAGAACGATCAAATATACGAAAGTTGAATGTATCTTGAATCCAGGAAACTTTATGCGCTGAACAGATTAAGGACGGGAGATTAGAGTAACAATGGCCACGTAGAGACGACAAAGGAAGGCCGGACAGACACAGAACCAGATGGAGAGATGAGCTACGAACTTTCGGAGGAACAGATGGGGAGTCGACAGAGATGAGTGGAGAAGGTTAGGAAGGCTTTTGTCCCGCACGCGGCTCATAGAGGCTGATGATGATGGAGATAGATAACCACCAATTGTTTACTCTCTCTCTCTCTCTCTCTCTCTCTCTCTCTCTCTCTCTCTCTCTCTCTCTCTCTCTCTCTCTCTCTCTCTCTCTCTCTCTCTGTGAAAAATAAGTATGGTTTAGATTTTTACTCGACTTGTCTTTCTTTAACATTGATGGAAGAGGTCGGTAAATATTCTCTCTCTCTCTCTCTCTCTCTCTCTCTCTCTCTCTCTCTCTCTCTCTCTCTCTCTCTCTCTCTCTCTCTCTCTCTCAAGGTAAAAATATGAAAAAGATGTCCCGGAATGATTGTGGTGTGTGATTGGGAGAGTGTATGAATGCACACCATCTCTCCTCTGTCCCTGGTGTGTGATGGGGCTGTGGGGTGGGTGTTGAATGACCGCTGATGGTATACACTCTATTATATGCGTGAGGCTTCTATACATCTTCATACATCTGTGTCGCTTGGTCGTAGTCACTGAGCTTTTATAGTCGCAGTGGTCAGAGTATTTGTCCCAGTGTTATGGAGTAAGGTAGGATTGATTTTCCAAGTTATATATGACGGACTTTGTGGCGTAATGAATATAATGTGCAACCCATTTTTTTTTTTTTATCTTACTCTCCTATACTCTTAAGGAAAAATATTAGAATTATATGTATTTTAGATTGTAAGACGGACTGCGCGTGTGGGTGAGTGAGCGATGTTGACTAAATATTTGTGTATGTGGGGGGAGGAGGGGGTAAACAGTAAGGATAGTGGTGGTTTTGGAGTAGTTTTACAAAGGGAAGCCTTAAAACAGCGGCTTTGTTTGCCATGTCTTACCACTTATAGCTCAAAGACAACTTTTCGGAAACAACTTCAGTGGAGGGAAATGTTTTCTGAGGTCCTAAGAGATGGGAATGTTCGTGAACTTTTTTTTAGCCGCTGAAAGTTTCCCAGGATTCAAAGAGCAGACCGCCTACCGTGATATCAAGATGCTTTTCTGAGACCGTTCTATTTGCATGAACACTCGAACGGCGTGGCGTCTTGGCAAATGAAGACACACTACTGCCAGATTCGGTATTCGTTTTAAGGGAAATTGTGGAATGCTAGGTAACTCCCTTTGCTTCTCTCGTCAAGTGTAGGAAGTGCCTCCGTGTATGGAGTATTGGCCCTTTACATCAATACCTGCAGGAGTGAGGGATACTGAAAAAAAACGTCTGGAATATCTTAGGTTTGTTAATGTGTGTGTGTGTGTGTGTGTGTGTGTGTGTGTGTGTGTGTGTGTGTGTGTGTGTGTGTGTGTGTGTGTGTGTGTGTGTGTGTGTGTGTGTGTCCGCGCGCGTTTGTAACTGACCACGTGTTTAATCTCCAGTGACCTGCGGCTGTTCTCCGATAAAGAACTAATAAAACACATAAGCCGATTCCCGATTCGACTGACAACACACACACACACACACACACACACACACACACACACACACACACACACACACACACACACACACACACACACACACACACACACACTTGTTACATCAAGCCTCCTTTAATTGCATCGCGCGGCAAGTGAACAACCGCGATGCAGCATGAACGTGGAAAACCGTAAATAAACTGTAAACATAACCTGCTTCTACTTCGCACACGCCGCGCCCTTTGACACGGCTGGAGGGCTAATGGGGCGTTTGTTGACGGCCTCATGTTAGGTTAAATATTTTCTTGTGCGTATGTTAGCGTGTGTGTATTCTTTCTCTTTCTATTAATGATTTTTCTGCTTGGTTCTGTGTGTGTGTGTGTGTGTGTGTGTGTGTGTGTGTGTGTGTGTGTGTGTGTGTGTGTGTGTGTGTGTGTGTGTGTGTGTCTCTCTCTCTCTCTCTCTCTCTCTCTCTCTCTCTCTCTCTCTCTCTCTCTCTCTCTCTCTCTCTCTCTCTCTCTCTCTCTCTCTCTTCTCTCTCGTTCTCTCCCTGGTTTTGTCCCTGCAATATATATGAGTAAATATTTCAAAGCACACCCTTCCATAAATTGTGAAGGGGCGCCTACTTTTTGTCGGTGTCGCTGGAACAATGGTTGTAGTTAAGCTGGAATGATCCGTAACTTTGTTGTTGTTGTTCCTTCTTGTGTTCAGTGAAAGAATTTTGAAATGAAAGTGTAATAAGTCCATCCCCCTCCCCCGACATAAATTATACGCGCTGGTCATGGAAGCGTTTTTAATATGCGTGCTGGGAATTCAAGTGTTCTTTGTGTGGTGTACCCGTGACGGTCACCCAGCCTCTCCTGCTGTTTGTTTCCCCTTGTCTATATATACAATACCTCGCAGCTACTTGCTTCTCTGTGGCTACAATATTAGAACTTCATGTCATCAGATTATAGAACTTCAGTTGCTATGGAAATATGTTTGATAGGAGACGAGAGAACCGAGTTTCTTTTTTTTATGTGTGTGGGGGGGAAGGAAACTTTTTTTTTTATATAGTTTGCTTTATTCAGAATACTACACCATTCATTGGAACGAGAGAGAGAGAGAGAGAGAGAGAGAGAGAGAGAGAGAGAGAGAGAGAGAGAGAGAGAGAACATGGGGAGGCGGTTGAAGTTTGTGTGTTTGGGGGAGACGGGGAGTGGGAGGGTACATGCGTGCGTTTGTGTCATTATTTGTTTACACCTTTATTTGTTTGTGTTGCCGCTACTCGCCGGTGTGGGTCGTTGGCCGGGAGCTGGAGCCTCGACCCTTCGGCAGTGTGTGAGCCGTGCAAGTCGAGGGAGAGCCGCGGGCCGTGATGAATGAGGAGCTGTTTTTCGAGGCCCAGCAATGAGCGACAAAAACGTTTTCCCGGGAACAGAGTAAGATAAATTCGCCTCACTGGGACCTGCATCATGGTGACAAGGGAGAATTTTATCACAGGTAATGGACTTTCAGTTATCCTTAATGTGTCGTACAAAGCTGGAGACTCAAGATCATTTTTTTCGTCTTCATTTTGTCCCTTTTTTCCTTTTCATTTTTTTTTTCTGTCTTACGCTAGTCTTACTTTGGTGGATTTGGAGTTTTTTCATAGGGGCTTCTCGAGTTTTATTTTGGGTTTTCGTTTGCTATTTCAGTGCATTTATTTCCCGTATCCAATGCAATTTACGGTGACACCAAACTGTGACGATACGATAGAAGAGTGCAGAATGAAACGAACGTTGTTGAATTGGGTCTAACAAAACTACGAAATGAAAATATAGAAACATGAGGTTTTACGCCGATATAAGAACATTTATTTGGTCTCTTTTCGTGAAACTATAGTAGTATAGGATTATATTTTTTCATCTGGAGATCGGAGACGCCAAAACGGATCATCCTTTTCTAGTAAGCTCAGTCTTCATCCTCTGTCACATCCTCACTTGCATGTTTTCTTTCCTACATCTACTGATCTTCCTTTGGGTCATCCTCTCTTCCTCCTGAGTAAGTCTATATTCTTACATTCTTATCACATAAAAACAAGCATTAAGAACCGATATTCAAGACTAAAAACTAAGATGTTCTACTAATCACAAAGAAACGCAAGAGATAAATGAAAAGCAACCGATCTGTTTGATAATATTTGGAAATAGGAGACGTAGCATTATAAAGGGTGAGGTTTCTTCCTACCCATCCCTTTTCATTCCTACTCTTGTTACTGTCACGCGCTGCCGAGCTCACGTGCCACCGAGTTTCCATTCTAAGTATACAGTGTGGGAAAGTTTTAATGCACCTGTCCCTCCACCAGCTCATCCCTTTCGTCTGTCCTCATGTCTCTTAGTGCACGGAATCTTAGAAATTTCTCTCTCTACTGTACTAAAACTTTATCAACTCCCCCAAGACCAATACTCGTCATTACTTCCCATTATGAGTTATATGTAAGTGGACAGTCCCAAAGAGAGAGCATTTAACATATCTCGTGGAATGAATAAGGAGTGTTTTCCTAACCTTCACATTGTTTTATGAGTCTTATATGAATGGACAAATACAAAGATTCCAGGAGCATTTAACATATCTCGTGGAATGAATAAGGAGTGTTTTCCTAACTCACATTTTTTTTTCGTGGACTGTCCAAACTCAATTAGCGGCGCGTCAGTGGTGAAATAAGAGGTGAAGAAGAATTAGTAAATGAAGGCGAACCGTTCTGATGAGTCCTCCGGCGCGTGTGGAAAAGCTGCAAGTTTCGACGGGAGGAAAGGATTTACACGAAACTGAGAAAGAACGTGATTAAAATGACGCAGAGAGAGAGAGAGAGAGAGAGAGAGAGAGAGAGAGAGAGAGAGAGAGAGAGAGAGAGAGAGAGAAAAAAGAGAGACAACGCCAACGTCACATTCCTCAAACTTCTCCGTCAGATGCCAATTGGTGATGGAAAAAAAGGTAAAGGAAATAAAACTCACCACGTTAGTCAGTTGACCTTGTTATCAGTAATTGCTATGCGTGTTTCTTTTCATTTATACTTCAATGGAACTTGTGTGTGTGTGTGTGTGTGTGTGTGTGTGTGTGTGTGTGTGTGTGTGTGTGTGTGTGTGTGTGTGTGTGTGTGTGTGTTGGTGCTGCTTTGAATTACATACTTTCCCTTAGATCTTGGCCAGAAACAAAATGCTAAATGACTTCCTGGTCTTGCTTCCTTTCCCGGCTTTGCTTGCATGCACATCCTCATTACTAACAATCTCGGTTGAAAAATGCTTGATGATGTTTCCTTTTTTTGGTATTTTTAACTAAACACGTCCGCTCTCTTTTTATTTTCCTCAGTCGTATCAAAGGTGAGTTTTCTTCGGGGGGAAATGTATATGTATTTTTTTCATATTTACTGCGCCAAATAACCTGAATGTGTGTGAGGATAACTTGATAAGCGGCGATAATTTTTAGTTTTTATAATCTTACTCTCAATCCTGGCTCACTTCTTCCTCTTTATCCCCCATTCTCTCTCTTCTCCTTTTTTTTCTCTCTCCTCCCCTTAACGCCCTTTCTTTCTCCTTCCCTCCCTCCTTCCTTCCTTCCACATCCCTTTTTTCTTCCTTCCCTCCTCCATGAGCGGCAGCGTGTTCTTGTTTTTTTTTTCATATGGTAACAATATTTTTGACTACGTATCAACTTGTCACGTCACGTATTCAGAAACGCCATCTCCTCTCACTAAGATAATTTTGCAAGGCCACAGAGACAACTAGCTGGGTTTTCAAGACATGAATATAATAAACTAGAAATCTTGGCAATCTATCACCAGAACCATAATAACACGAGTATCTTCAACTGGAGCCTTTGGAAAGTAATGATGGTGAGAGAGCAAAGCGTTTCAGAATATGGTCTTTTGTACTGTTTCAACGCTCCTGGTTTCCGCTACTCTTCATACTCATTCTTCATTTAACGCGTCCATCATAGTCGCGAGGGGTAATAATATGAGATGTGACACTGCATTAAGAATTATTCCTTTGGTTTATCGCTGGGTAAAGACTTTGTTCTGGCATTAATTTTGTTGATCAGTGTTGTGATAAGTAATGTGTGACAGAACACAGTCATAATGAAGTGATCAATAGCTCTTTGTTCTTCATATTAAGGAGAAGAATTTAAAGAATGAAAATGAGTAGCTTTCTGTTGTATTATTGTTATGGTGATCAAGATAGTAATAATAATAATGATAATACATACATTCATACATACATACATACATACATATTTATCTATAACATTACTGTCTCACCCAGAACAAAACACACATCCTTGACATTCATACTTGATGTACCGTGTGTTTGTGATCAATTTTGTGAGATAGTGAAGAATAAAAGTTTGTTTTTTCATCCCTGCGTTGTATTCCTCCTCGTTGTGATCTTGACGGTTTAGATTCCATATTTTAGGGTTGAATGAGCCTCGTGCAGCACCAGTTGCCGCCATTGTCCCGTGACGTAAGTGCCTGGGCGGGTTTGTGTCTCCATGACGGTTAATGTATCGGGCGAGAGATCATCTTTAAAGGATTATTATGCCTCTCGCCTGCCTCTTGATCGCCGTTATGAGGCCGCGACTCTTCATCATAACTGGAGCAGGTGGAGATAGTTCCCTCGTGAGTCTTATTCCCTAGTGCCACAGCCGTCACCGTCTCATGCTCACATCACATTTGTTGGCGCCTCAGAAGCGTGCTGCGTGGATGTGTGCACGTGTCACAAGTCTGGCGTCTGAAAGGAATCGGAATTCTCTTTCTACACTTTATATATGGAAAGAAAAGACTGGAGGCTAAGAAGAGCTAAGAAGAGATCATTCTTGCATAGAATATGATAAATTTTCGTCTTACTGTCCTTGTACATTACTTTCACGTTAGCTGGTATAAGAAGGCTGTGTGGAGGTGTGGGGTGAGGAGGCGTGGCGGTGGGGAGAGGTGAGTCCCTCGTCAGCAGGCAGTCACTCGTGGTAATGGCGGTGGCGACCATTGGCCTGGGAAGGGGAG
>NC_059269.1:12058628-12116128 GCF_017591435.1 Portunus trituberculatus | reverse complement strand
GCAAACATTTGTCTGCAATATAAAAAACAAGTTGATTGAATGAGACGACAGAACTTGACATCAGAACATTGAGTGAAAGGAATACCGTCAGATACATTTGGGAAAATAAATGAAAAATACGATAGAGTCGGTGTTCCGGTAAGGCACTGCGGCAAGACTCCAGCCTTCCCACACCCGCGGCTGTGTCCTGCATAGCGTGGCGTGACGCCGCCACCTGTGGTTTATAATGTGTCGTCCATAATGGTGGCTTGCAAACTGTTGTCTTTCTCTTCTTGCCTGCATCGGGAATGGGTTTGGTATGTTGTGCGCGGCTGTGCATAAATATGTATGCCAACCACTTTGTGGAAATGGCCTGGAGGGCGTGATGGCCGGCGCCCTGTTATTACAGCCCGCTGGTGACTGCACCCTGCTCTCTTTTTGTTAAGAGATTAGAGGAATGCACGCCACTGAGCAGTATTATTGAGTAGATTGACGCGATAGCACAGACTCATGGCGTTCTTTGGGGAATTATTGCGGGCATTACAGGAAGTCAATACAGTGCACGCGTTGTGTGGCCGGAGGCGCACTGCATCCTGTAATGTATGTACGTAAATGTGCGCTCGTGCTTTATAATACGTTACACACACACACACACACACACACACACACACACACACACACACACACACACACACACACACACACACACACACACACACACACACACACACACACACACACACACACACACACACAGCAGTGAGTAGGTACGGGATGTAAATCGAGGAGTTGAGACCTTGTTGTCCCGGTGTGTGGTGTGTGCCTGGTCTCAGGCCTATCCGAAGATCGGAAATAATGAGCTCTGAGCTCGTTCCGTAGGGTAACGTCTGGCTATCTCGTCAGAGACTGCAGCAGATCAAACAGTGAAACACACACACACACACACACACACACACACACACACACACACACACACACACACACACACACACACACACACACACAGCAGTGAGTAGGTACGGGATGTAAATCGAGGAGTTGTGACCTTGTTGTCCCGGTGTGTGGTGTGTGCCTGGTCTCAGGCCTATCCGAAGATCGGAAATAATGAGCTCTGAGCTCGTTCCGTAGGGTAACGTCTGGCTGTCTCGTCAGAGACTGCAGCAGATCAAACAGTGAAACACACACACACACACACACACACACACACACACACACACACACACACACACACACACACACACACACACACACACACCGCGTAGTGTAGTGGTTAGCACGCTCGGCTCACAACCGAAAAGTCCCAGGTTCGAATCCCGGGTGCGGCGAGGCAAATAGGCAAGCTTCTTAATGTGTAGCCCCTGTTCACCTAGCAGTAAATAGGTACGGGATGTAACTCGAGGGGTTGTGGCCTCGCTTTCCCGGTGTGTGGAGTGTGTTGTGGTTTCAGTTCTACCCGAAGATCGGTCTATGAGCTCTGAGCTCGCTCCGTAATGGGGAAGGCTGGCTGGATGACCAGCAGACGACCTTGGTGAATTGGTGAATTACACACACACACCCGGTAGCTCAGTGGTTAGAGCGCTGGCTTCACAAGCCAGAGGACCGGGGTTCAATTCCCCGGCCGGGTGGAGATATTTGGGTGTGTCTCCTTTCACGTGTAGCCCCTGTTCACCTAGCAGTGAGTAGGTACGGGATGTAATTCGAGGAGTTGTGACCTTGTTGTCCCGGTGTGTGGTGTGTGCCTGGTCTCAGGCCTATCCGAAGATCGGAAATTATGAGCTCTGAGCTCGTTCCGTAGGGTAACGTCTGGCTGTCTCGTCAGAGACTGCAGCAGATCAAACAGTGAAACACACACACACACACACACACACACACACACACACACGTGTGCGTGTGCGTGCGTGTGGAGTCGGTATTCCTTTGAGTGTAGTGTGCACCTCAGTAAGGTCGGTGACCTGGCTGACAGAGATGGCTGACGAGGCAGTGACCAGCCACTATCAGGATGGCTTGAAGGCGCCATATGTGCTTTTATGCAAGAGTGCTAATCCTTGAGCTGCGCCATCCGGAAGACGCTCGTCACTGAGACTCCGTGATCTCCGTATCATCCGTAGCCGGCGGTCCGGCTTACTATTCTGACACGTCTGGTTTCCGTCCGTTTTGTAGTTGAGTGAACCCGATTTTAGGGGAGCAGTCCCGAGAGGAAGCCGTCTTAAGTGGTTTGATCTCCCACGTCACCCACTCACCCGCAAGGCTTACATAGGAAGCTGCACGATGTAGGATGCTGGTCTCGCTATCAAGGATCAACGAGGAGTCGATGTACCATTAGTGTCTCTGAGCTGGTGACTTGTTTGTCATGTTATTTCCATATATATATATATATATTTCGATCCTCTGTTTTATTTATTTATTTATTTTTCTTTTGCGACTTTAAAGATACAAACACGAAGTGTGTGCTGCGTTTGAGTTGCCTTGTGTCTGGTCATCACACTAAGGTCTAAGGTAAGTGTTTGAGGTGTGCGGTGACTGAGGAAAGGGAAAGTGGAGGGCGATGAACGGAGAGAGATGCATCGTGGTAGGTTGCGAAGGCAGGACGAGTGAGTTACATACGTGCGTCTTCTTGGTTGATGCTTGCCAACTTGTATTCTCTCTTAGACTTGTGTTTACTTTAATGTGGCAAAAATAAATTAAGATATTCTGTAAAGCTACTGGACTGTATAAAAGCGATTGGACCATTAGTGTAAATCTTTAATATATCCTATTATTAAATATTCACCAATGATTTATCTGGAAAGGGGAAAAATACCAAAAGATATATTCTTATTTTGAATGTAAAATCTGTAAGTGACATAAGAGAACTACAGTAACAAAGAGGCTGTGTTTAGTCAGTAATCCTCTGGAAAGTAACTCTCAAAGAGGAAGGGTTTAAGTAGTGAAGAGGATTATTATGGAAGACGTGACATGTGACAGGAGACGAAAGTAGGATTAGAAGACAAAGCGAGTGCAATAATCATAAGGTTCACACTGAGACACGGAAGGCGAGGGAGAGGAGAAAAAATGTAATTCGCTGCGAGAGGAAGTCTTAGAATCTTTGATGCAATGATGAAGACAAGATTAGGACACAGCTGCTCGTTGTGTTATTATGGTATATGCATGCGTTCATTACTTGTGTTGCCCTCCTTTGAATGATAATCCGGAACTATTCTCCCCATGCTAGATTTCGTACATGCACTGAATAGAACCCACGAATGATCCGCATCTTATACCATTACATATCTGAGACACATTCCAAGCCTGCCTCGCCACGCAACACTCATAAGAAAACTAAGTAAAAATAGGAGATAGCAAATGAACGTTACTCAGGAGCTCTTTTTATGAAATAGGGGAAGCTGGCCAAGGGCAACCAAAAAATAAAAAGAAAGGGCCCACTTGATTGCCAGTTCCCTAAAAGATTAAGAGAGTTTGCCAAAATTCTGGGACAAATTTTTTGAAACTAACTAAAAGACTTATTCCTAATCTACTAGAGGCGATAGTTGACATTCATGGGTAATAAAAAACAGATACAGCAAGATGATTTTTAGTACAATTTTTCATCTCATTCATGTCTGGCGTTGTCAACATCATGGAGGCAAATGTAAACTGGAATATCAAGGCAATATTTGTGAGAAAATTTTTTTGTCTACATGTCACGCGGTAATGAAAATAATAAAGGTAATAAAACTTGATCAAAATACCTGTTTATTTATTTTCTTTTGTCACTTTGTCAGGTTATTTTTACGATAGGTTTTTCATCACCTGTATATCTGAACATAGGTAGGGTTGAGTTCATTAGCTGGTTGTCAGATATATAGAGAAAAGCTGGATGTATTCATTGCTATCGTGTTCAGGGTCTTAAGTTCTGTGATATACTGACAGTCTAATCAGAAAACATGACTACTGGGAGACTCAACAAATCAGGGGACGCAATATTGAGGGAAAAAACATTAACCCCTTCAATACTGGGACACATTTTTACCTTGAGATTAGTGTACGATTAGACCATTTTATTGACATTAGGAAGGGTCTATGGAGGTCAAAAGATTAATGGCCACTGTCTTCACTATTGTAATCCCCCACATAAGTTTTTGAAGGTGTATAAAATCACCAAATAGTAAGCAGAATGAATAAGGAAACGCGTCAAGGTACTGAAGAGGTTAAATACAGTGGAAGGGAGTGGTGCAGTTACTCGACTTTCCTGAGCAACATTGTATGACTATATGAAAAAGTTCACACTAGTCTAGCTCATCCCAGCCCAGTTGTTCCTGTTGATTTTCCCCTTGCAACATCTCCATTTTTTCTGTTGTTGATTGACTGTTAATTTTGTTGCTGGCCTTTTTTCACTGGACAGATTGATGCCATTGTTTCTGTTGTTGTTGTTGTTGTTGTTGTTGTTGTTGTTGATGATGATGATGCTGCTGGTATACTGCTATCATTGTTTTTGTTGTTTTTGCTGCTGTTGTTGCTATACTGCTGTCATTGGTTTCGTAGTTATTGTTGTTGTTGTTGCTATATTGCCGTCATTGGTTTCATAGTTGTTGTTGTTGTTGTTGTTGTTGTTGCTATACTGCTGTCATTGTTTTTGTTGTTGTTGTTGTTGTTGTTGTTGTTGTTGTTGCTGCTGCTGCTGCTATACTGCTGTCACTGTTTTCGTTGCTGTTGTTGTTGGGAATTCGTGATACAAACGGTACTTGGCATTGGGTCTGTATTTTGAAGCCATTCCGCTCCCGATACGGCTGTTTACATAGGCCGCTGGGATAATTACTCCGGATCACGTGGGTGTTTTTTTTCCACTGACGGTGTTGAACGATGATCAAACCATCACTAAATTATGGAAACATTTTGGAAACATCCGTAACTCCAGGAACGTAAGGAGAGAAAATAGGAGAATATGGGAAACTATCTCTCTAATCTGAAGGAGCAGCGCACTAATATAATCTGATTCTCGAGTAACTGGTGCTTCGTAACTTGCTTCATATCAGAGAGACGTGCATGTTAAGTGCTGGCCTGAGGAAGGGAACTGTTGCAAGCACTGCCTTCACGAAACCTTAGTGAATTACTGCGCCGTCCTTGTGTTAAATCAGCTATTGCTTTACGTACGTGGGTGTCTGAAAACCGGTTATTCGAATATGTATTGGGCTCGCTTCCTGTAATTCAACTAGTGTTTCTAAGTATCGTTGAATCAGTGCAGGAAGAAGCATCGTGGAGGTATGACTCTCTCTCTCTCTCTCTCTCTCTCTCTCTCTCTCTCTCTCTCTCTCTCTCTTTTACCTATTCAAAAAAGCAAGAGAAAGGTTCGCAAAAGAAATCTATCCAAAAAGTATACCCAAAGAATTGCTGAAAGGGATGAAGGTTGCTAATGATGTGTAGGTAGTGTGAACTGAGTATGTACTGAAAAGGATCGTGTCACTCCCTCTATTGAGTCGCTCCTCACACAAACGCTATACAAGATGTGGCGATAACAAGGCATACTCGCACCTTTGTCATTCATCACTAGGGTAGGAAACTGGAAGAGACTCAGGTGTTCTTTGTCCTTAGGCTAATAATTCCTGGACTAAACGTACCAAAGACAGATACAGACATACGGAGAATTACACACGTCAAATCATTATTCAATTCTATCATAGGGCAGTATTTGCACACTATTCCTTAACCCCTTCAGCACCATGACGCGTTTCCCTATTCATTCTGCCTACTTTTTGCTGATTTTATACAGCTTCATAAACTTACGTGAGGGATTAAGATAGTGAAGTCTCTGCCATTAATCTTCTGACCTCCATAGACCCTTCCCAATGTCAATAAAATGGTCTAATTGTATACAAATTCCAAGGTGAAAATGTATTCCAGTATTGAAAGAGGTTAAGAGAGAGACATGCTTGCTAGTGTTCCTGTATATCACAAAGATAGGAACATTGATATGATGAAGACCGTGAGAGCAAAGTGAGCTGCGCAGTGGCTCAAACCTTGGCATTTTCTGCATTACTTTGCATGTTTATGAGCCAAGACGAAAACACTCAGAGAAAGAGGATATGCCGGTATTTGTGTTTGTATTGCAGATAACAAAATGAAAGCCTGGATATTCGTTGGAGTTGGAGCAAAATTGGCGTTTTTCTTAAGTGATGGTAATAGTACGATATGCTGAAAGGTAAGTTCATTGTATTACTTTCACCATAGGGTATTAGAGGAGGCCCTGGCGTAGTGGATAAGGTGGTGAGCGTGGGATCCGGCAGTCGTCCACATGTAGGTTCGAATCCCACCACATACCGCCTTGAAGCTATGCCATTTGTCGAGTGGTTTAAAGTTACCTACATGTCACCATGATACCGAAGTTCTAGCTGGGTACACTAAAGATGCGCGTGGGTGGTGATATAGGCCCTAATATGGGTACCACTATAAATAAAATTGCCTGCGCGACTTATGAACGAAAGCTTAACAGCGCTTCCTACATATACTCTTCAAATGTGCCTACAGGCGCTATAGGCCATAACGTAAAAATAAAATAAAATTAAATTAATGAATGAATAAATAAATAAAAAAGTACTAGTTGTCTTATGACTGTGTGACCGTGCCATCAGTGTTAGAGTATTCACGCTGCAAAATATAATTACAATTGAATTACTTTTAGAATGTAATTGTATCTGTATGAACACTTGGGAAGAAGTCACATGACAATCATAATTACTACATAGCGAATTTGATTACAGTAACATTTTATTCTAATTATATATGTTTTTTTTTTTATTTACCAGCAATAACAGATATTATTGCCACGCAGTCATATGTTACTGACTAGATGTTTCACCTTTCACTTTTGTGCCAGAGTAGTGTTTGCTTTATAAGGAATTCAGAGGTAATGGAAGCTTTCATGTAGGCGACTTTCGATATTTCATGTTTCCTTTGTGTATTAGTTTTTATGTTTTTGTGTTACGAGGAGCTAATACAGACATTCCCATTTTCCTGTTACTGGCTTTCAATGTTGGATCTTTCCTTTATATATTAGTCTCTCTACCGAATTGTGCGTTTCAGAGAAGTGAAGAAAGCTGGATGGTAACATGAATAAAGGAAAAGTTGCTTATTTAGTCTACGTACCATAACCACAAGTCGAAACAGTATATAAAAAATTGTGTTAGAAATTAATCGCTTTCAGTGACCACTAGTTCGTGTAATTACCTAATCTCGTAACCCCTTCAGTACTGGAACCCATTTTTTATCATTAATTTTAAGTGTGATTTGACAATTTTATTTACATTAGAAAGGAGGAGGTCAGAAGATTAATGGCCTGAGTCTTCACTGTTTTAATCCCGACATGAGTTTCTAAAGCTGTATAAAATCGCCAAATAGTGATCAGAATAAATATGAAAACGCGTCCTGCTTCTGAAGGGGTTAATGTTTCTAATCTGAAAAGAACAATTGTCTCTCTCTTACACGTCATGAGTTGTGGAGAAGCAAAACCTCGTGATTACTTGAATTCACTTTGCGTTTTTGTTCTTCCCGTTCCGACACCTCTGCTAATCTGGCTGTCTCTGTGGCCATTTGTCGTGTTTGGTCGCTAGGGCAATGAATGAAGTGACATTAGTGAAGATAGAATAACACCTATTCGCGCGCACACACACACACACACACACACACACACACACACACACACACACACACACACACACACACACACACACACACACACACACACACACACACACACACACACACAGGATTACCATTAATTGACACACGATCTGGAATTATTGAATGGATTTGTGCACGTGTATCACTTACTATATTCTACATTGTATACAGCTGGAATTTAATGAGTTACTGTAACCTGTCCACCACCGTGATTCCACCCACACATACACACACACACACACACACACACACACACACACACACACACACACACACACACACACACACACACACACACACACACACACACACACACACACACACACACACACACACATGGCCTCCTTATTTGCTGGTTGGTGAGTTCACGCCTTCTGTATGGAAATATTTCGAGCCTTTTTTCTACAAAGTGAACGCAGGACCCAGTGTAATCGAGCATAATTTTTGACAGGCTTATTTTTAACTTCAAAGACATTCATTATTTCGCTTTTTTTTCATTCTACATTTCATTTTGACAACTCATAGCCGAGTCGACCACGGCGGCCAGCACGTATTGATTTATAAATACTCTTGTTGCTTCGAGTACTCGCCCAACTCATCATTGTAAACAGGAGCCATGTTGTTCGGAAGCAATCGTCGTGGTTTCGGAAAGCGCCACAAGTGTGTAGGTAAGTGCCGTACGTAATGGAAAATTAATATTCTAATAGATTGCTTGTTGCCTGAGTGTTGCGCCTTACCATTTCCAATACTGACAGTCTTTCCTTTGCATATTTTGTTGTAGTACTGAAAATTACTCCTGTGGAACATTGTGAAAAATATTGAACTGGAATACTGTCAATATGCAAACAGTTACTTGAAATTAGCTTAAAGATTATCATTTGTTTGGTATGGGATGATGTTTTTTATGTATAAGAAAATATAATTGCTGGTTTAAACGTAAATGTAAAGAATACACACAAGAAAATTAGCAAACATAGAAACGTAACCAGCAATATATGCCGAGAAAAGAGATCTTCTGGAAGACCAAACATGTTCCGATGAGAAAAAAAAGATTACTGAAGGAAAAATGAAGCCATACCTTGAAGATGGTCAGGGAGAGAATGTTAAAAGTCAGTGCAGGACAACGTGAGGCGAGGCAGGAGTTACCAGGAAGCCAAGAAAACTTTTCCGTGACCTTGCCTGTGCCTGAAGCTGTACCACTGAAATATAGAAAGTTTGTATATTAAAGAAAAATCGTAATAGCAGGAGTTATTGATAAGCTGACTGACTGATGAGATTTTTTTTTTTTATGTAAGAGAACAGGACTGGCCAAGGGGAACAAAAAATATAAAAGAAAAAAAAGGGTTACTCAGTTGCCGGTCTCCTTAAAGAACAGGTAGAATTAGCTAAAGATTGGAACATATGTCTTGAAACCTCCCTCTTGAGTGAAGCCAACAACAAGAAATACTAAAACTGTCCTTGTCGAAATTGAAGTCACTATAGTATATAATAAAAAAAAGAGCTGTATAGTAATTCGTGATATGTTGTTCTTGGTAGCAGTTAATTATTTTGGGTTGGGATATTTCTTACCTATTTTTTTTTTTTTCCTCAAAGTTGTCGCGAATGACATCCTCTTTGTTTATTGTTCCCGGGGTGATAGCAATTCTTTCTCTTCTTATTTTCTTTCCCAGGAAATTATTACAACTACGTACGAGTAGAAAAAGCACAAATATCGAAAAGTAATCCTGTATATTTACGTGTTCACGCTCTTTCTCGCTTCGTTCCTTGTCACTTCCGGGTTAATAGTGACAGATGGAGTTGAGAGAGTCGATAATCAATGAAAGATGGGAAAAAGTGATTGAATAACATACAAATATAGTGGTTGATAAGCGTCATTACTACTACTACTACTACTACTACTACTACTACTACTACTACTACTACTACTACTACTACTACTACTACTACTACTACTACTACTACTACTACTACTACTACTACTACTATGCTGTTAAAATATAAAAGGGAATAAAATCACCAGAGTACATTATGTATGATTTTTCGTGTGTGTGTGTGTGTGTGTGTGTGTGTGTGTGTGTGTGTGTGTGTGTGTGTGTGTGTGTGTGTGTGTGTGTGTGTAGAACCCGATGGCCATTTTCATAATACCAGTCGCTGAATAAAATTTGAATGCACGTAAAAATCCTTTACACACACACACACACACACACACACACACACACACACACACACACACACACACACACACACACACACACACACACACACATGTCAGCATTCTTCACAGCGCCACAGTCATGAGTCTCCTGGAGGAACACTCACCGTGACACTGATGCATGGCGACCCGGGGCGGCTTGGGTGCTAAAATGCCGCCCTCCACAGTGTTCCATTTCCTGTCTCATGAATGCCGCCACTCTTCATGTTCCCTACGCAGAAAAAAAAGGGAAAAAATAGAGAGAGAGAGAGAGAGAGAGAGAGAGAGAGAGAGAGAGAGAGAGATTGTAATGTGTTTAAGCTTTTTTTCATTACAGGTGTTTGTTTTCATTTTTTCATTTTTTTCGTGAGTATATTTTTGTTTTTAGTATCTTGATTTATTTATTTTGAGAGAGAGAGAGAGAGAGAGAGAGAGAGAGATTGTAATGTATTTATTTATTTTTTCCAGGACAAATGTTTCTATGGTTTAGTTTTTCTGTGTACATTTTTTTGGGGGGTTAAGTATCTTGATCTTTTATTTTGGCACTTTAACTATTTATTTATTTATATTTTTTTGTTATTTAATGATTTTCTCTTGACATTGCATGCGTTATACTAATTCGTAATATATTTTTGCTATATTTTACTTCGTACTTTTCCCTTTTTACAACTTTCGTTCTCGTTTTTATCACGTAACACTTTTTTTTACACGGTTTTTGTAATTTTTTGGAATTTCTCTTCCTGCTAGTAAAAGAAAAAATAGAAAAAAAAAAACATTTATAGTACAGTGCTCCGTGAATATTCAACGAGATATAAATATTTTTTTCTACTTTTTAGTCGTAAGTTTTTTTTTTTTTTCATTTCGTCATATATATTTTTTTTTCTACATTTTATCCTTTCCAACGTGAGTATCGTCCCGCCATCTCCCTTCACCTTTGCTTCCCAGTACGAGGCAGCCGTGGGACCTCAAAGCTTCTGATTAACCTCCCTATTACTGAATATAATATAAGTTTTAAGTAAAGGTGGCGCTTTGTCTTCTTAATTAGTAACTTTTTTTTGCCCAACTTCGAGAGAATGTTGTTTATATATAGGAGTATTATTATTTTTTTTATTTATATATTCTTTGGGTTTTACTAGTATTTCTTTTATCGTTTTAGTAGAGAGAGAGAGAGAGAGAGAGAGAGAGAGAGAGAGAGAGAGAGAGAGAGAGAGAGTCAGATATATAGAATGTTCATGGACTTTTGATTTGACATTTTCACCCATTCTTTCTCGGTGACTGGCAGTGAAAAGCGAAGCACACTGTAACTTGTAGAATGAAATATTGAATACTTTATGAACGCTGCATGATTCGATTACAGTTTTGATTCCAGACGCGCTGTGGAGACCATGCTTTCGTTTCTATCTCTTTCTTCTTTACTTTCACTCTTTTGTTCTTTTCACTCCTTCCTCTTTCTCCTTTCCTCTTTGTCCACATGTAATCGTAATCTTTTCCCTCTTCCTCTCTCTCTCTCTCTCTCTCTCTCTCTCTCTCTCTCTCTCTCTCTCTCTCTCTCTCTCTCTCTCTCTCTCTCTCTCTTTCTCTTTCTCTCCAGGGGTTGTTTTCCTTTATTACTACCTTCTGCTACTGCCAGTGTACTCGTATATGAGAAAGCAACGAGACCTCAGGCGTAGTGGTTGAAAACACTCGCAGGGCCGCGTAATTTAGGGGAACCGACGGCGAAATTCAAGCTTCTCGTGTCCCTTTCTTGGTTCTTTCTCACTATTTCTCGTGTTGTTCCATGTATACCTCGAAACACATCTGCTTTCTCTCCAACAGTAAGATATTTTTTTGTAGTTAAGTGTATTATGTTTAGAAGTTGTGGGAATTTGGAGCTGGGGTTTAAAATATAGCGATTCTGGTGAACGTATTTGATCCTTCCTCGTGTTTGTTACTGGCTTGGAGTGAATGGTATAAGGTAACATAGGAAGAGTCTAAGAGTCACGCTTAATATTGCCGCAGTCTTCTAAAGGAACAAAATAACATTTCGTCACTCTTTCTTACGAGGATTTTTTTTTTTATAAGACTTTATGACAAAATAACTGCTGGAGAAACAACAAGTATTAAAGAGTTAGCGCTGTCAGGGGTTGCAATGCAGGATTTGGTGGTGGCTGGGAGAAAGCTGGCGGTGCTGTTAGTACTGGAGGGCGTGGTGATGGCAGGAGGGTTGATGGTAGTAGTGCTAGAAGAGGTGGTGGTGGCGGCGGCGGCTGCGGTAAAAGATTTATGGTACTGCGCAGTGAGCCGAGCGAAAGAGTAGCAAACAGCAACCTTTTCCATACCATTTTATGTTTTGTGGAAACGGAGAACTGTGTAAATTGGCTTGTTGTAGTGTTATCTGTATAAATATGCAGAAAGAATGTGTTATCTATATTTTCAAGAGCTTTTCCCGGTATGTTTGGTACGAGTAGTTAGCTGTGTACATGAACAATACGACGTCGTGCTGAACTGGCCTGGACTGTGAGTTGTGAGGCATCCTTCGTCATTCCCTGCAGGCGGAGACCGTTTGGCCGGCACATGACAGACAGATGGTCGAAAATTGCGCGTCTTTGAGCTGGCTTCTTGTTGTCATTTTGCGCCCATTCTCGCCATGTCGTCCCGAGTGGAAGCAAGGTGGCTGATGCAATGTAAGCTGGTGTGTATTGTCCACATTAGTGCACCCCCAGGCAAGCCTCGCTCCACTAAATCCTCACCCACTGCTATGTAAGTTAACTGCAAATTGCAAGGGGGTTAAATCGATGCCAATTACAGGCAGTGTATCACCCGTGTACAGTCAGCGCCGCGTGCGTTATGGTCGTCATGGTTGTATTTCAGGCCAGCAGCAGGCAGCAGGCAGCAGGCAGAAGGGGACGCCACTCGTGCAGCCTGCCGCCCCGAGCCCTGGGAGGCGACGCGAGGGCCCGCTTGCTCTGGGCTGTATTTCGTTTGTTTTATCTCTTATCGTTTTATCCATAGTTTATACTGCGTAAACAAATAATTCAGTGTTATTTCAGCGATGTTTCCACCGTAGCTTGCGGCAGGGGACGTACCTTTCAGTCTGCCTTGTTAATGGTGGCAGAAATTCTTTCCCAGCAGAAAACAGAACATTACATTTACATTTATCCATAATGTATGTTGTGGTCTCTAAGGATGCTCTGTTATATTATTCTAATGCTTCATATTTTTTGCTGAATCGTTATTAAAGTGTGCGAAAAAAGACACCAATTGCTATAAAAAGAAATTGTTGAAGATATTTATTGGAAAGCAATATAAATTGTGTGTTTACTTCACACGGCGCCGAGTGTTGTCACTTTCCCTTGAACAACAACACCAGCAGGAAGAACAACAACAGCGACGACAGTAGTGTTGATAATAACAGTAATGATAATGATAATAGAAATAATGATAATAACAATAATGATAATAACAATAGTAATAGATACTACTAAATTAAGCAAACAATTATTACCCTTACAATATTTTTAAACATTGAATATTATGAGAAAAGTGATGAATTGAAAAAATAAGAAAAAAAAGCATTCGATTTCAGCAAGAAGATAAAAGGCAACAATTTCTGTTACAATTCATGTAAATAGCGTTTCCACTCATACTTTCCCTGGACTCTGCTTAGAATGACACATGAGAGTATTGTTGACAAGCAGGTGACCAAACGTGAATACATCGCCACAGCATCTGAATAGTTACAGATTGACAGCTTTTACTCATAACAACACAAATATACACAGTGCTTCTTTATATTCCAGTTAGTAACGTTTAAATTCTTGTCTTTCTATAATTTTTAAGTCTGGTGGAGCAAACCTTAGAAAAAGAGAAGAAAGAATAATTATATCTACTTACCAGATAAACTTTTGAACATGTATCCTTTGCCTTAATGACTTTTGATCATCTTTTTGGGAGCTACCCTTTTTTCTATCATCTCAATGCCTTACCTCTTGTTAAAACAGCTTCTCTTAGTTGAGTGTTCTGTGTCGCATCTGCCAGTTCTCCCTCTTCTCTGAAATTACTAGTGCAGGCTTATTCATCATGTGCGGAGTGTGGCTTTAATATATAAGGGGACATCCTCACACTTCATTGAACTAGGTGAAGTCAGAAGTTTTTAGGTTCATCGTCCCACCCATTAGCTGCTTTCAAACCAACATTCAGGTCTTTTCGGGGATATTCTCCTTTCTATCATCTCAATATCTTACCTCTTGTTAAAACAGCTTCTGTGAGTTGGGTATTCTGTGTCGCGTCTCCCTTTTCTGAAATGACTAGTGCAGGGCATTCATCCTTGTGCGGAGTGTGGCTTCAATATATAAGAAAACATGCTCATACTTCATTGAACTAGGTGAAGTCAGAAGCTTTTCGCCTCATCGTCCCACTGCTGCTTTCAAACTAACATTCAGTTCCAGTGTTGCATTTTCCTATCTTTTACGGTTATTTCCATGGTAATTGCTCTTTCAAACTTGCTAAATGTGTGCCTCCCCTCCTCTCGCCACCTCACCGTATAAGACTTTCTATTTTCTCTCACCTCCTGTGCTGTCCATTAACCAGTATCTTTATTTTTCATCTCTTTGGCTGTCAAACTCTAGAAGTCTGCGTGTTGACTTTATATTTTCTTTCACTCTTCTCTCCCTTATGTCACCTTAATAATGCAAGAGTTAGCAAGTATCTTCGCTTTCACTTCCCCTTCACTGACAAAACTGTGGGAAATAAACTGATCTACACATTTAGTACGTTATTTTTTGTCTTCTTTTTTTATGTTCTATTTTGAGGAGCGACTCACATTCCCTTCACTGATAAAACTGTGGGAAATATACGGCTCTACACATTTGGTACGTTTTTACTTCTTTTTTGTGTTCTATTTTGGAGAGAGACTAGTTAGCTTGACTTTTTTTCGTCTCTCATCATTAAAAAAAAAATATATAAACACATGTTCCACGACCACAGGCAGGTAGATTTTTTTTTTCTTTTTCATCCTGCGTATATGCATTTTATATTCCCCTGATGTGTGACTTTGATGATCTTTATATTGAAGCGACGCAGTATCAGAAACGTACACAGTAGGTTGTGTCAAAGATCACATCGCTTAGCTCCCTTCCGGTCTGTATATTTGCTAAGCTTCAAAGAGAGATAGACTCGCAGTTCACGATTTCAAAGAGGTGACATTAGTAAGAGAGCTGCTGCTACTTTTCGCTCTATTGCAGCCAAAAATTAGGGGAAATCAAGCTCAGGGTGGAGGGAAGCGAGGAAATGCTCTGAATGATTTAATGATATCAGAAACGTGCCAGTTCAGCTCAATAAAGAGAACAAATCAGTCCCTTCAGACAAAAATACTGGTAGAAAAGATACTCATTTGAAGGCGTGACTTTTTGTTCTGTAGTCTCTCTCTCTCTCTCTCTCTCTCTCTCTCTCTCTCTCTCTCTCTCTCTCTCTCTCTCTCTCTCTCTCTCTCTCTCTCTCTCTCTCTCTCTCGCTCTCTGCATGTTTTCTTCAGTAAAAGTTTTATTGTTTTCTAAAGAGGCGATATAAAAGTTGGACCAAACAAATAATTAGAGAATCGGTATTGCGGCCATAGTAAGAGCAACGTTCATCCTCTTTAGTATTTTTTGACCGTTTATTTCAATGCCTTTTATTAATGCGAGTATATCGTTAAGAAAATATTTTGTGAAATATTCCCCAAAACATCAAAAGTTTTCTCGTGTGTGTGTGTGTGTGTGTGTGTGTGTGTGTGTGTGTGTGTGTGTGTGTGTGTGTGTGTGTGTGTGTGTGTGTGTGTGTGTGTGTGTGTGTGTGTGTGTGTGTGTGTGTGTCGAATGTCCCGCATCAGTCTCTGCATAACTAACGATAATTAAAGCTCTTCAACCACTACCAACGGTCACCAGTACGCAGAGAAATGTCACACAGGGAAATGAAAGCAAGAAAGACGATGAAAAAGACTGAAACACATGCACTGAACGTTAATGACATCAGAACGACCCACAAATTTTCACGTAATTGTGCTTGTCAAATGACAGGCCAGAGTCAACAAAGTGAATGGACTGAGCAAACTGCAGCTTAGTCACGATGTAGGATGTTCTTCAAATACCAAATACCGCTTTTTTGTTAGGCAGATAGAAAAAAAAATCATATGCGTTCTGACGGAATTTCCATATTACGGCGTTGCCTTAACCCTTTCAGTACTGAGATGCATTTTTACTATGATTCTTAGGTATGATTAGACGGTTTTATTTACATTAGGAAGTCTGTTTGGCGGTCAGAAGATTAATCCCAATGTATATTTCTGAAGCTGTATTAAATTGCCAAAATAGTAACCAGAATGAATATGAAAATGCGTCCTGGTACTGAAGAGATTAAATGCAGCAATAGGAGGACCTTCCCCACCTTCTGTTCGTTTATCATGGCGCCCCACCTGTGTACACTTGGCAGACCGTATTGAGCCCACAATGGGTATACGGGAAAAAATGGTACCAATTCATCTCATCACGGTGGAATTAATACCTGTGATGAAATTAGTGTTCAGCGCCATATCGCCTTAGGCAGGAGCATCTCTTTTTTTTTTGCCGAATGAAATAAATTTATTCTGAAATTTCGGTGCATCAGTTTTGGTGGACTGAATTTCACAGGCAAAGTCAGACACACACAGAGAGAGAGAGAGAGAGAGAGAGAGAGAGAGAGAGAGAGAGAGAGAGAGAGAGAGAGAGAGAGAGAGAGAGAGAGAGAGAGAGAGCGTCCGTGCATGTTTGTGTATGCTTGCAACGTTTCCCTAATGATAATGGTGATAAAATAAAAACGTCCAAAAGAAAAGAAAATGTATAGAATAATTGTTACATGTGTGTGTGTGTGTGTGTGTGTGTGTGTGTGTGTGTGTGTGTGTGTGTGTGTGTGTGTTCGCGCGCTTGTTACGGCAATTAGTAGCCTTCCAGTTGCCTCGGGACATGCGGGTTACGATATTTCTCTTCCTGCTTTGGCCTCGCACACTACCGGCTGCCTGCTGGACGATTAATTCCACAGAGCCTCAGAACCACCACCACCACCACCACCACCACCACCACCACCACCACCAGCTCACCCAGGGGAGTTACATACCTCAAGGTTTCTCGGAGCCAGAAGTTTTACCGAGAAATTCTGGCGATGCAAGTAATAATTGTGAAGACTTTTGTGGCTCGTTGTTTGTTTTATTCTTAAGAGTCCGTCAAACGATATTCAGTAGTCGATGAAAGGCTAGACGTGTGTGTGTGTGTGTGTATGTGTGTGCGTGTGTGAAATGCCCCGTTTTCCGTAATTAATGTGGAAAAGGATACATGCACTAATGAGTGGAAAGCTTTTATTCGATGATAGTTATTTATGCCTTGTTTTAAGTGCTAGACTGCGCCGATGTTACGGACCTGAATCTCATTAGTTAATGCCCAATATATTGAAAGCCATCGACAAGTAAATAAAACAGTGCACGGTAATTAACAACATCCCTCTCAATACTGAAATGAACACCGCCATGAACTGATTCAAGTGAGTATGGTATGGATGAAGCGACGCCAGCAGCGGTGTGCGAGGAGGAGGAGGAGGAGGAGGAGAGAGGAGAGATGAATAAGAGGAAGTATATAGAGAGAAAGGGAAGAAAATAACAAAACAAATATTAAAAAGCAAGGAAATGAAAAGGAGGAAGAGGAGGATGAAAGAGGAAATGAAGAGGAATAAGAAGAAGGAAATAAAGAGAAAAAGAAGAAGATAGCCAGAAAATGAAAGGAGGAGGAGAAGGAGAACGAGAGAATAACAAAATAAAAGATGAAAGTTATGGTGATGGTGACGTTGGGCAATAGTGATGGTGGTGGTGATGTGAGGCTTATGGGTTTGTTTGGCCCTTATGAACATTTGTATGAAGAGCAAGAGAGTAAAGGACAGTAGACGTTGAGTGTGCTCGTGTCTATAGATGCATGGATGAGGTTAGAGGGCGAGGGTGAGTGTTATGGGAAGCAACAAGAGAGAGTTAATAGACGAATGAGGAATGCGTGAGCGTAGGGAAGGGCAGATGAAATTTTGGAGCAGCGAGAAGAGAAGGCTGGCGTGTGAGCGAATTGGGATGCCAGGAAGTTAAGGGGGAGGCGGTGTGGGAAGCCAGGTGTCGGTGAAGCTTCCGACTTTAATACCGTGCAATACTGCCCAACTTTATATGCATTGTTGCCATAAAATTGAGCAGTAGGAGTGTGGCCAGGGTACGTGGGAGTGAGTGTACGTGTGCTAGCTAGGAGGCCGCGGGGAATGTGCCTAGAATGTTTATGGATAAGCATATGTAGGTGTGTGTGGGTGTACATGTGGGTGTTGGACTGTTTGCTCTTGTGGTTAAGTTAGAAGTGTGTGTTTGTGTTTGTGTTTGTGTGTGTGTGTTTGTGTTGTGTGTGTGTGTGTGTGTGTGTGTGTGTGTGTGTGTGTGTGTGTGTGTGTGTGTGTGTGTGTGTGTGTGTGTGTGTGTGTGTGTGTGTGTGTGTGATGAGATGTGGGCAGCTGGCTATGAGGCACAGTGGAGGTTGCCAGGTGTGAATGTTAGTGCACTGGACTGTGCTGTTTGCCTTCTGTGTTGTCAAGGTGTGTTGTGTATGAGACTGCTCGTGTGTGTGTGTGTGTGTGTGTGTGTGTGTGTGTGTGTGTGTGTGTGTGTGTGCGTGACAGAAATCCAGAGAAGCTGACCGAAGAAAAAATGAAAAAAAAGTAAATATGAATATCTAGATGAGTGTGAACTGACACGAGAAAAACCTGTGTGTCCGTCAGGGTTAGTTAGTTGACGAAAGAGAGAGAGAGAGAGAGAGAGAGAGAGAGAGAGAGAGAGAGAGAGAGAGAGAGAGAAATTTGTGGTCCCCCTGCTCTTTTTCTTGCTGCCGTAACATCTGACAGCAGAAAAAGAAGTTTCATCCTGAAGGAAAAAAAAAGGTTTCATTGAAAATATGGAAGATGGAAAAAAGGTGAGTTGCTGAGAGGTCCCACGTTTATTTGTCTGTTTCCTCGCTGTGTGTGTCGCTGCTCAAAAGTGGAAACATGTCAGGATCCAGGAATTCGTAAAATGAGGCATGTGAATGTGAGTTTCGCATTTTCAGTTTTGAAATGACTGGAGGTACAGGGATAGAAAATGTACAAATAGACCACACCTTTATTTTATGCAGGTTTGTCATTTTTATTTTATTCATATTCCATTCCCTGTTTCGTTTCTCGGTTTTGGAATAGAGAATACAAACCTCCAGGCACATTGAATCCTTTTTTAATCCCACGAAACACTCTTACTGGCCTTTATTTCATTTTTTTCATACAAACACAGATTGGCTCAGAAATGTAAAATATAGACAAAACTCACGTTGGCCGGGGGTACATTGAGAGGAAATATTTTTAAGTTATCATATTCCTTGCAGTTTTGAAAAAAAAAAAATTAAATGACATTGTGTAATGGGAAAAATAATTTAATCCTTCAGGTATCGTAGTGAGACCGGATTCTGTTTTATTTTTTATTTATTTATTTTTTTCTTAGATTACTCACACAAAGGCGTTGATATTCATGTAGTGAGATATTCAGGTAGGAACTTCAGGTCCATAGTCTGTCTACTCTAAAGTTGCTCCTGGGTTTGGTGTCTCGGGTAATGCGTGGTTGTCAAATCTTGAGGAAAACCGTAAGCTATACTTATAATAAGTGCGATGATCAACAGAAAACAAGTATTATTCACATCAAATCAATTACGTTATCAATGAACTACTGTTTGTTTTAAATCCAGGAGCCATTTTATAGTAACTTGCTATTTCTGAGGAGATGCATTCAGAGTGTGCATCAACTTGGTTAGGCCTTGACCATACCTACAGTCGTGCCGTGCCCAATGGCCCTGCCAGGGAGGTGAAGGTGCGATTAGTTGAACGTCGACCTGTTGACCTTTCAGTGGTCCTGGGAATGCATTTTTCGTGCCGTCATGAATACTGCAGTGCTGTGTTTGTTGGGTGAACTTTATCGTTCATTCGTTCGAGTTTGAATGTTCTGTAGACCAACGAAATGTTACTAAGAGTGAAGAAATATATATCGACGAAATGATATCCAGTATATTAGTTGAATGCAGTGATATGGTTTTGAAATATGTAAGATATGTAAAATAAAAAGGAGTCACTTTTACTGCCAAGGATCCCTGCATCGACTCCAGCAAGGAACTCCATGAGTTTCACCTCGTTAGTAGTTACGCGACGATATACGACGCTCTGTATTAATGGAGTGTTTCGTGAAGTGTACTGCAGCAGGAATTACGGTGCCGCATGAACACCAAATCGTGAGTACGTAATGAAGTGAGAGCTCAGAAAAGAATTAGCCAAGTCAAAGGAGGGAGAGTTAGTAAGAGGTGAATTCCGTGAACTCTAATCACTTTGGCCAAATATGTCCGTGCGTGTTCCATTGTTCGCGTTGGAAAATACGTACAATCAACCTACAATGGCCTCCGATTGTGGGTCTTATTGCTACTCCCATTCTTCGCTCCAGGTCGTGGGGAGGGAAAGGAACGGGACACACGAACTGGGAGGAGAATGGACTGAAGTTTTGTTTTTGCACCCGCCTCGCGTGAATATTGGCGTGGTCATGCTGGGTGTGTGTCCTTCTGGTGGACTAATTGTACATGTGGTGGTGATTATATGAATTTTTTGTGAAAGGTTAAAGTAGTAACTCTTGCCAACACTTGCTTACCTGACGTCTTAATTCTATATTCACATTTTGCTTCGAGGTGTGTAGAAAATATGTCACTAATTAAGTTTTACATGATAATTCTTCTTTTTTAAATTTGAGACGTAGATAATCAGACCAACATAAACAGGATTTTTGAGCGACGCTCCTCCATCAGCGTTTGCCAGCCAGCACTCCGCGATCCAAGAAAGACAGGGTTCGCAGGAAGCATGCGGATATTCCTCAACCTCTCATGGAAAGCTTGCAAAGTGGTCAGATTCCCGCAAGGCTCGAAATCGGGTCACTGAGATCACCGTGTCCGTGTGCTGAATGTGAAATATTAATATAGAACTACAAAGATTTTTCAATATTGTAAATTTCCTGTGGCGTGGCACGGTGATACTTGCATGGAAGAGTAACTGTTTTGTTTAAAGAAAGTTATTAGGTAATAAGAAGAACAGGAAGGTTAACTGCGCACTATGTAGATATGTAACATGCATTATGAACCCTTTCAATACTGGGACGCATTTTTTTTTTTTTACCATGGGTTTTTGGATATAATTAGACGATTTCATATACTTTAGAAAGGATATATGGAGGTCAGAAGATTAATGGCCTGAGTCTTCACTATTTTAGTACCCATATAAGTTTCTGAAGATATATAAAGTCACCAAATAGTAACCAGAATCAATATGAAAACGCGTCCTGATACTGAAGGTGTTAGAATGAAATAAGGATGGATATGTCATTAATGAATACGATATTTCATTTGAATTTAGTTATTTTAATATGATCGCAGACAGGCGGACAGCCAGACAGACAGACACGATCCATCATCCGATACAAATCAGTGTGGCGCAGCAAGTAAACAAACAAATCCCAACACGAAATATGAGTCGCATATTATACATGCAACACAACACACACACACACACACACACACACACACACACACACACACACACACACACACACACACACACACACACACACACACACACACACACACACACACACACACACACACACACACACATACACACATTAACCTAGCATAACTAATATAACCAAGCACATGAAACTCCAGACACGACCCAGACAGACACAGACACAGACTCCACATGTTTCCTCAGTACCACAAAACACACACACACACACACACACACACACACACACACACACACACACACACACACACACACACACACACACACACGTTTCAGTCTCTCAGTAGTCCACGTGCAGGTTAAACGAAGCACGGCCGTCGGGATTAACTCAGTAACGTCATCGAGTCTGCCTAAACGGATGGATAATGACTGACACTTTTGCTCATCAGTAGCGGAAACGAGTCCATAAGTGTGGGCTGGGGCGTGGGGCCAGCAGGCATCAGGTGTCATCGCTCACGAGTGTAAAAGCAAACGACACTATTTCACGTCCCACTAGACATGAAAGCCAACACTAGTGGGGATGATCTAGCCGCTTGTCTGTGTGTGTGTGTGTGTGTGTGTGTGGTGTGTGTGTGTTTGGTGGGTTTTTCTGTTTGTCTGTATCTCTCTCTCTCTCTCTCTCTCTCTCTCTCTCTCTCTCTCTCTCTCTCTCTCTCTCTCTCTCTCTCTCTCTCTCTCTCTCTCTCTCTCTCTAAAAATGAAAAGACAGGAAAAAAAATCACGCAACCTGGCATACTAGCGCTAGTAAGCCAAATCCAGCGAAGGGTGAAAAATAGTGAGTGATAAACGAAACTTTTACAACATGACGCAAAGGGATAACGGGAATCACGAACATCTAGTCATTAGTTAGTGGGTGAGAACAAATTAGATTGCCGCCGATACTGTTGCCCTTCCTCGCAGCGCAGCGCAAGAGAAGGGACTAAGCAGGGCAGTGGGTGGGCAGTGTTCAGTGAAGTTCCAAGGTGTGTAATCTTTGTGCATTTCTCTCCGTCCAGGGAAATAATGGATGAAGGCAAATGGGAGAAAGGAGCTGGTGTCATAATTGCGTTTATTGCCTGTTGTTGTTGGTGTTCGTTGTTGGTGTATGGTGGTGGTGGTGGTGGTGGTGGTGGTGGTGGTGGTGGTGGTGGTGGTGGTGGTGGTGGTGATGATGATGATGATGATGATGATGATGATGATGATGATGATGATGATGATGATGATGATGATGATGATGATACTACTACTACTACTAGTACTACTACTATTACCACCACCATCACCACAACTACCACCACAATTACTACTACTACTACTAATACTAATACTACTACCACTACCACCACTACCACTACCACTACTACTACCACTGTCACTACTACTACCACCACTACCACTACTACTACTACAATAACAACAACAACACTGGTAATAACACTAATCATCACCACCACTATCATCCACCACCACCACCACCAGCGTCACCTTGGCTTGGCTTATCCATGCTTACCTTACCGTCCCAGTGTGCGTGCTTCCATCTGCTGCTGCTGGTAATCACGCTGTTACCTTCCCCGCCGGGACATGTGAAAGCCAAATTACGTTTTTTTTTTTTTTTTTCGTCTTCTTTTTTTTTTTTTTATCATGTTTTTCTCCTTTTTTTTTCGTTCAGCATCTCCCAATTTTGTTCTTGTGTTTTTCTATTCCTTCATGGTGTGTCATTTCGTCTATTTCCGGGAATATCATGGGTTTTATTACTGATGTGTTCTAGTGACTGAAGGATGCAGGTTTCTATTCTAAAACACTTCCATGATGCATTTCCACTATTTGTAAAGATTCGAGTTAAAAGTACACGGGTTTTTCAGTGTGTTTTAATTTTTGCAGTGACAAATTAAAGTGATTTCTGCATTATTAAAAGGAAATACTCTCTTCAGAACGCAATCAGTCATTTCTGTGGCCTTAGAAAATAGTTGTGGTGAGATAATAAAGCATTTCTGAAGTTAAAAGTAGACAGTTTTTTCATAGTGTTTTAATGGTTGTAGTGATAAATTAACGTCATTTCTGCGTTATTAAATATAAATACTCTCTTCAGAACCCAATCAGTCATATATGTGGCCTTAGAAAATAGTCATGGTGAGAGAGTAAAGCGTTTCTAATACCAACCATACTGACAGCACAAACCACGCGGTACATCAGAGACTCAATATCAGTGTAATTGTTGCCTACTTATTTTTTCATAACAGGGATTAAGAGAGTAAGAGCAAACAAAAGGATTTCACTGAAAGTATTTATGGTTCTCATTAAAGCAGCTTTGAATTTGTGTGTCTTTTTCCCACTGTAAGCTGTTTGGTGATGATTGGTGACGTTTGTTGGTTCACTACAGAACAAAGGGTTTCACCAAGTACCTGCATTCGTCTTTCTCTGGTTCGTCTGTTCTGATTCACACAAGCGAATGAATTTCTCTTTTCTATTCTCTTTGTTCGTTCTATCTCACAAGCGAACTGTGGATTTCTTTCATCTTCCCTTTGTTCATTCTGCATCACACGAACGAATAACTGATTCTTTTCATCTTTCTTTTGGCTAATTCACCAAATGAATGACGTTTTCTCTTTCTTTCCATTCGTTGCAGATCAAGGTGATGTGAATGATGTGCTCGGTGCAATAAATTCTCCACACCTATCCATATTTGACTCAATCATTGGAAAAAAAAAGTTGTAAAGTTGATCATTATGTCTTGACCTAAGACGAATATGTTTTATATAAATTTTTTTTTTGCATTGTTACATTTATTTTCATTGCTTTGGTAGTCTAGAGTAGGATTTGGTAAGATAAACACTGAAAATGACGGAAATTTTTGTTCTTTTATTGAGCTGAAGATGGTTTAGAAAAAAAATAATTAAAATGATTTGGTTGTAGTAGCAGTAAATATAAATAAAATACCTACAAACAGTTATATAAAATCACGCGAGTCATGGCGTTCCTAGTGAATATGCCAACCTCTAACCATCCCTTAATGGAGAGAACTGCACTGAGGAGACTAGTGCGATGCGGGAATAAGGCGTTGTAAGGCCTCGTGCAATCCCCAGACACACCGTAGCGCCGATATCGGGATGAGAGCAATCACGCGAAATGTTTCCTTCCTGTCGAGCTGTCACTCAAAATATTCCACATCCATTTTGATATAAAAACCAAAATATAAGTTCTTTTCCCACATTCATTTATTTGAACTCTATTCACAGTTTTGGAAAGGGCATAGAAGTGAACCTTTAACGCTCTCCAGATTTCATTTGACAGTATTTGCAGTCAGTAGTAGTAGTAGTAGTAGTAGTAATAGTAGTAGTAGTAGTAGTAGTAGTTGTTGTAGTAGTAGTAGTAGTAGTAGTAGTAGTAGTAGTAGTAGTAGTAGTAGTAGTAATGGTGGTGGTGGTGTGGTGGTGGTAGTTGTAGTGGTACTAGTAGTCATAGTAGTAGTAGTAGTAGTAGTAGTAGTAGTAGTAGTAATATTTGCAATAGTAAAATATCGTAGGAAATACAATTCTTAAACTAATCGTCAAAAAAAGCATCTCTTCGTTGCCTTAGAAACTATGACGAAATAACGCCAAGGGGCAATATTAAAAGAATACTTACCAATACCTGACATATTTCACTTACATATGCATCTTATTCACAACACAAACAGGATGGAAGATTAGTAGAATTGTAAAATGCCAGGAGACAACACAATACTCAATAGTAATGTAATCTTAACCTCTTCAATACTGGGCCACAGTTTTTGAGACTTGTGGACGATTAGACCATTTTATTGACATTAGGAAGGGTCTATGGAGGTCAGAAGATTAATGGTCACAGTCTTCACTATTTTAATCCCCACATAAATTCCTGAAGGTGTACAAGATCACCAGATAGTAAGCACAATGAATATGGAAACGCGTCATGGTACTGAAGGGGTTAATGAAACGTATCCTTAAAGTTATATACTGAGTCAATAATGATATCTACCTTGTAATCCTGTGAAATAACTAAGGTTTTTTTTTTTTTTCCAAGATGGAATACCAGACAAGGGTAACAAAAATTGTGCTGAAAAAAAAAAGTCTCACTGAGATATCGGTCCCCAAACAAGTTAACGTAGTTACAAGGGGACTCCGTGGATGGTATAGGAGTGCTTCCTTTGGTGGTGTTAGGGCCTATCTATAGTTCATGGCAAGGGTTGGGGCTTTACTTCCTGGGAGGGCGGTTCACACGTGTTAGTGGTGAGCAAGGCTACAGTCCAACCCCTTTAATGTCTACATGGCAAGAGAGAATATTTGTTCGGCGAGAGTTGGTTTGAGAGAAATGAGGTGGTATTTTTTATATGCGTTTGTAATATTCAGTTTGCTTTGGGGCGCTTCCCGTATTGAATCTGTTGCCTTTTCGTTTTAACCACTCGCTCTCCGGAAAAGCGGTTTTGCATACTTACATTATTGTCGCCACCTGTTTCCCATGAATGCCCGGCTATCTCATGATACGATTTCAGCATGCGCGCCGACGCCTGCATAACGAGTGGGAATGTTTAAATAATCGAGCTACGTGTGTTTGCATCAAGGTGAGCTGAGACGCTTCTTATCCACGCCCTCTCCATCCTGTTACCGGATATCCACACAACCTGGTATTCGCTATCCAGATTTTGTTTTCATATTACTTCTTTCCTGTATATTTCTAACTTGTGCTTTATTTAGTAAAGAGTGATTTTATGGTTGCCGCGACCAACACAAACTTTCCCGGTTATTCTGGTGCACTTCAGCTGTGTGAGTTGGTAAGAATGAATTATTAAGTCTTTTGCAGGGGTTTTCTTGTAGTGCTAAAGGTCATATCAACTTTGTATGCTCGTGTGATAAAAATTCCAGCAAAATATCTTAATTTAAAAACTTGTCTTTGCAAACTTCTGCAGGGGTGAATTTAAAAAAAAACTTGTCTTTGCAAACTTCTGCAAGGGTGTTTCTGTGAAGTCTCCTGGTCGTTTGTATAGGAAACCATGGTCACGCGCCACACAACAGAACACAATTATGTCAGAGTGAGGAATTCTTGAACAAACAACCCTCATAAGCTAAGTGTTTTAAGATTTTTCATTACATAATAGAGCTCTTAAGGTCTATCCTCTTTCGGGGGAAAATATATTTATGCTGAATCCAGAGTTCACAAGCCCTGGTCTTGTCCTCCACGGTGTACAAACAAAAACAGAAACTTTAGAGAGTGATGGAGAATAATTTGAGTTACTCTGCTTACTGAGTTTATTCTTCTACATTTATCGTAATGTTTATGTGGAGATGCGGTTTTAACTATTCATTTTAAGTCATGAGAGGATTACATTGTTGCTTTAATGTTCACCTTCATAACCAAGAAACAAGAATTTATTTTACTTGGAAATTAAACATGAAAGCTGGAATATGGAGCGAGCATTTATTAGCAAAAGAATCACCGAAATAAGAGGATATTGAGAGCTATTAACCGAGAACAGAAGTAGGCAATAGCAACTAGAAAATACTAATAGAAAAATACTAGTGCTTATTGCAATATTTCAAACGTTGCCGCCTGTGTGGAGGTTGGTATGACGTTGTGGTGTGATAAAAAGTGGCGTTTCTCTTCCTTTGTGTACTGTTGTGTTTTCCTCTTTCATTCTTTTCACTGGTAAACTCAAGAACTCTGCATGTCTCCATTTTTGCATCCTTCCTAGGACTTGAGCAGTCTCAGGAGAGGAACATCAAGGCACTTCCGGAGAGAAATTGCCTTGTCAGTTTGGCTGTCTTCTTTTATCGCACTTGTTTGAGAACGGCAGTTGAGTGGTGTTTTTTTACTCCCAGTTTATTTGACCTCGACTATCCTGCTTCACACACACACACACACACACACACACACACACACACACACACACACACACACACACACACACACACACACACACACACACACACACACACACACACGGTAGCTCAGTGCTTAGAGCGTTGGCTTCACAAGCCAGAGGACCGGGGTTCGATTCCCCGGCCGGGTGGAGATATTTGGGTGTGTCTCCTTTCACGTGTAGCCCCTGTTCACCTAGCAGTGAGTAGGTACGGGATGTAAATCGAGGAGTTGTGACCTTGTTGTCCCGGTGTGTGGTGTGTGCCTGGTCTCAGGCCTATCCAAAGATCGGAAATAATGAGCTCTGAGCTTGTTCCATAGGGTAATGTCTGGCTGTCTCGTCAGAGACTGCAGCAGATCAAACAGTGAAACACACACACACGTACCACATCCTTCTTTATTACTCAGTGCAAAGAAAAAATCATTAATCCAGCATGAGAGATACAGGTTCAACTCATGAGATGACTGTTGTTGCATCATTGACCTGCATGTTGGCTTATAGCAAAGACACGGTGATGTTCAGAGTGTCACATCAATACCAGGAAGTTTCTCCGACAAGCGCTGAGGAATGTGCGTGTGAAATTGATACAGTCCTCCAGCAATATCCACTCCATTGTGTTTGATAAGGAAGGCTAGACAGCGGAGTGTGGAGGTGACAATTGGTGTTAGGAAGGAGATGGGAACAGGGAAGGAAGGGGAGAGACAGAGACAGAGAGAGAGGTACATAGATTGAAGGGTGAGGTGGCTGCAGGGTGTGTAGAGCTCGTCAAGGGGCGAGCGTGGGGTGGTTCCGTGATCGTGAAAGTGTTGGATATAGCTGTATGTTGCCTGACTGTCTTTGTGTCCATCTGCCCGTCTCTTTCCTTTTTTTCCTTATTTTTTTTTTTTTATTTGTCAGTTCGTCTGTCTGTGTTCGTCTATGTCTTTGTGTATGTGTGTTCCACCTCTCCCTCTTTCTCTCTCTCTATCCATCTCCCTGACACACACACACACACACACACACACACACACACACACACACACACACACACACACACACACACACACACACACACACACACACACACACACACACACACACACACACACAGTCCCTCGAGACCTCAAACCAGCATAACCCTTGTTTTTTCACTTCCTAAATAAATACGGGTATCAGTTGCTGCAGAACAAAAAATGTTGAAATATTGCCCAAAGAGTAGAAAACGCTGGTGGGGGAAAAGAAGGCAACAAAAAGCGAGGCCGCCCCAGGTGTAGGTGTGGAGTCATACGTTATTTCTATTAGAGTGAAGGCAAACAAGGCAGAGCGTCGTGTTTTGCTACGTTCACCCTTTCCGCCGACCGAAGAAACGCTCGAAATATCTTTGGCAAATTTATGGGGGATTCAAATCTCTCGTAATGGCATGCAGGTATTTATGGCACAGTTTGTTAGGGCTAAAAGTCGGTGGTGGTTCACATTAACGTCTAGAAACCAAGCTTTCCACCACGCCTGTGTCCCCGTCCTCATGCCACAGGCGGGGATCGCACAGTGCAATACGTTCGTCGCTTTTCCTTTGTTCCAGAGTGGGGAGATGCAGGGAAGACCAGAAGAGAGGCAATCAGTAAAGGAAAATTCACTCTCGTCGCTGCAGAAAGTAAAATATTGTATGTGTCACAGGAAAGTTGTTTTTTTCATATTGTGTCGCATAACTAGGGTTCGTGGAGAAATGAAAAGTGAGGGGAGTAAGTGAATAAATATTCTTGGTAAAGACTTGGTGAAAAAGAAAAAGTGTAATAAAGATAAGATAGAAAAAAATTATTTAATAGAACCTGCTCCCTGAAAACTTGTAAAAATTAAGTGTTTAATATAGTTACAGAACATGTTTAATACATTAGATCCGCCTCCTTGCATTAACTGTCTTACACTACTCCTACACCCACCTAAAAATATCACTCCTCTATCACTCCAACCAACTCCTCCATCTTCTTCCCACTCTTACAGTCCCTTTCTACTCCCACACCCTTCTGGGTCTCAATCACCTCTCCGCTCGATCCTCCTACTTATCTTGCGTCTAAATGATGAGCAAAGAGTTGATTCCAGTAATAATATCCCGGATGAGACTTCGTAGCGTCCAATTAGTACATTTGAGTCACAGATAAGAACACCCTCGTTCTTTCTCTTGGCTGGATCGGAGGACTGTTCTATCTGATATAATAATTACACCGTTGCTCACCTGCGAGTCCTAATACCAAGTGGTCGCCGTGCAGGTACTCTGGGGGAAAAATAATGACCGGTTTTCAGTGTCTCTGTATCTCTGTATTTACACGCACACGCACACACTCACAGGCAAACAAACATCAAAGGCACCTTTCGTATCACATGCACTCCACCTGAAGCACACACAAGATACACACACACCTTTCCCCCAACAACATTCCCTTGACAAACGTGGTAAGGATTTTTTGCTTCTTTTACCCTGCTGGAAATCTCCGATCTTGCAGTGGATTCTGTGTGTGTGTGTGAGAGAGAGAGAGAGAGAGAGAGAGAGAGAGAGAGAGAGAGAGAGAGAGAGAGAGAGAGGTGAGCAATGTGGTGAGGCGATAGTGATGTTACGGTCGGAAAATTGAACCAGCTGTATGTTCTCTCCCCTCGTTATGAATTTGGCATAAAGACTGAGGGTTCTGTAAACTCATCCAATAAGGTGGCTTGCTTCAGTCTCATCAATTTTGCCTCAACATAAACCTTTGGAAGCCGCTCCGCTCCCATCCTTACCAGCATTAGTTCCTTTCTGCTGTTATTTCTTCCTCAAAGTCTTATATTTCATGTATTCCAACACTATAACGGCACCGAGTACATATATATCAGCCTGCTAACCATAACACGGTGCAGTTAGGTATGTGTAATTCACCACCACGGTCGTCTGCTGGTCACCCAGCCAGTCTTCCCCATTACGGAACGAGCTCAGAGCTCATAGACCGATTTTTGGGTAGGGCTGAGACCACAACACACTCCACGCACCGGGAAAGCGAGGCCACAACCCCTCGAGTTACATCCCGTACCTATTTACTGCTAGGTGAACAGGGCCACACATTAAGAGGCTTGCCCATTTGCCTCGCCGCTTTCCGGGACTCGAACCCGGGCCTCTCGATTGGGAGTCGAGCGTGCTAACCACTACACTAGGCGGTGTGTGTGTGTGTGTGTGTGTGTGTGTGTGTGTGTGTGTGTGTGTGTGTGTGTGTGTGTTTAGAGAAGATTCCCAAAAGGCTATGGAACAAATGGTTGGACGAGAAAGAAAGGCGGAGAAAATGTGGTGTTACTTCCCTCCTTGAAAGAGTTTACGTAAGAGGAAGATGAGAGAACAAAGGAAGTCAGACGGTTGGAAAAAGGAAAATAAAAGTCCCAGGAAACTTTATAAGGAAGTGAAGTCAAGTGAAGAAATGAGGATACTGCTAATTAACTCTTGCATTAATGAAAGGAACAGAAGAGAGACCACAGTGATTAAGCCGCTTCATACAGTCTGGGAGGTTGCCGAATAAAAGTGAGGAACGGAATTAAGAGAAACTGTGGCTATGTGAATATGAAGAGTATTATTGCACTTGAGTCTTTGTTATTGAAGACTTGCTGTTATTAACCCCTCCATTATTGGGACGCGTTTTTACCATGAGTTTTGTGTATGATTTGACGATTCGATTTACATTAGGAAGAGTTTATTGAGGTCAAAAGGTTAATAGCCTGAATCTTCACTATTTTAGTCTCCTCATGAGTTTCTGAAGCTGTATGAAATCACTGAGTAATTAGCAGAATGAATATGAAAACACGTCAAGTCACTGAAGGGGTTAAAGAAGGATAGGTGCGTCAACAGATTAAATTTTCTCTTGTGAGTGTATAAAAGAATAACACCCATATTTGTGAGATTATGATCCTTACTGGTAGGAAGACCCTTACTAGTATGAACAAGACAGAAATGTAAGATTGTGGACACGAGAGCTGTAGTTTCTTTCATCGTGCGACACCAATTAGTGGAATAGTGGTGATGGAAGTGAAGCACGTAAGATATATTCAGTGTGTATGCTAAACAGATGTTACTCAAGCCTTTGAAGTGTTATTTTGAAATTCTACCAGGAGTATTTGAATAATCCACTCCATAAACGTTGAGAAAGATTGTGGAGGACGTAGATAGAATTTAGAGGAGATTTGCGTGTCTTCGGATTTGTTACGAGTATTATTATGACACACGATGATAGGAATCAGACTCACACACGCTGAAACCGCAAATTGATTACTTAAAAGTCTCCTCCTCCTCCTCCTCTTTCGACGACTGTTGTTGTTGACTCTGCTAGTGATACTTCCGTTGTTCACCACTTCACTGTTCTGCCTCGCCCCGGTGCTGTGCTGCCTGGCTTACCGTCACCACAGATACCTAGATGATTATGAAGTACTGGTGCACCGTTTGTATCTACTGGTGACTCCAGACAACAATGTTTGAAGCCTGGTGAGTATTTGAATGGTGGAGGCGGGCAGTGTTTTGGTTCATCACGCACTATGGCGGTCTGGAGGGATAGTCTGGTGTATCTATCAAATGTGGGCAGCTTCTATCCTCCTGGTAAAGGGTCTTGAAACTGTGAGTGTTGTGTATTGGAGTGTTGGCTACTGTGATATAGCCTCGCATTCAGAAACGCTCTGCTGTCTTACCATGACTAATTTTTAAGACCACAAAGATGATTAGCTGGGTTTTCAAGAGCCTCTCTACAGTTCATAGTATAGAAATTTTGTTATTCTGCCTCTAGAACCGTAAAAAAACACCTTAAAAACTCGTGTAATCTTGGATGAAGCCTTTTAAAATAGTGGAGGTGAAGCACAGCATTGTTTGAGAATAGGAGCCATAAACTCATGTAATATATTGTGAATTCTGTTATTGGGCTGCTATATACAGAAAACGGTGTCCCACTTCCCGTTCTCTACCTGTTGCTATGACAACATTGAGTTGCCGGTGAGTATGTAACACGCATCATAATCGAGAAAGAATATATTATTGTGTATAACCTTCTCTGCTTCTTTATTAGTACTGAACTAAAGAAATGTTTATGTGTACTACAGTTAAAGAAAATGTCCTTTGTAGGAGGTACTCTGATAAAAAAAATAAAAATACCTATTAGCCCTCTTAGATTTAGTACATGAATGTGTCAGTTTTAAGGAATATAGTTCACGACGAGACATGGGACCTCCATTACAGAAAAAGAGAGACCGTGACCACTCTTCCCACATGAACAGGAACATAAATTTTAGTAAATCTCATAAAAGATAGCAGAGCAGACTATGGTCATTTAACATAATGGTCACGTAACACGGCACACGACACACGGTTTATTTTTAGCTAGGGGTGAAATAATGAATGTATCATATGTATATCATTTCCATAAAGCTATGAATATATTAACCATTCGCTACGGGACATTAAAGTATACCCTGGTGAATGTCGAACATATTGATGTGTAGCGTAGATCTGAACGCATTATTAGTTATGGGTGGGATAAAAAAAAATAGTAACCAGCAGAGTATAGCAGATCAGTGGTTAACAAGCGGTGGTTTTCATATTATTGTTGTTGTTTGCAGGTTCAAGCAGGGGCATCGCATTTCCGAAGGCCCATATTCTGAAACACTTCTGCGCCTCACATTACTAGTTTCAAACGGTTCTAGTTGAAGTGACACTGGTTTGTAAGGATGTTTCTGTAATTCTAGTGACATGTTAACGAGTTTTCTGTATTATTAACAGGACAAATATACTTTAAAACTGTGAATCGTCTCTTTGGTCTTGGAAAATGATCACGGTGAGAGAGGGAAGCGTTTCTGAGTATAGGACTATCATCTCATCAGCTTCTCGTCACACAGTCTTGAATCTCTCACTCTCTCTTACTTTCTTTAATTATTTCCATGGCTGTTGCTTTTGTGATCCTAGTATCTTCGTAATCTCTGTCTTCCTGTCATATCACTACACTACATTTTCTACATCTTTCGTCATTTCCATGGTTGTTGCTTTTGAGATGCTGGTAACTTCATAGTCTCCCTCTTCCTCTCATCTCTCTGCTCTACATTTTTACATCTTTCATTATTTCTATGGTTGTTGCTCTTGTGATCCTGATAACTTAAAGCTTTCCTCTTCCTCTCATCTCTCTACACTACATTTCTACATCTTCTTTCACTAATTCCCTGGTTGTTGCTCTTGTGATCCTAGTAACTTAAAGCTTTCTCTTCCTGTCATCTCTCTTCACTACATTTCTACATCTTTCATTATTTCCTGGTTGTTGCTTTTGTGATTTTAGCCTTCCTCTTCCTTTTATCTCATTACACTACATTTTTTCCGTAATCTCTACTATAGCATTCAATATTTTTTGTTACTTTTTCCGTGTTACTTTCTGTTCTACAATCCATCTCACATTACATTGTCTACGTAATCTTTCCTTTATTGATTCCTAAGTGAGTATCCTTTGTATCTGGAGTCAGCATTAAGAAGGTTTCCAAAGTTACTGGTATATTTCTTCCTCGTACTATCTCAATATTCAATCATCTTATAACCGGTCACTATTCATTATTTTTTATCCTTATTATCCTATACTAATAAGCTCTTATCTTATATTTCTCCAACATTACTTGCGATACGTTGAAGCAGTGCATGTTCCTCTTCCTGTAATCATTAACCAGTCTCCTTACTACCTCACGTCTTCCAGTGGCAGGTAGTGGTGCGTTCTGCCTTCTTCTGCCTTCCACCTTTCTGCCTCGGAGACTTTTTCAAGAGGAGAACATCGAACTAACTTGTAAACTAGATTGATGGTTTCAAAATTCCGCCCAAGTGCTTCTGGAAATTGTGTCATACTTTTGGTACATTTTCTTCCTTCCAGTTTTCCGTTTCCTAAAAGTCAAGTAATTGTTTTGTTGTTGCTTAGTAAATGAGCACACTTCTTTGTCTCTCCTACGTTCGTCTTTTATTTTTTTTTCTTGCTTCCACTTCGTTGCATTTTTCTTTGCTTGTCGTTCGTTGCATTTTTCTTTGGCAATCCTCTCTTTTATTCCTTCCCGAGAACTTGTTATTCCTCTTTGTCAAGTTGCACTGTCTCTGTCTTTGTCTTTGTGTATATGGCTCTCCCGGCTTTCCTTTCCTCTCGTCCCCTCTCTTGTCCTGTCTCTCGCCTTGCAACATACGCTTCCTTCCATTTCTATCCCCTCTGCATCACCTCACTTGCAACACTAGTCTTTCTTCTAACTGCTCCCTCCACTACCGACCAAGCTTGCCGTACCTCTCAAGAACTGTCGGTTTTTTTTTCACCCCCCTCTGATTTTTACTCCTATTTTCTTGTAGCATTTTTTTTTTCCTTTTTCTCTCTCGATGCCTTTCATATTTCTTTCTCCCTCATCCGCCGCCTCTCCCTCTTAAGTCTCCTTCTTGTTCCCTTTCCGTCTCTCTCTCTCTCTCTCTCTCTCTCTCTCTCTCTCTCTCTCTCTCTCTCTCTCTCTCTCTCTCTCTCTCTCTCTCTCTCTCTCTCTCTCTCTCTCTCTCTCTCTCTCTCTCTCTCTCTCTCTCTCTCTCTCTCTCTGTCTGTTCCCCCACGAGTATCCTCTTTCCGTCTTCCTGTTTTTCCACTTGTGTTTCTTGTAGCCCCAAATTTTCATCCTGTCTTCTCTTTCGTCCTCTGGCTGCTGCTTCTCCTTTCCCTCCTCCTCCTCCTCCTCCTCCTCCTCCTCCTCCTCCTCTTCTTCTTTCTCCTTCCTCTTTTTCTTCGTCTCTTATCATTCATGCCATCCTTTGCTCTTGTTCTCCACGTTTTTCTTCTCATTTTTTCTTTTTCTCCTCGTGTTCCTCTTCTTCGTGATTCTTCAAGTTAACTTTTCCATCACATTCTTGTCATTTTTCTCGCGTGCTCCTCTTATTCACCTTTTCTTGTTGCGTATTTCACGGGGCTGCTTGAAAAATGGTGGAGGGAAACCATATCTCGCGCCCAAAGGAGAGTGTGGAGAGAGAATGTACAGCCTCGCCTACGCCTTTGCTGCACAACTCTAAGCAAACTTTTCACAGTAGGAAGTTTGAGCCTTTCTCCTGGTGCTCCTTCCTTTCTCAGGTTAACTCTCTCTCTCTCTCTCTCTCTCTCTCTCTCTCTCTCTCTCTCTCTCTCTCTCTCTCTCTCTCTCTCTCTCTCTCTCTCTCTCTCTCTCTCTCTCTCTCTCTCTCTTCTCTTCTTTTTCTTCTTTGTTGTCGTTGCTGTTGTTTTTGTTCTTCATCCTCTTTCTCCTTTTCTTCTTTTTCTTCTCCTCCTCCTCCTCCTCCTCCTCCTCCTCCTCCTCTCCTCTCCTCTCCTCTCCTCTCCTCTCCTCTCCTCTCCTCTCCTCTCCTCTCCTCTCTCTCTCTCTCTCTCTCTATAGGTCATCCACCTTTTCCTCTCCTCGTCCTGACTCATCTTCCTCCTTCCTCGTCTCTTCTTGGGTTACATAAAAACTTAATACGTGTTTTCGAGTTAGCAGTGTAGTGTCGTAAAGTGCTTTGGGTGATTTTGTTTAGATATTTTTTTCAAGGTAACTTTCCTGAAGATGAGAGGTGTTTGCTGTTATTGCACGAAACTTTTGCGTATGTTGGTTGTGTTGTTGTTATTTTTTCTCTTTGTGTCGTATTGTTGGTTGTGTGGATATGTGGTGGTGTGTCGTGTGTGTTCCTGCAGGGTTAGTGTTTTGGTTGGTGGAGATGCATTTAATTGTTACCTTTTTTAGTGGTTTGGCTTCCTCTAGAAACATGAAAGTTCGTTCGTTTGGCTTTCTATAGTAAAAAGGTAAATCGTTTGACTTCCTACAGTAAAAAAATCGTTTGACTTCCTATAATAAAAATCGTTTGTCTTCCTATAGTAAAAAGAAAATCGTTTGTCTTCCTATAGCAAAGAAATCGTTTGTCTTCCTTTAGTGAAAAAAAAAATTGTCTTCCTGTAGGAAAAAAAATGTTTGTCTTCCTATAGCAAAAATATATCGTGTGTCTTCCTATAGCAAAAAAAAATTCTTCCTATAGTGAAAAAAAAATTGTCTTCGTAAAGTAAGAAAAATCATTTGTGTTCCTAAAGAAAAAAATTGTTTGTCTTCCTATAGCAAAGAAAATTGTGTGTCTTCCTATCGTAATAAATCGTTTGTCTTCCTATAGTAACGTGAGAGAAGACTATAATCCCAGAGGCAATAATTTGGTGGTCTTGATACAAATTCTGTGTCTTTTGAGAGGAACAGAAAACGATGATGTATGGAAGTCACAATATAAGATACAACTCTGGCAGCGAAATATGTTTTTATTTATCTTTTTGTGAACTATACGAAATGAAACGCCGGTGTAGTGTATGATAATGAGGCGACTGCATTAGTGTTAGTATGCTCACATCCATAAAAAAAAGATAAATAATGCGAGTAAACTTTTGCAGAGTTGCGTGAAACAAATCTTTCTGGCGTGTCATTTGCTGTCATGCCGCTCCTCAGAAAGAATAAAAGAAGGAAAAAAAGAACAAAAATATGTGTTGATAAGTAAACATAAACCTTTATTAACCTCTGAAGTACCATGACGCGTTTCCATATTCATTCTGCTTACTATTTGGTGATTTACAGCCTCAGAAACTCATGTAGGCAATTGAAATGGTGAAGATTGTGGCCATTAATCTTGTGACCTTCATAGACCCTTCCTAATGTCAATAAAACTATCTAATCATAACCAAAACTCATGGTAAAAATGTGTCCCGGTATTGAAGGAGTTAATGTCATGCCTCTCCTTAGAAAAGAATAAAAGAAGGAAAAAAGAATAAAAATCTGTTAATATTAGCGAATCAAAACCTTTATTAATACTTTCCGCAGCGCGTTCCTTGTATGATAACATTTAATCATGCTCTGTTGAAAGATATCAAAGTGACAACTTGGACCTGACTTGTGCTACATGTAACTTAGCCTTGTTGTTGACAGTCTCACGTCGAGCCATCGCCACGTTTGTGAGTGATGGCTGTCTGCTGGGCGTGACGCTGGCTGGGTGAGAGGCGCCGGTCACAGCGGCTCAGGAGTTTTGATACGTTGGCAGGAGTGTGTCATAGTGATTCTTTTTTCTTGTGCTGGACGTCATGGCTGTAAATGTTCTGTGTTAGGAAGGTTGTGTATGAAACGATTTTTGTTGTGTGTCGGGTTGAAAGTCTGTGTTATTTTTATAGAAGGGGGAGATTTGTCTGTGCAGGATCTGTTTTGTAAAGTAAAGTAAGAGAAGGACAAAGAAAAGGACATCCCCATCAGGTTTAAAGAGTACTGATTCATAAGCAAGATAGTGGTACTCATATCCTGCTCATTTTTAAGTATACATATAAAATTTCTACTCTTCTTTTTCTAGTGTTTCTTCTCAGTATCTTCGTATTATTTATCGTAGAGAAGAGCTGAGATGTTATTAGAAGTGTCTGACAAATGGGTAAATGTGAAAGGAGATGAACACCACTAACGCTTTTATCTCAGACACACTCACGAATGATAAGAAAGATAAGAATTTAATTAAACGCTCTACGGCGCTCTTTCAAGACATCTGTAGAGCCTGCTGAAAGAGTCGCCTTTGACTGACACTGAGAAATGCTGGATAGATTCATTAGTGTAAGAGGTAATAGGATGACCAGATAGTTTGAGATCATTCATGTTAAAGTTGATAAAGTAAATCGCATTGAGACACTGAAGTTAATTAGTCTGATAGAGAAAGAGTGGCTGTACACAAGACATTTATCCCAGACTCTTGATCTTTTAGGTAATTGACAGTCAAGTGGGGGTTTTCTTTTGATTTGTTTTTGCCCTTGGCCAGCTTCCCTCCTCCATAAAAAAAAAAATTACAACGTACCCATAGTAATCCAGCAAAGGTGAATGTGGAAACGAGGATACGGAATGAATAAAGCGCATAACTTGTCGGTCTGGAAGGTAAAATGTTTCAAAATGTCTGAGAAGTTAGCTGAGGTTTTTACCGGAATCCCTGAGAGAGAAGTGTCCTGAAATTGCGTTAAAAAAAACACATGGAGTCTCAGAAAGAGTGTGTTTTGCTGCTGCCTTGCCTGGTCTGAAAGGAGGAAATCAAAACAAGTAGACGTAGAGTAAGCCGGATAATGTGCTGGTTGTGGGTTCTCATTAATTAGATAAAAAATGTCTAATCCTACATTGTCGGACTTGAGTATGAAATATCTGGATTTTAGCCGATGAATACCACGCTACCTTATAAAACTGTACATAATCTTCATTAAGCTTCTCTATAAAGGATTTAGTACAGTATGCTTCCCGAGAATGGAACAGTATTTTGCACGTCAAAAGCGTGACTGGATCAACGTGCCTCCCATCTAACACACTCCACCACTTAATTAATCACTTCAGTACCATGACGCGTTTTCATATTTATTCTGTTTACTGTTTGGTGATTTTATACAGCTTCAGAAACTTATGTGGGTGATTAAAATAGTGAATACTGTGGCCATTAATATTCTCACCTCCATAGACACTTGCTAACGTCAATAAAAATTATCTATCTAATCGTACACAAATCTCAAGATAAAAATGTGTTTCAGTAATGAATGGAAAGATAATTCCCTAACTTCAAAATTCCCGAGCAGTGGATGTGGGTGAAACGGAAGACAGCAAGCGGCAACCTCTAACGCTAACTCCTTTTCTCCTCCTCGGTAATCAGAGCTCTCTTGTTCGCCGCTTCCTGGTAAGTATTCCCGCTTCCTCCCGCCTCATGAATGGTGAAAACGTAATAGCTGGAAGCACGTAAGTTCTATATGTTTTAGCCTAGAGGACGACATTCTTAGACACAACTATCGCTCAATATTACCGTGCTATGTGTAACTGGATGTGTTGAATTATTTATTGTTGATGTGGATCTTTTTTGTCTTCCGGGATTCCAGAGGCGTTGTGTTAGCACCTGTCACGCCTCTCTCAGCCACACCACCGCATCGTTCACCACACTACCATCACCCATATTCAGAAACGCCTTCCCCTCTCATTGCGACAATTTTCTATGGCTACAGAAACAACTAGTTGGGTTTTAAGACTGTTTCTCCTTTTAACCTCTTCAGTAGTAAGACGCGTTTCCATATTCCTTCTGCTTACTATTTGGTGATTTTATACAGCTTTAGAAACTTATGTGGAGATTTAAATAGTGAAGACTGTGGTCATTAATCTTCTGACCTCCATAGATCCTTGCTAATGTTAATAAAATGGTCTAATCGTACACAAAAAAGTGAAAATGTGTCCCAGTACTGAAAGGGTTAATAAACCAGAATTTTTACCAATCTATCACCAGAACCATAAAAGCATTCTTATGAATAGAGTATCTTCAACTGGAGCCTTTGGAAAGCTGTGATGGTGAGAGAGCAAAGGGTTTCAGAACACAGGCATATATCTTACTTACTTACAAACTTGTGGTTTTATGAATCCTGATGTTATTGTGGAGGCGTACCGTCCAAAGAACAACAAGACTGGTATTACAAGTTGCTGGTAAACATTTTTCTCCCTTGTGGAATGAACTCGCCAACTAAATATAGAGTCAGCGAAAGCCTGTGTTTTGCAAGTGATCCATTGGCTGAGTCTTTCCCCCATGAGAAATCAAGGTTCGCATTATTGCTTGTCGCTTCAGGGCACCAGTCAGGATTTGGGCAAATTAAATCTTCAAGGCTTGTGATTTAATATGCTTTTTGACATTATTAAATTTACTCACTATGATATTAATGTAGTAGTGGTCTTTGTTTTATTTGTCTTTCTTTCAGTGGATGTGTTGGTCGTAATTAAGAATACTTTTTACCACTGCGTGCCTAACATCCTTCATTCTGTGACGTATAACCGTGGACAGCTGCGGGGAGGTAACAAACTGTCATGCTTAGAACATCATATTGCACTTAATGCTGTGTTTGTGTGTGTGTGTGTGTGTGTGTGTGTGTGTGTGTGTGTGTGTGTGTGTGTGTGTGTGTGTGTGTGTGTGTGTTTCAAAGGAACATTATTTTTCAGATGAATTTCCAGTTTCGATTCCTTCAAAAGATTTCGATAAGTTTGCTTTGAGCTTTCCTTCCCGTGACCTGAAGTGGTTCTTTATGGATACTCCTCTAGTGGGCGAATGTAAGAATAGAAGCTGAAGGGCGTCTTGGTATACCTCTCCACACGAACCTCAGCTACATTGATCCACAAAGTTACATGAACGTGCTGTTGTGTAACGTCCTGGCTGTATCGATATTATAGCAAAAACTGAATAATACACTTCCATTGAATACGTGTTGGATTATTGCTCTCTACCTCCCTACCTGTGTTTGTGTCCTGGTTCCTTGACACTTCCTTGCTTTCGTGGTGAAGTAGTCTCCACATCGCAGTGAATAATGTTTCATGTTATTCTTGCTTTGCTTCATTATTCTCTGCGAAAGAGGAAAAGAAAGTCATGGAGTGAAATTAATCCCTTTAGTACCATGTCATGTTTCCACATTCATTCTGGTAACTATGTGGTGATTTTCTACAACTTTAAAAACTTTTGTCGGGATTGAAATAGTGAAGGCTCTGGTCATTAATTTTCTGACCTTCATAGACACTTCCTAATATCAATAAAATCGTCTAATCACATCTAAAACTCACAGCAAAAATGCTTCCCAGTACTCAAGAGGTTAAGGCTTTACTGTCAAATGGAAGGTTATGTTCTTGTAATAATCTAAGGAGGTAAATATTGCTGAGTAAATAAACAATCTAGTGTCAAGTTGTTTCTTGTATATATATGTCTGTTACATAAAAGAGAGTAAGAAAAAGTAAAAAAAAAGATCAGAGAAGCTTCCACAAACCAGTTGACTCATACGTAAAAGCATATCTACATACAGTACATCCACCTCCCATGTCTGTGTTTCTTTCATATCTGGTCTGTTCTAATCATCTATTGCTATATCTGAATACCTCGTCCAAGAATCTGTGTGATCTCGCTTATCAACGCTCTAATTCTTCTGTTCTTTGTTTTCTCTTAACCCCTTCAGTACCATGACGCGTTTCCGTATTCATTCTGGTTACTGTTTGGTGATTTTATACAGATTGAGAAATTAATGTGTGGGGATTAAAACAGTGTAGACTCTGGCCATTAATCATCTGACCTCCATAGACTCTTCCTAATGTCAATAAAATGGTCTAATCGCGGACCAATCTCAAGGTAAAAATGTGACCCAATACTGAAGGGATTTATGCGGTTTGATTTTTTTTTTTTACACACTAACTGATACTGTCTTGACTATATTATTCTGTCAGGTATTTCTTTACATTACTAACGGTCTCGATTTATTAAAGATTGTGTTGCAGTTGAGGATACTTGAGAATTGATACACCATATGGAGAATACTACGAGGAAGACTCCCACAATAACATTTCAGCTAATCCTTACTGGCTGGCATTAACTATTCATCCTTTGCATAATACTGAACGAGATATTGTGTTGAAAGGTCGACCTGCAACCTTTTAGTGGAGAAAAAAAATAATTACTTTTTATCACTCGAGGCAAAGGTCGAACTGTATTTGAGAAACCCATCAGTTCACTGTTTTCTTTGATGAGGGACGACCACCGAAATGAATAGGAGCAAAAAAGTATCATGCACTCGTAGACTAGAAAAATGAAGTTGCAATGGAGGTCATGGGTACGTGTAATCTTGCTCCAGTGAACGTTCCCCAACACACGCTCTCCTAATGCTCTTAGGGTACGTTGGGAAAGACTTGAGAGTATTAAGGACTGATTTTACTTACTGCTTTGTCAATCACTTACTGTCCCTCACTTTACGTTTGACTGTGCAATTAGATGAATAAAAGGTATCTCTCTCTCTCTCTCTCTCTCTCTCTCTCTCTCTCTCTCTCTCTCTCTCTCTCTCTCTCTCTCTCTCTCTCTCTCTCTCTCTCTCTCTCTCTCCTACACTTAAGTTAATATAATGTAATGCTCATTATGATTTTAGCTCAGGCGACATTCACATATGGGTGAACTCTTAAAACCGTGACAGTGTGCAAGATTCTTAATGGTTGAAGCCTAATGGAAAAAATAAATAGGAGTAGTTTCACACACTTCTTTTAACAGTGTGACGTGAAAATAAAGTAGGTCGTGTGTCAACGCATAAAGCCCTCCTGACAGTCTTATAACCGCTGCTGTGGCTGCTACACATATTACGCTTGTTTCGCTAAAATTAAAATGATTTACGCTCGAAAGTTCAGTATGCTGGGATGAAATCGACTCTCTCTCTCTCTCTCTCTCTCTCTCTCTCTCTCTCTCTCTCTCTCTCTCTCTCTCTCTCTCTCTCTCTCTCTCTCATTTGAATGCTTTGTGTTTTTAGCTATTTATTTGCGATGATTCTCTGTGTGTGTGTGTGTGTGTGTGTGTGTGTGTGTGTGTGTGTGTGTGTGTGTGTGTGTGTGTGTGTGTGTGTGTGTGTGTGATCATGTTTGTGTATGAGTTTGTGTGGTGAATCACGTTTCCCTTACCATTGTTATTGTCACTATCAACACTGTATCCCTTTCCCCCCTCCTCCTTCTCCTCCTTCTTCTCCTTCTCCTTCTTCTTCTCCTTCTCTCTCCTTCTCCTTCTCCTTCTCCTTCTCCTTCTCCTTCTCCTCCTCCTCCTCCTCCTCCTCCTCCTCCTCCTCCTCCTCCTCCTCCTCCTCCTCCTCCTCCTCCTCCTCCTCCTCCTCCTCCTCCTCCTCCTTTTTCCTCTTTGTAGCGTGCGCGTACATTCAGACTCTTTCAGCAATTCCAAGAGCTTTTAGATGAAAAACGCATCCAATCATTGTGCGATGATAACCCGTCCTTGTGGTGTGCCAGGCCAGGCGACGCTGATAATACGAGAGAGAGACCCGCCATTCAGAGAGGCAGGCAGAAAGACAGGCAGTCAGGCAGACAAACGGACATGAATAAAGCCAGGCAAACGAGAAGAAACGAAGGAAGGAGAGAAAAGAAAGTCTCGTGCGTTTTAAGTGTTCGTTCTTCGGAGCATCTCATCGTTAACCCCTTCAGTACTGGGACGCATTTGTATCTTGAGATTTGTGTACGATTATTGATATTAGCAAGTGTCTATGGAGGTCAGAAAATTAATGGCCACAGTGTTTACTATTTTAATCCCCCACATAAGTTTATCAAGCTGTATAAAATCACCAAATATTAAGCAGAATGTATATGGAAACGCGTCATGGTACTGAAGGGGTTAAGTTTATAACGATGTAAGTTTAGGAAGAAATATACGTGAGGGAGATGTTTGCTCGTGGTGGTGGTGGTGGTGGTGGTTGTGGTTGGGGTTGTGGTGGTGATGGTGGTGGTGGTGGTGGTGGTGGTGATAATTTAGCTGCTGCCTTGACTTTTTGGTAGATTATTTTCCTCACTATTGGATTGAAAACTGCCTCTCCATCACTCCCCCTTGCAGTTTTTTTTTCTTCGCTTAAGATATAAATACCCTCCAAGGCAGCACTTATTCCGGTACTGAATGTACTTCGCGCTCAGGTGTCGAGGAGAGGACGCCAGAAAAGGTGAAAAGTGAAATGTTGGTTGCGCGCTGGGCGAAGGTGATTGGCAATGAGTGAGAATAAGTGGATCGTGGTCCCACACCAGACTTATTCAAGCAGGCGTGAATAATTTAATGAGTATCGCTGCTTCCCTGCTCCTTCACTACAACCACCGCCACCACCACCACCACCACCACCACCACCACCACCACCACCATTATTATTTTCTCATTAGTTTTAACCTCTTCAGTGCTTGGACGTATTTTTACCATGGGTTTTAAGTGTTATTAGACGATTTTATTGACATCAATAAGGATCTATGGCGGTCAGAAGACTAATGGCCAGAGTTTTCACTATTTTAATCCCCACATAAGTTTCTGAAGCTGTAAAAATCATCAAATAGGAAGCAGAATGAATATGGAAACGTGGCCTAGTACTGAAAGAGTTAATGTTCTTATAATGATTATTACATTTTTGACACCATTAATCGAAGCCATTCTAGCAACCCACCAGCCAGAATACTAACAACCGCAAGGCTCTCTATTCAAACTAATATGTAACGAGGCAGCAGCGGCCCACCTCTCGCCTCATTATGCTGCCTGAGGTTACTAGCAAGAGTCACGGGTCTGCGAGACACTAGGCGAGAATGGAAACACGAGTCCAGCCAGAGACATTTATTGCAGCTACATAAAGTACGTAGTCATGGTGCAGAGTCTTTAGTCAAGCACAAAGAGTAAATAAACGACCCAACATTATTGTAAAGTCTTTTGTCTCTCACGATCTAATCTAAATTGTAGTGACTAAATTCTTGTACGGTTAGACTGAATAACGTTTAAATCTATTCGTTATATAACTATTTCATTGCAGTCTTTGAGTTATCACTGTAAGAATAAAAATGCTAAAATCTACTCTCCTGTACCAAGATTTAACTCTAAAACTAGCTAACAACTTTACATTACAATTTAAAAGTCTCCTTGGTAACACCTCATAGATTGAAATACCCCGTCACGTAGCAGTTCCTCCGTACTATAGTCAGTCGACGATAAATAGCACAATATCTACTCTCCTGTACCATGATTTAACACGAAAAAGTAGCTAACAACTTTACATTATAATCTAAAATTCTCCTTGATAACACCTCATAGACATTAACTACCCTGCCACAATTAACCATAGGAAATAAGTAGCAGCTCGTCCTTACCATAGGCAGTTTCATGTCATCGGAGGACAGTCTTGGGGTGGCGTGGGGACCGGAGACGATTTCGAGAAGAGAATGGGCCATCAGCAACCCAAGTGCCGCCCGTCGTTCAGTCCCTCCCACTTGCCAAGCTTCTCCTGCCGTTCACCTGCGAAATTTATGCTGATGCGCTATTTATGCTGCAACACGACGCTCCCTGGAAGAAAGTGAGGCTATGAAGGAAGTCACCGTCATAGAGAGAGAGAGAGAGAGAGAGAGAGAGAGAGAATAAACAATACTCTAAACAATACTCTAAAGGAAATAAAGGTTAGCGGGACGTATCCTTGCTGTTCACTATAAAATGGACACATGTTTCTATTTGGGAAGCTGTGTAACCTTCGCTCCATAAAAGTTACATTTTTATTTCCCTCTCACTCCACCCAGGCTGGATAACCACAGGACAGCACTCAAGCATAGGATAGTCACTGTCTACTATTCTGTTATAGGGACAAGGGGAAGAGGAACGAACAGAAAAGAGTTGTCGAGCAGGAGAAGTGCATGTAAAGAGGATAAAGATAAGATTAGCTGGTCGGACAGTATAAAAGAGGAGTATAAGAGAAGATATTGATGCAGTCCACAGGTGTATGCACAGGGAAGGATGAGAGGAAAAGGCAGGAGGAAAGTGGTGTATTGTTAAAGAGATGATGTAGAGGGAGCCTTGTGGAATGCTATCAGAAAGTGCTGAGTCGAGGGAAAAGTGGCGCGGTGTTACAGGCAGGGATGAAACTAGAGAAAGATTGCACAGAAGAGAACAAAGGTCAGCGGTGAAATTTGAAAGCGAGCACAGACAAGGGGAAAATGGCGGGAAATGTAGGGAGACACGAGGAGGAAAAAAAAGATTGAACAGTGAGGGAAGAAGTGGAAGTGCGAAGGCTGGAAGTGGATGGAAGTGGCGTACGTCGAAACGAGAGACGAGAGATGTACCTAGAAGCTCGTTGGGTGCAGCGATCGTTGTGTAAAATTTAGACGAGGGACGAGACGGCAGAATGGTGGGGTGGAGGCGAGAGGTGGGAGTCGGGAGGGTATTGTTAAGCTTCCAGGAGCACAGTGGAAGTCTCTCAGTTCGCTTTATGGGTGGAAGTATGTGATATTTTATTCCAGCTTCCTCTTCCTTATATTATTTTTTGTGTCCTCATCCGGTAGAAGTGTTTTGGCGGAGGGTGAAGTGTTTGTCTGCGTATTCGAGGCCTAGAGAGAGAAGTTGGTCGTAAATGTCCCTGGTTATTGGAGTGCCTGATGAACCCTCCTGTCTCGATCATGTCATATCTACTGTTTGCTTAAGGAAGTCGTTGAGAAGGGGCCGCATGAGTCTTAGTGCTGCAATAGGCGGCTGGAAGTGTGGATTTGAAGGTAAAGGTAAATATTAGGTGGTGGAACTGGTGTGATTCTAAGAAATGTGGATTCTCGTACGATTCGTCACTGAAATACTTGAGTCAGTCAGCTGGAATCATATTCGTTTCCAGGTCTTACAAATTCAGTCATATTCATATCATGCACGCTGGAAGTTTTTACAATTTTCGAGGGAGTTTTCAAGGAATATACATCATCAATTGTCCGGACATCCATAAAAAACACGACCTATTATCTCTGTGGACTTGGAAATTTTCCTAGTAAGAGAATAAAGACTTCTGAAAATAAGTGTTTTGACTTACTCCAGAAATATTGACGTGTTGGAAAGTGTACGGTGTCGCCTTCAAAATTCAGAGTGACTTGCCTGCGGGCTTTAGTGTCTCCCCGGCCGACAGCGAGGCAGAGGCGTGGATTTTTATCATTTGCATGCATTCATCCCCTTCGGCGTGACTGAATGTAAAAATCCCGAGTCCTTCACTTGGGAACGCAGCGCCCAAGGGAGAACCCAAAGGCAGGAATCAGGATTGTGCTTCTCACTGACGAAATATATTGCCATTATTCATATGAGGGAGATCAAACCTGCTATGCTTCGGTCTTCTTTTGGGGTAAAACAGAAGGTGAGTGTTGTGCCTGGAAATTATGATGCGAGTGATAATTAGATTGCTCATGTCCTGAAAAGTGATCCACAAAGTCACGTGGATGTACTTCTTATAAACCTCCGAAGGTGAACACGTAACAACTCAGAAAATTAAGGCTTGCTTCTATTTTATTAATGTTTTTTTGAAGAGAAATGCGATAAATACGTAACATAAGGAAGATTGTTTTAATTTATGAAAGCGGAAATTAATAAGCAAATACCATCCGCCATTGTTGTTGTAGTTGTTGCTAGTTTTCCTCGTCGTCCTTTTCTTTCTAATCACTCAAAGTCCTTCTCTTACCCCTTTCTCATGCTTTTATTGGGTCTTTTTATAGCTTTTCCCCTCCTCCTCCTCTTTCTCTTCCTCCTCCTTTTCCTCTTCTGCAGCATCGCCATCACCGCCACTTCCAAACTAACAGCTTTCTACAACTATCGAGTAAGTAAGGTTTTTTTTTTTATATATCAAACTCACAGGAAGTATGAGAAATAAAATAGAATTGCGTGATCTGCCTCGTTCTGCTTGACCAAACACTGAAAATTACCCTGGAAAACTTCACACATCTACTCCAAGAACTGATGCGTGAAAATGTAAAAGCCACTGGTGTGTTTACCAATAACATCAAAGGCGGTGGTGGCTGTGGTGACCTTTATCATATTTCCCAAGGACCTCTGAATACCATAAAGGTAACCCAGGCCATGCTTTTATCGTCTCGACGCTGATATTCCATCGTTAGTCATTTCCCGCACCGCACGAGGCTCAAGTCACATCACTCAGGCATTATGTAGCTTCTATGAGGGACTGATTGCTGGATCATTGGTCTCACCTTGGCCGACCCGTGATCTGAGTGCCGGATGTGTAATTCAGGCGAGGTGAAGGTTGCTGTTCTTTTCCCTGGCAGTGTAGAAAAGTGGTGAGAGTTGTTTGGGTGACCTTTTATGTAAATGGAGTAATATAATCTATATGAACTCGTAATCGAGCGTATTTATTTATCATGTGACGAGATGAAGGTTGCTGTTCTTTCTCCTGGCAGTGCATGAGAGAGATGTTTGGGTGACTTGCTGTATAAATGGAGTAATTTAATCTGTATGGACTGTCACACGAGCATATTTATCTATCATGTGATGAGGTGAAGGTTGCTGTTCTTTTCCCTGGCAGTGCGTAGGAGTGGTAAGAGATGTCTGGGTAACTCTCTGTTTAAATGGAGTAATGTAATCTGTATAGACTGTGAAAATAACTTATTTTTTCATGGATATCACGTAACAAAGCTATCTCAAAATCATATTGCAAATTACTGCGTTGGTGGAATAGGATCAAATGCTCTATCGTCCCTTTTGAGGAGTCTCCTTTCGTTCAGGTAACAAGACATAACCAATCAACACCTACAATAACAAAAACACAGTAAAATTATTAATTAAAGGACATAAGAACATAAAGACAGGAATCCCCTTTCGTTAACATTACAAAACATAACCAAATCATAATGCACAAGAACAAAAACACAATAAAAGAGTTAATTCAAGGACATAAGAGCATAAAGACAGGAAAATTCTAAGAAGCCATGCATTCCCACCACTATAAATGACATGCCTCATCGCCTCTGGTCTTTATCATCGCATTTCACGACAAAGCCGCTTCCGCCAACCTTCCTCACTCTTGATTGCGAGACTCCTTTGCCTCTCACCGGAATCGTAAAGACAGACATGGATGTTAATTCAGTGTGTATTCGTTTCCTTGCTTTCCTTCCCTTCTTATTGGTTTACTGGATATGTTCCTGACTAACACAATGATCTGTTTAAGTCTGACTTTAATGATTTTTGCATTTGTTGATGGAGAATTTAAGGTCAAGGGATATCAACTATGACGGTTTTGGATCGTGTTCATGATATTTATCCCAGACTTTTGGCTAACTCTATTAATCTTTTAGGGAACTGGCGATCAAGTGGCTCATTTTTTACTTTTTTATTGCCCTTGATAAGCTTTCCCTCTTGCATAAAAACCAGCAATTAGGTCAAGGAGAGGCCAAGGCAAGCAAATAATCTAACATTTAATCCTTCTTGTAAGCTCCACAGTCTTTTTACTTCATTCCGAATAATATAAAGAAATAATTTATAATAACTACGTATAGAAAATGTGGAGGAGATGAAATGTATTATTCTATCATTATTATTTTACTCATTTTCCCAACCACCGCTGCGACTGAACCTGTGGAAAACTGGGAGTGTTGAAGGCGGGGTAGTGAGAGGGAGGGAGGGCGACGAGAAGCTGGCATTAACGGATTCAGGCTGGGATTGCAGGCGCGTGGTAATTAGGGCACATGTACGGTAATTGGGCTGTGTGCTGGGTAAAATAGCATGTGTAGAACGATTCGCCAAGTCGTACACGCCAACCATTGTTTACGGTGTATTACGTTTAAAGATTTCAGTTCCTCCACGTGTTTTTATTCCATTTTTTTCCTCTTGCATATTTTTTATTATACTGCGAAGATTTTTTGGGTGTATTTTCTACCATTCCTCTCATTTTTGTATGGATGTATTTCCTCTCTTGTTAGTTGAAGTTGTGTGTTATTTATTTATTTTTTCTATCCATTTGTTTTTTTTTAAGCAGGTTTGTAATACAAGTAAAAATATGTTCACTTTTTTTATGTTATTTCTTGTATTTTTCCATATATATGTTTTCCTTTTCGTGAGTTTAATATTGTAGAGAAGTATTAGTGTTGGGATGGCTTGTGGTGTTCATAAATTTGCTTCCTCCTTGAATGATTCAAGTTTTATTAAATACTCAAGCTTGTTTCATTCTCCTCCCTGTATTTTTGTATTAATAACTCTTCCCTTTTGTGAGTTTCCCCTTAAAGAAAAAAATTAACACGTGTTATGAGTGGCATTTATTAATCTATTTCCTGTCGCTTATATAATTCAAGTTAAAATATTCCAGTTTCCTTTTCCACTGTTCACATTTCTGCACCAACAGGTTTCTCTTTCCCTGAGTTTAATTAAAGAGAAACATAACTCTAGTAGGAATTAATTCTTTTGCCTCGTTTCTTTTTCATTCTAGTCTCTCGTATACTTTAGATTAAGATGCTTTTTTTCCTACCCACTGTAGTTTTATACAGGTAACTTTCTATCTTTTTAGGAACTTGCTGAAAGGGAACATTAGTCAGCGGGAGGCGTGTTGGTCGGTGGCTGGACGTGAGGTGAGTGTTCCGTAAAGGTGCCAAACTATTAACCCCTTCATTACTAGAACATATTGAGATTTATTTACGATTAGATCATTTTACTGACGTTAGAAAAGGTCTATGGTGGTCAGAAGATTAATGGTCAGAGTATTCGCTGTTTCAATCCCAACATAAGTTTCTGAAGCTGTATAAAATTCCCAAATAATTACCAGAATAGATTTATTTTTTTTTTTATACCATGTGGGCTTTTCACGGGAATTTATGGGCTAAAGGGGATACGTGCCCAGGTACTGAAGAGGTTAAAGTCCATTACTCTACTTTGCATTGCTCTTTACCACCACTCCCATCCGAAAGGTGACGTTATCAATGAATCAGAGTTTATCGCGATGAGGAGATAGAAAGATAACGAAAAATATAGTGTCTGATAATGATTTTTTAACAGAGATCGCTGCTGGGAACTATAAATTAAGCTTTTAACGAAACAACACAAGGAAAACAACATTAAAGGTTTTATAAGGCGAGGTCTGATCTTACCATAAAACCTACAGAGGAAGATAAGAAAAAACCGGTTGGCGAGAGGCATGGAAGGGCAAAGGAGAGAGGAAGAACAAGAGGAAGAGGAAGAGGACGGGAAGGAAGAGAAAGAGGAGACTGCTTCCTACTTTTTTATGCATGACCGTTGGTGCTTGGGTTCTCATAGATCACCTTCCCTAGGGCAGGACCATTTCTCGTGGTTTTCTCTCACCTTCCTTCCTACTGCGGCGTAAACAGTCTGAGAGAGAGAGAGAGAGAGAGAGAGAGAGAGAGAGAGAGAGAGAGAGAGAGAGAGAGAGATGTACTTTTAAGAGACAGTGGAGGAAAGAAAGGAACAGAATAGAGAAAAAAGGCAAACAAAGAACATGGAGGAATGAGATTAAGAGTAAGTGAAGCAAGAGAGAGAGAGAGAGAGAGAGAGAGAGAGAGAGAGAGAGAGAGAGAGAGAGAGAGAGAGAGGGGCATGACTTCTGAATACAGCTAAGGAAGGATTTGGAATATAAGGCGAGTCTCATTTTGCGAGGGCGTAGAAAGTCAAAATCACTTCCTTAACGGGGCGACCTTTTGAAGTCTCACAAGAGCCACGACGAGAGACGCTGCCGCCGAAGACTTGAAAGGTCGGTGACTTTAAATTGCTGGAAGGGGAAAGATGGGGAAGGAGGGCGCGTAGGCCAAAGGATCATAAAGCTTTCAATGGTGGCAGTAATGACCGGCGTGAAAATCCTTTGAGATTTGAATATAATTATGTTGATCGTTCCAACACCGCGAGTAAGGAAGGGAAAGAAAGCCACGCGAATAAAGTGTTAGTGTTGAAATAGAAAACGGAGAATGGCAAGGAAAGTATTTTTTATGTGATTTTCTTTATTCATTTATCTTTTTTATTGCTTTTAGTTTTTTTTTTCATGTGAATGTTTACGAGTATCTTTCCATTTATTTTTATTTTGACCACCTGTGCCTCAGTCGATATTTTATTACTCTGCATTTCCAAACCTGTTGCCTTTTGATTGTCGTCCGTGTATTAGAGTGGCTTTAAACTAAGCAACTCTCACAGGTAAACATTCTCTAGGAAGCAGGCCGTAAACAAGAGAGAGAGAGAGAGAGAGAGAGAGAGAGAGAGAGAGAGAGAGAGAGAGAGAGAGAGAGAGAGAGAGAGAGAGAGAGAGAGAGAGAGAGAGAGAGAGAGAGAGAGAGAGAGAGAGAGAGAGAGAGGGAAGCCATCCATTCAGTCATTCATTCATTCATCTCCCCATCCATCCATTCCTTCATCCATTCAATCAGCAAGCCATCCATCTTTTCCTGGGCCTACACAACTCTCAGCCAGCTCGCCTGTTCTTGGGTGTGATGTTTTTGCCTTCTAAGGTGTTGATCGGCGCCTGCCTGGCCAAACACGGTGTCGGGTGAGAGTCTTGCCAGAAGTGGAAAGAAAGATGGAGTGTTGGTGCCGGAACTGGAGGGGAAAGGAGCTTGAAAGAAGAGTGAGCGTTGAAGTGACCAAGCAAGTGGGCGAGACGAGAGGCTGGAAGAGGGAGGAGGAGGAGGAGGAGGAGCAGGGATGAAAGAAGGCAGCAGCGGCAGGAGCAATGAGCTCCTCGACTCTGCGTGATGCAAATTATTAAAAAAAAAAAAAAAATGTTAGGGTGAAATAAGAGCGATGGTGATTTTGTATGAGGTATATTCACTGTTTCTAACTACACTGACAGTCCTGCATTTAGTCGAAATTTCCATGCCTTATCAGCTTCGGTAAATATTCTAACCTTTAATTTGACTAATTTGAAAAGGCCACAGACATGATTTCTTGAGTTATAATGATTTTTTTCTTTTTTTTTCGTTATTGATGTTCACTTCTTTGCCAGCATAGCACGTGACTCATGAAAACAGCCTTGAAACCCTCAATAGCTTCTAAAGTTTGTTAAAAAATACACTAGAAAAGCTTGATCTTGTATTGTTTGTGTATTTTAATAACACTGTCAAGTTTTTCTTCTTATCCTGCGTGTGAATTGAGTTTAGTTATAAAAGCAATGTGTGTAGAATAGAGAAAAGGAGAGGGAAAGAAAGCTAAACCATTTCTATCGTCTTTTTTTAACCATTTGAGTACCAAGACGCATTTCCTTCCATATGCACTGTGCTTACTATTTGACGATTTTGGATTAGAATAGTGAAGACTCTGGCAATTACCTTTTTGACTTCCATAGATCCTTCCTAATGCAAATAAGATCGTATAATCATACCCCAAAATTAAGGTAAAAATGCGTCTCAGTACTGAAGAGATTAATCACGAGTCTTTTAATTCATGCCCATCGCAATGTCTTCAATACCTCAACCCTCGATAGATTTCACAGAGCCCAACGCATCGTACTGGGAAAGAATGTGAATGTACAGTACGTATGTGAAATTTTCCGCCCTGTTATTGAGTGAATATTGGTACGTAACGATCAGAACACATTTGATAAAGTAGTACGGCCTCGGATGTCGTTTTTGTTGTTGTCGGTTAGAATTTATTGGACAGAGCACTGATGACCCACGAAATTAAACAGAGAGAGAGAGAGAGAGAGAGAGAGAGAGGAAGCTGACAGTTCTCGTGAAACTTAATTGGTTGGTAGAAATATGGACGGAAAATCATTATACTCTCAAATATTTGTTAGAGAGATGCCAGTTAATCCTTACGACATGTTTCCAATCCAACATATCTCCACCTCTTTTTTTTTCAATTTCCAACAAATCCTCAGAGGTAATCGCCCTGGAAGCACTGGGCTGTATGGTTGTGGAGACTCGTGTACTTGAAACGAGAGAGAGAGAGAGAGAGAGAGAGAGAGAGAGAGAGAGAGAGAGAGAGAGAGAGAGAGAGAGGGCAGGCTTAAGTACATTTAATTCATTGTGGCCAACGAACATTAAAACAATCCACGTAAGGGATGTAATGTTCGTAATGGTGATTATAACGCTACTGTTAATGGTTAATTTGATTACCTATTAGCAGTAGTGGTACTGTTAGTAGTAGTAGTAGTAGTAGTAGTGATACTGTTAGTTGTAGTAGTAGTAGTAGTAGTAGTAGTAGTAGTAGTAGTAGTAGCATTATTACTATTATTATTATTATTATTATTATTATTATTATTATTATTATTATTTTATTATTATTATTTTTATTATTATTATTATTATTGTTATTAATATTATTTTTATTATTATTATTTTTATTATTGTTTTGTTATTATTATTAATAGTAGTAGTAGTAGTAGTAGTAGTAGTAGTAGTAGTAGTAGTAGTAGTAGTAGTAGTAGTAGTAGTAGCACCAGTAGTAAAAGTAACAGCTGCATTTAATTGTCTCGTTTACGTGTACTTGGCTCTCTGAAACTCTTTATTAATGGAGAAAGCACACATTTTATATTTCATTATGAGGCTGATATTGATATTGCTATTCATATTAAATGATAATTAGGAACAATTAGTTTTTCTTTTTCATCGCCTCGTAATGAAGCAATCTTTGTGCTGTGAAATTTTTATACGCCTTTATTGGGTAACATGACGCACGGTCCGTCACAGCGGTGGGGAGTGGCGAGTGTGTGACTGTCTTACGTGATCGTATACATTTCGGCGTCTTATCATTTTCGGCCCCATTTCGGATCATTTTAAGTGCATGTGACAAAAAAATAAAAATGTGTTTTTACTTCGATAGAATATCACCACTTAAGCCTTTGAATACCATGACGCGTTTCCGTATTCATACTACTTTTTGTCAGGGATGGTCGTTCTTCCAAGACCGTGAAATCACCAGTTGACTTATAATTACATAATTACCGAGATAGTTTCGTGAACGAAGCCTCGCCTGCCGAGTACCGGGCGGTTTCATTAGGAGGCGACATGGGTAACCGGTAGTGGCTTCTCGTCAGTTCCTCCTCTCACCAGCGAGCACGTTACTTCTCGTCTTTCTTATATTGTAAGTGTTCTTGTTCGTTTTTATTTACCGTTCGTGGGTTCTTGTTTTGGGTTATTATATTATTTGGGATTTACTGTTGTGTTAATTGGGTATCGTGGTATTGTTTCTAGTGGGGAAATGGTCTTGTGTGCGTGGCTGTGGCTCGCGCCTGGCTGTGGCTCGCGCCTGGCTGTGTGGTGTATGTCGCACCGAGAGAGAGGGTTCACTCCAGCACGTTGCGACGGAGTCACGAGAAGGCGCCGGCTGTCTTGCCGGGAGTGAGAAGGCAACTAGCGGGCACCAGCGCAGCTTGTCGGCGCGTTATAGCTTGCCGGGGTGACGATCAGAGCTGTGGGTGTTATGTACGCGGCCAGTTCGCTAGGAGCTGTTTCCTACCCCTTGTCTCCACTCTCGTCTGTACTGGACATCGTGCACAGTGACCGGCGCAGTGTGGTGTCCGGCATAAGTACTACGTGGCCTGGGTGTTCACTGGAGTGGCGTCGTCCAGTGGGCGTGGATACTACGTGGCTGGCCCGCGTGTTATCTTGTGCGCGTGTGTGTTGTTGTTGTTGTGCGCTTGTGTGTTGTTGTGCGCTTGTGTGTTGTTGTGCGCTTGTGTGTTGTTGTGCGCTTGTGTGTTGTTGTGCGCGTGTGTGTTGTTGTGCGCGTGTGTGTTGTTGTGCGCGTGTGTGTTGTTGTGCGCGTGTGTGTTGTCTTGTTGTTGTGCGCGTGTGTGTTGTCTTGTTGTTGTGCGCGTGTGTGTTGTCTTGTTGTTGTGCGCGTGTGTGTTGTCTTGTTGTTGTGCGCGTGTGTGTTGTCTTGTTGTTGTGCGCGTGTGTGTTGTCTTGTTGTTGTGTGCGTGTGTGTTGTCTTGTTGTTGTGCGCGTGTGTGTTGTCTTGTTGTTGTGCGCGTGTGTGTTGTCTTGTTGTTGTGCGCGTGTGTGTTGTCTTGTTGTTGTGCGCGTGTGTGTGTCTTGTTGTTGTGCGCGTGTGTGTTGTCTTGTTGTTGTGCGCGTGTGTGTTGTCTTGTTGTTGTGCGCGTGTGTGTTGTCTTGTTGTTGTGCGCGTGTGTGTTGTCTTGTTGTTGTGCGCGTGTGTGTTGTCTTGTTGTTGTGCGCGTGTGTTGTCTTGTTGTTGTGCGCGTGTGTGTCTTGTTGTTGTGCGCGTGTGTGCTGTCTTGTTGTTGTGCGCGTGTGCTGTCTTGTTGTTGTGCGTGTGTGCTGTCTTGTTGTTGTGCGCGTGTGTGCTGTCTTGTTGTTGTTGTGCGCGTGTGTGCTGTCTTGTTGTTGTGCGCGTGTGTGCTGTCTTGTTGTTGTGCGCGTGTGTGCTGTCTTGTTGTTGTGCGCGTGTGTGCTGTCTTGTTGTTGTGCGCGTGTGTGCTGTCTTGTTGTTGTGCGCGTGTGTGCTGTCTTGTTGTTGTGCGCGTGTGTGCTGTCTTGTGTATGTATACGTGTTTGTTTGTATGCTTGTGAGTGAGTGGTTTTGTATTTGCGACTACTGTGACAATTTATTTGGTTGTCCATCAATTGAGTTCCTCCCTGTGTATATGTATACGTGTTTGTTTGTATGCTTGTAGTAAGTGGTATTGTATTTGTGACTACTGTGACAATTTATTTGGTTGCCCTTGGTAGGTGGTGACACACACTCTAAACTTTTCATGAGGGGCGGTGACTCATGCCACTGTAAGACCTTTCCGCTGGGCTCACCCCTAGTTGTCCCCCCTTACTTTCTATTTGATGATTTATTACAGCTTCAGAAACTTGTGTGGGGGGGATTAAAATTGTGAAGACATCCATAGACCCTTCCTAATGTTAGTGAAATTATCTAATGTTACACAAGTCTCAAGGAAAAATGTGTTTCAGTATTGAAGGGATTAAGAGGCATCTGCGGAAGTTTTATATTCTTGAAGTTTTAATGATACTAATGATATTAGAAAGAATCCTGCATTTTCATATTGTAAAATACCCATTAAAAAACCTGTATTAGATATTTCAGTACATCGTTGTTATGGAATTTGTAGACGTTTTTTATGGTAAATATATTATTGTAACAATAGATTAACAAATATTTTACATTGACATTAAGTAAAACATCCATGAAATCTTATATCCAAGCTGCCTTTGAAAAGTAGAGAATATGGAAGAAGAACGTTTCAGAATAGCAGCTCTTTACTTTCTTAACGCTTCTTTTCTCTTCCACTCTCTCTGTCCACGTCAAGCTTAATCACGTATGCGAGCAAGGTCAGGAGGGAAAGGTCAAGGAACGGCGTCACTTTAGCAGAAATAGCGTGAGTATTCTATTCAAGTGACAGAAATAACGTTAAGACAAAAAGCAAAAGTTATTCTTCAAAACTTTTTTCTTTAAACTATGATGATAACAGATACTTGTAGATAAATAGACAGCAGCAATGACTTGGGTGTTCCGCTGAGATGAGAGAGGAATTATTTAGAAAACACAAACAGCTCATTCTTCAAAGGGTTCTATGAAACTTTGATGATTAATAAATACTTAGAATAAATGACGCAAGAATGAGGCAGAAATAACATGAAGACGAAACATTAACTAATATTCTTTAAAACTTCGATTATAATAGATATATAGAAATCAATAGATAGATATGGATAGATGCATATTAACAGGTCGATGGGTTGGATCGGTATGTAGTGCAAATAAAGACTTTACACTTTATTCACTTTGCAGGAAACACGTCAGCGATACCAAGATGTAAATCCTTTCTCTCTTATTCTGAGGTGATTCTTCGTTATTCTGTTTCTTTATGATGCTTTTGTTGTTTTTAATTCAATGGTGCACTTTGTAACACCTATTTATCTTCAGAGTTACGACTATTTCTCTCTCTCTCTCTC
>NC_059269.1:11826128-12053628 GCF_017591435.1 Portunus trituberculatus | reverse complement strand
TCCAATCTAAACACCCAAATCATTCTTATTTATTACAGAGTTTATTGGTCGGACAGAAGAATTAGTTAGGTAATCTCGCTCCCTTAGCACAAAGTTCCGGAAGATATACTTTAGGTGCCACCTTACTCAGCATACTCGGGCGGAGGTTCATATATCTACGAGAACTCCCATCGGCCCGCGTCGTTAAAAGATGGTGCCACATATATCTGTAAGACGCTTCCGTATTCGGCACCTGGACATAGGAGGTAATACAGGAGGTGTGGGAGTTGTTCTTGTGTGTGGCGTTAGGGTACACAGAGGGCAATGCGCTGGTGACGTCTGGTCAAAACAATCTAGAATGACGACTTTGTTTAACGTAATATATTATTGTGGCACTTAAGGCAACTGGTTAAAGTCAAGTGAGAAAGAAATGTATGTTTCTGTATATGCTTGTTTGCTAAAAGAACAACAACAACAGCAATAACATACACACACACCTACACAGCTACATACACACATACATACACACACACAGGTTGATGGGTTGTTTCAGCAGGGAGGGTCGGCTTTCTTTACTTCCTTTAGCCATTCCCGTTTTTCTTCCAACCTTATTTTCCCGCCAAAGGGACGTTAGGCTTAGGAATCCTCACTCTTCTGTACCTTTCTCCCATTTGCTTCTTTGGGATTATTCGATGATTGCCGGATTGATAGACTAATGATACGGAAAATTAGCTCTGTCAGTGAAATCTTTGTATGAGCTTTGACTTGAACGTTTAAAGATTCTGTAGAGGTGTTTTCATTAATTTACCGGGAGTTTATTGGTCAGTAGTGGTATATATGTGTGTGTCCAGGGCTGGTTTTGATCACGACTGCTTTTTTGTGCTGTTTCCGTTTAAAAATCTCTCTCTCTCTCTCTCTCTCTCTCTCTCTCTCTCTCTCTCTCTCTCTCTCTCTCTCTCTCTCTCTCTCTCTCTCTCTCTCTCTCTCTCTCTCTCTCTCTCTCTCTCTCTCTCTCTCTCTCTCTCTCTCTCTCTCTCTCTCTCTCTGTGTGTGTGTGTGTGTGTGTGTGTGAAGGTAAGCGTTATCTATACTATCTATACTACAACTACAGAAATCTGTAGAGATAAAAAGTTTATAATAGTATGTAAACAAGGCAAATAAATTGAAATAAACCAGTATTCCTAACGAGAGAGAGAGAGAGAGAGAGAGAGAGAGAGAGAGAGAGAGAGAGAGAGAGAGTTATAATCAGAACCACAAGACGTATGAACCCGTTTGTCTTATTAAGTTTCTGTAGCCTATTATTTTTTCCCCCACAACAAGATTAACTGTCTCCTTTCTGCCTCCTCGGTGCCTCGTCGCTCCTTAACTAGACTACCTGACCTTCTCACATTTGCGCTCCTACTACGTGGGCTCTAAATTTTAACCTTTGCCATGAACCTGTCCAAATGTAGTGCAGCTTGAACGTCTTTCTTTTTACCCCAGTCAACTTGTAAGCTTTTGTATTCCACACTTTTGATTACAGCCTCGTGAAAAAATGGTTGAGTAATAGAAAAATTCATCTCGACCCGTGTTCTTATTTGTGCATTCAGTATATTTTTTTTTACTCGCAATCAATCGTACCTTTCTCTGGTAAACTCTTTGTCTGTATTTCCAATTTCCTATGACTTAACTTCATTTAAGAGGGAGGTTTCAAAACACTTATCCCTGACTTTTGGCTAACCCTTTCAGATCTATAAGGGGACTGGCAACTAAGTGGGCCTTTTCTGTTGTTGTTGTTGTTATTTTGTTTGTTATTGTTGTTGTTGTCCTTGGCCGAGAAATAAAAATGTCTATCCTCGAAGCGTTTCAAGTTCCAGAACACAACACAGGCAGCAGGACCAGATATTGCAACAGAGCAGCTACTAAATTAGACTCGTGATCACTTCAGCGGCGCCTCTGATCGTGAGGTAATCAATTGCCGGAGACATGAACTTGTCCGTCTGATTTGCTCTTGGTTAGCTGGGACACACTTGGACATTATGACAGGAATATTCTCATCCTTCTTAGTCTTAGTCTCAATTGATATCTTCATTAACCCCTTCAGTACTGGGACGCTTTTTTAGCATGAGTCTCCAGTACGATTAGACCATTTTCTTTACATTAGGAAGGGTCTATGGAGGTCGGAAGATTAATGGCCAGAGTCTTCACTATTTTAATCCCCACTTAAGTTTCTGAAGCTGTATAAAATTACCAAATAGTAAGCAGAATGAATATGGAAACGCGTCATGGTACTGAAGAAGTTAATGAGACATTAACATCATGTAGGACGTTGGTCTCTTGAAATATGTGTTGTTATTAAGGGTTTTGTGTTAATGGTGCTAAAGCAAGTGTCACGCATGAAGAATACATTCGAAAATTATGCTGTTTGTGATATATATAAAGTATTCCTCCTTCTTAACCCCTTCAGTACTAGAACACATTTTTATTATGATTTTTTTGGTGTGAATAGACGATTTTGTTTACATTAGGAAGGGTCTATCCATGGAAGAAGATTAATGATCAGTCTTCACTGTTTAATTTCCACATAAATTTCCGAAGCTGTATAAAGTCACGAAATAGTAAACAGAACAGATAGGAAAACGCCTCCTGGTACTGAAGGGATTAATCTCACCCAGCATATTCTAATATAATATGTTGTAGTATAAAGTTGGAATACTCTTTAAGGAAATATACCTGAGAGTCACGGTGTAGTAAAGGAAATGCGAGCACCTAATATTTGTAACCATTTCACTCAAATTTGGTTCATCTCTCCTTAATTAATATTGACTGATACAGGTTTACTTACTCTATAGCCATATCCATTATTTAAACTGGGTAGATATTGCAATTTTTTTTATCCCTTTCTCTCTTGTAGATACTTATAAAAAAAAATCTTGTTTCCGATGGTGCTAATTTTTCGAAACTCCTCAAAAGTCTTAAGGATCACGTTCCCATGATAAATTGAGACCCTTCATCATTATTCTAGCAACTCCAATGGACACACTGTACTCCCCCGCACCAAAGCTTCAGTTACGCGGATATTGCTATTAACCCATTGGTGTTTAATCAAGCCACATGAGTTTAGTTCTCCTTTGAAATGCTTCTCAGGTCATCACTGTTGCCTGATTGACCGGTCTGTAGTTGATTCCTCGTCTGAAAAGTTAAAGTATGGGCGTATTACTTAGAGATGGTCATTAGCGATATTGTTGTGATTTTATTGATTTTCAGTACCAAGGCGCGTGTTCATATTCTGCTTACTGTTTGACGTTTTTATACAGCTTCAGAAACATGTGTTGGGATGAGAATACTAAAGACTGGCCATTAATCTTCTGACGTCCATGGACCCTTCCTAATGTCAATAAAATCGTTTAATTGTACCCAAAAATCAAGGTAAAAATGCGTCTCTGTATTGAAGGAATGAATTGAACACTCATTGCATACAAAGCTGAAGTAAGTCATTGCGGAGGAAAGGATACTGTTGGAGCGAAAAGAAAAAAAAACCGGCAGGCTGATGACTATTAACACAGAAAAAAAAAAAAAAAACGATACTCTGAATATGCTGGTATAGAAAATGGCATAGGTTTATAAAGTTAAGCCAAATAAATTCTATTGTACTAAAAGCCGGAAGAGAGATATTTATAATTCACCACTTAATCTTCTATCACTCTTTATATTCTGGAAAAAGTCACTAATGCATTTTTTGTTTTCATTTCTCGTACATTTTCACCACACTCAGCTCGCCTCAGTGGAATCTCCATTTCCACTGATGCCGCCGTGGCCACAACACAGCCATTATTTATATCTCTGCTCCAAGACTTTTACTTTTAAATCTACAAGTTCTCCCTTATCTGTTCGGACCACTCGCTCGGCCACTGGAAAGCTGTGTGTGTGTGTGTGTGTGTGTGTGTGTGTGTGTGTGTGTGTGTGTGTGTGTGTGTGTGTGTGTGTGGATGTGAACTAGCGTATACGACTAAATCTATTTGTTAGTAAAGGAGAAAGACAAACACAGAGACACAGACAGGAAGAAGTTATCAGACATACACGGAAGCAGGGAATCAGAGAGAACGTTGGCCACTCTTTGAAGTCTCACGAGGACGACGAAGGGCTCACTAGACAGGCTCACGACACTGCACCAGCAAAGGGCAAAGGTCATCTAGCCACGGAGACAGTCACTTCTTCGCCTCATATTCCACGGTTTTCCTCGATACTTTGCCGCAAAATCTGCAGTGCGCAATATCTCCACGCATCAGTTTACGAATACCCAACGAAAAAAGGTGAATGTTAGGAGTAAGAAGATAAAAATGCAAAAGTAAAGAGAGAATGTGAAATGTAGCCACGTTAACTTTCTTCTCTCCTTTTTTTTTTATCATGGAAATGGAATGTGAACAAGAGTTTTTACAGTTATCCATCAAGTTGATTTGCTTTTGAAAGTGTAGTGCAGTACTTAGCTTCGTTTTTCAGCGATTACACACTGATGGTTTGATAGCATGCTGGAGACTAATAGCATGCATATACGTTCTTCTTCTTCTTCTTCTTCTTCTTCTTCTTCTTCTTCTTCTTCTTCTTCTTGTTCGTGTTCTTGCTCTTGTTCTTGTTCTTGTTCTTCTTGTTCTTGTTCTTCTTCTTCTTCTTCTTCTTCTTCTTCTTCTTCTTCTTCTTCTTCTTCTTCTTCTTCTGTTCAGTGACCATTTTCCACATAAACCACTTCATTTAACGCAGTGGGCGAGTGAAAGCCATAAGAACATCCATGAACGACAAATACAGAGTGATGTGAGTGGCAGTGATACGTGTCAGCTATAATATAGAGTAAATTGGACCTAAATCAAACAACGTAGATCCGACTTCAGAGGCTATAACAGGCACGAGAGCCAGACACACACGGGCAAAGGCAATAAGTTTAACAGGCAAAGGGAGTGAGAGGCCAGGTACATAAAGGCGGCGTGTGGGTGAGGGGGAACACACTCACTAATAACATCACGGTATAGAACAAGCACCATTTGGCAAAGCGACTTAACACAACTGTCTATATATATTGTGTGCGACCTCAAAATACGATTACTAGTCAACCGTCCATTGCCATAGTTGCAGAATATCCTTTTAACATGCGCCTGGGATACATTGCGTGCGTGTGCTTACTAATAATGTTACGAGATTATGGGACGCTACGGAAGTACTGGCTAATCCTGTCTTTCATTAACTTCTTTATGTTTTTTTTTCCTTTGCATTCTTGTTCTTTTTACTGGCTGCTGTCATGGGAGTGGAATAATCTTTTTTGTCTTCAGTTTATGTTTTCTTGCACAGAGAGAGAGAGAGAGAGAGAGAGAGAGAGAGAGTGTGTGTGTGTGTGTGTGTGTGTGTGTGTGTGTGTACTTTACATGTTTCCTTGTCGCAGCTGTTCGCACACCCAGGCAGTGTGACCACCACTATCGCCACCACCACCACCTCACTTTGCATTCTCAGCTCCTCCTCCTTTACTCTGCTCCCTCCTCCTCATTTTCCTTCTTTTTCTCCTCCTCCTCCTCCTCCTCCTCCTCCTCCTCCTCCTCCTCCTCCTCCTCCTCCTCCTCCTCTTCCCATTTTCCGGGGCATTAAGACAATGGTGGCGGGGCCTGCATGGGAAGGAACGCTCCTCCTCCCAAAAGCGTTGTCTGCAGATGATGCCTCCAGTTCCGCCCGCTCTCACCTCCACCCATCCCCGCGCCGCACCTTCCACCCGCTCCCTCTCACCTCGTTCTGGATGGCAGGAAAACAAAATTAAATACAAACGTAATGTCGAATTTCTTTTTCCATAAAGCACAGACGTACCTGGTGTTGACCGTGTAGCTGCACCAATAACTACCGGGAGAATTACGTAGCCATGAAATATTTGATATTAAATTTAAGACTTTTCTTAATTTCCAGTTTCAGGAAACTAGTGAGAGCTGGCTCAACATAAATTCCCACCAATCCACTTGTGAGTCACGTAACAGGTTCAAAACTCATAAGTTAAGTGAGGTGTAAACCAACGCTCCCGCACCGCAAAACTTCTCCACACCTCGCAACATTACTACCGCAACGATGCTCTGATTTTTAACTTGTTCGTGTGTGTGTGTGTGTGTGTGTGTGTGTGTGTGTGTGTGTGTGTGTGTGTGTGTGTGTGTGTGTGTGTGTGTGTGTATCTATCTATCTATCTATCTATCTATCTATCTATCTATCTATCTATCTATCTATCTATCTATCTATCTATCTATCTATCTATCTATCTATCTATCTATATATATATATATATATATATATATATATATATATATATATATATATATATATATATATATATATATATATATATATATATATATATATATATATATAATCATAAGTATGATAATGTCCGCTCTTCATTACCTTTGCTGAACTTTCTCCATAATATTTATTGACACTGGCTGTGATGGAGTGCAATTACTGTTCGACTGCAATTTCAGCGACAACCTAAATTGATAATGGTTATTGTAATTGATTTTACGTCAAATAATCACTTGAACCCCGCGCGGCCTCGTTCTAATCCTTCCATCTCACACGTCATGCCGCCACTGCCGCCCCTTCACACCGCCAACCCACTTGTGTTTCAGCCCACCTACCTCCGCCCACCCCGCACCATGCTGATGCCGCGCTGTGACCATCCTGTCAACGCTGAACTTAGAGGAAGTCTTCTTGACACTGCACTGAGACCACACACACACACACACACACACACACACACACACACACACACACACACACACACACACACACACACACACACACACACACACACACACACACACACACACACACACACACACACACACACACACACACACACACACACACACACACACACACACACACACACACACACACACTTCAGAGAGAGAGAGAGAGAGAGAGAGAGAGAGAGAGAGAGAGAGAGAGGTAAATATCTTGGAGTCAAGTTATACGTCCATCAAATTTGCATGAATATCGTAAACATTTTGGATTTTTGCTCATGCTTAGGAAAGATGTTCCGGAGCAGAGCACGATCTGGAAAAGCTACTTTGGATCTTGTTTTTGAAGACTGTGGCAAGAGAGAATATGTTATGCTGCCTCAGAAGTGAATGTTGGTAGTGCTAATGTGTGTTGGTTCGTAAGTGTGGTGATAACAAGTGGTGTAGATACGACTGGTGATTGCATGATTGTCGATTCCAAGTGCTACAAATTTGACTGAAGGTAGTGGATGAATGTTATGTGACGAAGGAAAGTGTTCATTAAAAGTGCTCCAGTATTCCAGTAGCTTTGATTGAAACTGTTAGATTGAACAGTTGAAGTGTTAGTGGAGTCCTTATACAGGGTTCACCTAGAATGTTAGGTTAGGTGAAGGTTAAGCTAAGGTTAGTTTTGGTTAAGTTTCGTTAATCCCTTCAGTACCATGACGCATTTCCATATTCTTTTTGCTTAGTATTATGTGATTGATTTTATACAGCTTAAGATAGTCAAGACTATGGCTATTAATCTTCTGACCTACATAGACTTCCTAACGTCAGTGAAATAGTCTAATCGTACACAAATCTCAAGGTAAAAATGTTTCCCAGTATTGAAGGGGGTTGAGGCTTAGTTAGGTTAGATTAATACTAGGTTAGGTTCATTTAGATTAGGTTGTTTCAAGGAAGGTGTTGCATAAAGGAGTCGTGGAGGGGAGGTATCAGGAGAAAACAAATGTGGGTGTTGGAGGGATGTGGGTGTTATGGTGGTGGTGTTTCATGGATGGTGATGTAGTTTTATGCCAAGGTTTTACGATGGTGTTTGAGAATGGAAGAATTATAGGCGCCATTGAGCTGCTGTTATTTACAATATCGTTTTATTTTTAGCCTCTGAAATGGCGTGTTAAAATGGCTCCACTCGATTGGTCCTCGTAAAATATTTCTTCTCGTCAGGCAGGCAACTTGTTAAAGAGTTAAAATGTGTTTGTATGTGTGTGTGTGTGTGTGTGTGTAATATTTACGTTTTATTCCTCCCATTTTTTTTTCTCTCTCCCTCTTTAGTTATTTGATATTTTTCTTTTACATTTTTTCAAAGTGGAATGATTTCTTCACTTTATTATTCCATACACGATTTTAGCGGACTGTGGGAAGCTCTCCGTATCTCCCCTTCCTGTGTAAAAGTTTTTCCTATTGAGTTGTATGTCTTTCCCCCTCTTGCAGTGTGTCCGTTTACCTTTCCGTGCCTTGCCTCGTACCCGCATTTTTTTTCCTCCATACAAAGGTCATCATCCCATTCCCTTCCCTCTCCACACTTCCTCACCTCTGCAGGAGAAAGACCAACAAAACGTTTTCCTTGTCAAGTTCTAAGACAAATACCTTTCGGCTTCCATTTTCTCTAATGTGGGAGAGCAAATATGCTATGATGTGACGGCTCTCTCGAAACTAACTCGCCACTTAATGGACCTTCTTATTCATTTCCTTAGAATAGTGGACGAAATTTCTTGTAATGCTGGTATTATTTTCTACCCGTGTATAAGAATTACCCTTTTTAACAACTGACGATGGATTTTTGGTAACAAATGTTGTTCTCTCTACATTAAAAGTCGGTGGTAATAAGCTTTAAGTGGTACATTTCTATTAGTTTAAGTGTATTGTATCATATTTATCTTCTTACTTTGTACCTAATGTTCTTCTCTCTACATTAAAGATCGGTGGAAATAAGCTTTTAGTGGGAAATTTCTTTAAGTTCAAATGCATTATATCACATTTATTTTCTCACTTTGTCATATTAATCTGTTCGGATGTTTCTCGTCATTTTGTTGGACAGAAATGAAGTCATCTTGAAATGGAAGGCTGAAGTGAGGAGAGGGAAATGTCTTTGTTCCTCGTAATGTTGTTGATATATCTCCATACCTTAAGCCGAAACCAATATCCATAATCCTTCTGCGCTTAGTGAAAGTGTGCTAGAGGACGAGTTTACAATATGTCTTGCTATCTCTTTCATATAAACCTAAGCCTCATATTGTGAATGTTGTCGACGAGCATAAAATGTGAAGTGACCCGTTGCTTGCTGTGTTACCGTTTGTTAGTAATGACTCCCGTACCTATATGTTTCACTTCCTAATCTTTGTATCACTATCTCTCTAACTTTGCCTGTCTGTCTGTGTGTCTGTCTGTCTGTCTGTCTTTCTTTCTTTCTTTCTTTCTTTCTTTCTTCCTTCCTTTCTTTTTTTTCTGTCTGTCTGAATGTCTTCCTACCTGCCTGCCTACCTATCTCTTACTCTATCTTTCTCGTTATGTTTCGGTACAAGACACCATGACTACGAGCTACTCTCTATAATTTTGGACAGCTGCCGCTATTCACCTGTATCTGCCTTGCTGCTGGAGGACTCGTTTGTGTGTTCTGTTAGTCATGTGCTGAACAAACCTTCCCCGGCCTGCGTACTGAAGGCTTAAAGCAGTATTCAATTAGGGCAGTTAAAAATACAGTGTAAGAAAGCAGCGTAAATGCAAGACCTCGCTCATTTCTCCGCTTAATTATAACGAGACAGAGTTAGTATATTGTTTCTCTGTGCTGTGTAGTTGCTAGCTGTGTTACTGTCAGTGTATTAGACTTTGGATTTTTTTTCTCCAGGATGGGAAGTAATGAGAAGGGCGTGTGTCATCAGAAACGTTTACGCAAGAGTAGAATTCGATGGCATGAGCTGCGACTCGATTTAGGACGTGAGTAGAATTCGAACAGTACGGCTAATGACTCTGATGCATGAGCTTAATGGAGGCCGCTCTAACACACCTGCTGCCTTGAATAACTGCATGTTTGATCGGTAATTTATGAGTCTCCCGGTACTGTAGTCTCCTCCAGAGTACGCGATATCTCTTTCCGATACACATTTCATTTGCTTTCTGCTGGACACTTGCTACCGTTTATTTTGTAGTATTGCGCTCTCTTATTTTTTCAAGGCAATGCGAGTAAAAAAAAACAACAACACACCCAGAATATTTTACCCCTTCAATGCTATGACGCGTTTTCATATTCACTCTGCTTACTGTTTGGTAATTTTAGACAGCTTCAGAACTTCAGAAACGTATGTGGGGATTGAAATAGTGAAAGCTCTGGCTATTATTCTTCTGACCTCCATAGACCCTGCCTAGTATAAATAAAATCGTCTAATCATACCTAAACTGAAGGTACAAATGCGTCCCAGTACTGAAGGAATTAAATGTGTTCTTAGATCATCTCTTTAATTTGACTTCATTCTGAACTTGCTTAGTTTTGTGTTGGTGTGAAGGGATGGCTAGTGGTGGTGGTGGTGGCGGCAGTGGTGGTTGTGGATTTGTTCTATTACTGAGATAGGGATGTATTGATGATTCTCTCTCTCTCTCTCTCTCTCTCTCTCTCTCTCTCTCTCTCTCTCTCTCTCTCTCTCTCTCTCTCTCTCTCTCTCTCTCTCTCTCTCAGGTCTCTAAGGCACAGACCATCGCTAGAAAAGTTCCGATTAGCAAAGTTTTGTACAAACAGGTGCGGCATTTGACAAAAACAGGAAATACTATCCAATGCTTGCAAATTACGAATGCAATGTAAAACTGTAAAACTATGAATTTTGTTATGTACCGTGAAAATTTCAACTAAAATGCGTGAAAAGCCTCCATTACTTGTTTAAAGCAATTTATACATTCCGCCAAACAGTGCAATGATGTGGGAGGTGAATCTTTTTAAATACTATTTCAAACTTATTATGAGAGTGTTCTTTTCGAAAAATAAGAGGAAAACTATATATTTTATGAGTACTTTGTAGTTTAATTTTGCCATTCTCTGGATCTTGTTACTATCTTGTTGATAATGGTGATGATAGTTTTATTACCACCACCACCACCACCACCACCACCACCACCACCACCACCACCACTACTACTACTACTACTACTACTGCTGCTGCTGCTGCTGCTGCTGTTACTACTGCTGTTGCTGCTGCTGCGGCTGCTGCTGTCCTTATAATGATTAATTGATGATGGTTTATAGAGCTGATTCACTCAAATTACGTAAAGATAAAAGATTAACAGTGGAATGGAAATAGTTACCATTTTATTAACTCAGTTACGAATGCATCTGAATCAAATGAAACTGACGAACTAGCACAAAGGTAACTGAATCTAATGAGTGACGAAATACCTCATAGTAAACCGAGGCTCTTATTTTCAAACAATTCTGTGCTTCACCTCCGCCATCTCAAAAGGCTTTATCTAGATTGACACGATAATTTTCAAGTGTTTTTATGGTTCCAGAATAAAACTGACAAGATCTTTACATTGTTAACTGTAGAAACACTATTCAAAATCCCGTTAATCATCTCTGTGGCCTTGAAAAAAGAGTACTGATGAGAGAGCACAGCGTTTCTGATTACGGGCCTGAATCAAAGACAGATGATGAAATACCACACAGTCCTACTCTGATCACTGTACATTCTGACCTTCCCGCCTGCAGCCCTTCACCCCGCACAGTCTGCCCACCTGCGGGAGCTTGTGGGCGAGTCAGCTTAGGTTGGGACACATTAAGATGATCTTCCCAGGATAACAACACTGACGTTGGTAAATAGTCCACATTAATTCTGCTTCTTTCGGTACTGACTCTCTCTCTCTCTCTCTCTCTCTCTCTCTCTCTCTCTCTCTCTCTCTCTCTCTCTCTCTCTCTCTCTCTCTCTCTCTCTCTCTCTCTCTCTCTCTCTCTCTCTCTCTCTCTCTCTCTCTCTCTCTCTCTCTCTCTCTCTCTCTCACCGTCACAAAAAATAGGTTCCATCCATCTATTTAAAAAAAAGGTAAATAAATATTCAAATAAATTCTTCCTATTCCATTCACCCAGTTGACTGTACACTATCATATCGTGCCGTAATTTGACGATACTTTCTCTCTCTCTCTCTCTCTCTCTCTCTCTCTCTCTCTCTCTCTCTCTCTCTCTCTCTCTCTCTCGCTCTTTAGCTCTCGCTCTCTGTCGCTCTCTCTGTTTTGCAGCAATTGGTATTAGCTTTGTTTCTGGTACATGTGTGTTTATTGACACTACATGTTTATATTGGCAGCAGTAAATGTTGAGTGTATGCATTTGTAATTAATCAGCAAGCAGTCTGGTAATTTTTTTTTTTTTTTTGCCCTTATTACTGTTATTGCTATCTTTGTGTTTCTGTGTTCTGTGTTCTCTCTCTCTCTCTCTCTCTCTCTCTCTCTCTCTCTCTCTCTCTCTCTCTCTCTCTCTCTCTCTCTCTCTCTCTCTCTCTCTCTCTCTCTCTCTCTCTCTCTCTCTCTCTCTCTCTCTCTCTCTCTCTCTCTCTCTCTCTCTCTCTCTCTCTCTCCACTAGGTCAAAGGCCATTGAAGCAACATGCAATTAATGTATTGAGTGTGAGGTATTATGGGTTGTTTTTGACCGTGTATTTCCTACCACGAGATGCTGGTAAAGGTTTCTCTACTCTCTTTAACCCTTTTAGTACTGGGACACATTTTTACCATGAGTTTTCGGTGTGATCAGACATTTTTTTGTACCCTACGAAGAGTCTATGGAGGTCAAAAGACTAATGGCCACTGTCTTCACTGTTTTAATCCACCACATGAGATTCAAAAGCTACATAAAATCACCAGATAGTACTCAGAGTGAATATGGAAACGCGTCATAGTACGAAAAGGGTTAAGGGCAATTTTTTTTTATATACCATGTCGGCTTTTTTTCACGGGAATTTATGGGCTAAAGGGGATACTTTTTGGGGTACCTCCTATCTCAAAGCCCACCCGCTAGGAAACCGTTGCCCTGATTAGTGAAACCCAACCTGCACTCGGACCATGGACAGGATTCGAAACCGTACGCTTGGAGACCCCTCAGACCCCAAAGCACGCATGGTTCCTCTGTACCACGGCGGCCTCCACCAGTTGCGTTGTTCATCGTGTTTTACGGAAGGATAAATTTTTGATGCATCTGAATAATAGTGGTATCTTCCTGAAGTGTTGCAATCGTAGCAGACGTAAAGCTCTTTGGGTGAACATTTTGTAACAGGAGAGAGAAAGTGTAAGTGTTCGTTATCGTTATTGTTCGTTATCGTTGTCTGTTATGTGAGTCTTTGAGTTATGTTCACTTTATCAAACATGCTTTAATACATTTTTATATTAACCCCGTCAATACTGGGATACATTTTTTTATCTTGAGGTTTGTGTACGATTAGACCATTTTGTGGACATTAATAAGTGTGTATGCAAGTCAGAAGATTAATGACCATAGTCTTCACTAAGTTTCTGAAGCTGTATCAAATCACCAAATAGTAAGCAGAATGAATATAGCAAAGCGTCATTGAACTCAACGGGTTAATCTCACGTGGTATGAAGCAGACAAAAGGTGAATTGTTATAGCGTTAAGGTAATAGTTGTGGGGATGCACGGCATTTCCGCAAACAACACTAAATCTGCCACAGCACACCGCCGCCGCACGCGACTCTGCCTCTTTACGTGTCCCATTTGTCGGGGTTCTGGCGGACCTCCAGGACCACTGTGGCTCCACTCCAGTAATGTCTCCAGCTCAAGTTGGTCCTTCCCCCTCCTTATGGGCCCAGCGTGACAAACAGAGCTGATGTCGTGCAATGTAGCTGCGGAAGGGCGTGTGTTAGGTCTGGCGACAAGTCCGTCCGGGGAGAATGTTACGTGTTTTTGATATGGGCAGAAGACTGGAGACGCCGTGAAGGAGGCAACTGGAAAAGGGAAGGAGGAAATGCGGGTTACATTTTCTTCTGAGGCTTCACGCGATGTTTCTTCTTTGCTGAGCGCCGCACTAGTCACGTGATGTATATACTCATCTTTCGCGTACGTTTGCTATGCTTTTGAATTCAACCTTGAACCTTTTCTTTGTTTTTAAATTTTGCTTTCAGGGTTGGTTTATTATTTTTCACTATTTTTCCAAGTCGTTGTCCTCCTCCTCCTCCTCCTCCTCCTCCTCCTCCTCCTCCTCCTCCTCCTCCTCCTCCTCCTCCTCCTCCTCCTCCTCCTCCTCCTCCTCCTCCTCCTCCTCCTCCTCCTCCACTACTACCAGCTATCGTTCGTTCATGCAATCTTATGGACTCTCTGCTCGTTCTCCTTTCCTGTGTCTGCTCTTTGTTGTTTCTCCCGATTCATTCCAGCACATTTTTTTAGACTTAGTTTTTCCGCCTTGTTCTTTGTTATGTCTGCTTTAGTTTCGTGGTTTCTATCTCTGGTTTAAAGTTCTGAATACCGAAATGTCCTTTTAATACAAGTTCCTCGTAGTGTGACACTCTTCGTAAGCTTTACTTTGTCCTCACACCCTTCGTGCTGGGAATGTTACTGTCCTACCCTGACCTCTTTAGGCGAGTATAACTTTGCTCTCAAACACTCTCAAGTTTTCCAAGTTTTTCATTTATTTGTTTGCAGTAGTTTGAGATATAATGCATGCGTCTGCTGCTGTGGTTCCTTTTATTTTTACTTCTTCTCTTGGTTTCTGGTTGTAAATTATAAAAAAAGACAGTAAATGAGGCGCCACTCTTCACGACTCTCTAGCTCCTTGTCTGCTTCTGTATTTCTTTCTTCCTCTGATTTAAACTTTTTTTTTTTTTCATGAGGGAGGTTTCAAGGCAATTAATCTTCAATACCCAGTGATTCTTTTGATCTTCCCTGTAAGGACTGACACTTAAGTAGGCCTTTTTTGTGATTCTTTTTGTACTTAGCCAGTTTAATAATAAAAAAATGTTCGAACAAAAAAGAAATGTTCGAGAGTAGTTTATGAGTAAAGCACCGTGCCATAAGTTGTGAAATGCCTACTGGATGTTGAATGCGTGTGTGCTCTGCCTGAAATAGATGTAAGCTTGTCAATAGTTATATAACCAAATCCTGTCATGTATTACTCTGTTGGCAAGGTCAGTTTCATCCTTAACGTGTCAAGATACGCTTTTGGCATTGGAGCTCAGGTCAGTGTAAAGGTGAAGCGCACAAACACAGGTTTAGGTTAAAGAAAATACATACTGGAGCGAGAACTTCCAAGGAATTACTCTTTCAGAAAATAGTATACGATAGATATAGAATCAAACACCATTCAGGAACATCATAAATAGATTCAGATACGATTCATGGAACGGATGTGAATAATACTAATAACAACTGAAAGAAAAATAACATGAAGATATTAAACGAGGATAAACCAGGCAAAGGTAGCAGAAATTAGAAATAAAATAAGGACCTACTGAGGTGTCGGTCCCCAAGCAAGTTAAAAGATTATGTAGTGAAAAAGTGACTCCAAGAATGGTATAAGAAGTTATCTTTTTGATTTTTTTTTCATGAATGTTACAAATAATAGACATGACAAGCAGTATAGTGTAAGGGAAGCTGTAAAAAAAGCCTCTAGGACTATACGTACCTGTCACTGTATGAAATTTACCAACCTATTTCTACTTTCATCACAGGAATAAAAGGACCAGAATTTTATAAACCAGGCAAATTACTCAAACTAACATTGACGATTATAAGAGAAAAAAGGTACCCCAAAAAGTATCCCCTTTAGCCCATAAATTCCCGTGAAAAGCCCACATGGTATAAATAAAAAAGAAAAGAAAAGATATGGAAGATTGTGGGCAAACGAAACGATCAATTGAGAAAGACGTTCATTGGAAGAAATGGGATAGTTATGTGAAAGAAAAGTTCCTCCTAGTTCATTACCAAGAGGAACAGAAATTCAGAGGCAATGAATAAAACTCACAAAAGTTTTCCTCCTGGACCAAAAAGTAATAGAAAAGCCATTAGCCTGGCGTTCAAAATAAAGGAAATGTTTGTAATTCCTATTAAGTGATTTAAGTGTTATCTGGTAAGGAAATGGAGAATAATTAACGAGTTCTAACAAAACAGTGGACTTATTGACTCCTTCAGTACCGGAACACATTTTTACTTTGAGTTTTGGTTACGATTAGACGATTTTATTGATATTAGGAATGGTCTATGGAGGTCAGAAGATTAGTAGTCAGAGTCTTCACTATTTTAATCCCCCACGTAAGTTTTTAAAGCTGTATAAAATCACCAAATACTTAGCAGAGTGGATATGGAAACGCGTCAATGGAGTCAAGATAAAATTAACCACCGGGGACTTCAGTGGAAATAGAAAAATTGAGAAAAATAAAATGATTATAACAAAACAGTGGATTTCTTAATAGCTTAATAGAGTTCGAGGTAAAATCAACCAGCGTGGGCTTCAAAATGAATTTGTTTATTCATCCCTAGCAAATCTAATTCTGTATTGCTCTGACAGTGGGAAGTACTTCAACTGTAGAGTGGAGGCTGTATACTTCTGGGATCTGTTTACAAAAGCTGCGGTTATTTTTGCGTCCACGATATTGAAAAGCACTGGGTTAGGGAAAAAAACGTTTGAAAAGTTATTTTGAGGTCTCTCTCTCTCTCTCTCTCTCTCTCTCTCTCTCTCTCTCTCTCTCTCTCTCTCTCTCTCTCTCTCTCTCTCTCTCTCTCTCTCTCTCTCTCTCTCTCTCTCTCTCTCTCTCTCTCTCTCTCTCTGTGTGTGTGTGTGTGTGTGTGTGTGTGTGTGTGTGTTAGTCCTTGTCTGAATGTGTTGTACGTTCCTCTCTGCCTTTGTGTTATGCAATACTCGGTGCGTGTCTGCCGTGTGTGTGTGTGTGTGTGTGTGTGTGTGTGTGTGTGTGTGTGTGTGTGTTCATGCATGTCCGTGTGTTTGTAAGCGCCAACTTCCCGACAGCAAACAAACAATTAGCGCAAAGCCAGTTCATGAATTCTAAACCAGAACTACTGAGGTGCTCTTGAATCAACAGAGTAGCTCCACAAAAACGCACGCCAGGTATATAATGTTCGGCTCTTACCGGCGCCACCTTTTTCAAACACGATGCTGGAGTTTCGCCGAAGTTCGTGAAGGTAAACTTAGAAGCACTCAAAGGGGAAGTAATGACATGCTGAATAATGAGACAAGGAGAGGTTGTAATAGGAAAAAATGATGATAATGATGACGCAGGAGGTTGTAATCATAATAAGTAGAGACTGTTCACCCTTCTTCTTTTTATTCCTCCTATTCATCCTCCTGTTTATCTTTCTTTCTGTTATCTCTCTCTCTCTCTCTCTCTCTCTCTCTCTCTCTCTCTCTCTCTCTCTCTCTCTCTCTCTCTCTCTCTCTCTCTCTCTCTCTCTCTCTCTCTCTCTCTCTCTCTCTCTCTCTCTCTCTCTCTCTCTCTCTCTCTCTCTTTCTATACAGCCTCTTCCTCATCCTTGCCATCACAGGATAATAAGTAAATTCTATTCCCCGTTCTGGTTTTATCCCTCTTGTTTACGCTCTACTTTTATCTCTCTCTCTCTCTCTCTCTCTCTCTCTCTCTCTCTCTCTCTCTCTCTCTCTCTCTCTCTCTCTCTCTCTCTCTCTCTCTCTCTCTCTCTCTCTCTCTCTCTCTCTCTCTCTCTCTCTCGCTCCTTCTATGCCTCTTTTTCCTCATTCTTGCCGTCACTCCTCTCAACCCATACAGTGATGTAAATGAAATGTGAAATGTAGTTACCGTAGAGTTTTCATCCAACTCTTTACTTAAAGATGACAGCAATTAACCATGGCCTAATAATAGTAATAATAATAATACAGTAATGATGATGATAACAATGATAATAATAGCAATGAAAGTAATAGTAATAGTAATAGTAATGATAATAATAATAATAATAATAATAATAATAATAATAATAATAATAATAATAATGTGAAGAAATTTAAGGCAATTAGCGAACATAGCTATACAGACAGGCAAATGAATAGGTAGCAACAGCGCTATAATAACGAAAGTAAATGAGAACAGGAGAATTATACCCTCGCAAACACACACACACACACACACACACACACACACACACACACACACACACACACACACACACACGATATACAAAATGTTTCTGCTTCATGCTTAGGTCTTTTTCTATTGTAGGTAGGAGACGAGAGAATACCCTCCAATCCCTGCTTTGAGTGGGCGGCTAAGGGGCGTGTAGGGAACAGATAGGGTGCGTGTGATACAATAAACTGAGGTTGGTTTCTCTTTTCCTTTTGGGGATGGCTGTGCAGATGACTGAGAAATGAACTACGAGTGTATCCGTGTACCCTCTTCCTCTTGTTCCCTTTCTCTCTTGTGTTTTCTTCTCTTTGTCTGTATTCTTCGACTCTATTTTTATCCTCTTTATTCTCTCTGTGTTCTTTTATTGTCATTTCTTCTTTTTTAAATGTTACTTTTCTTTTAATGTTTTCCTTATCTTCGTCTTCTCCAGTTTTCCTCCACCTCGTCCTCCTGTAATTATCGTTTTCCTCTTCCTCCTCCTTTGCCTTAACGTAATTTTCGTCTTCCTTTTCTTCTTCCTGAATGATATCGTACTGTTCCCTCTTTCTCTTCCTACTCCTCTTCCTCCTTCGCCTCCTCATCTCTCTCCTCCTCCCTCAGCTCATCCACATCCACCTCTTCCAGCTGGACTCCCCTTTCCCTTCCGCGAAATTCATTGTGTACTGCTTTCGTCTCAGGTTTCCTCTAAAACACCACAGTTTATGTTGTAGATCTTTTGTATACGTCCTGGTTTTTGTTTTATGCTTTGTGAATGTTAGAAAGGTGAATTACTTTTTTTCATATATATTAAGTAAAAGTGTAATATATTTTTACTTGCAGCTTTTGTTTAGTGAATGCATTCATTTTCCTACGTTTCCTCGGGTTGGTAGTCGAGTGGTGGGCTGCAGTTGTTTGTCCTAGTGGAGGAAAGTTTTCACTGGGAAACGCTTTTCCTTTTTCCTTTTTACTTGAAAATTCATTAACTTTCATTTTCTTTTCTTTCTTTCTTTTTATCTACCACTTTCTCTCTCTCTCTCTCTCTCTCTCTCTCTCTCTCTCTCTCTCTCTCTCTCTCTCTCTCTCTCTCTCTCTCTCTCTCTCTCTCTCTCTCTCTCTCTCTCTCTCTCTCTCTCTCTCTCTCTCTCTCTCTCATCAACCCTCCCACTGACAATTCCTGTGATGGTCTCACTTTGCACGGCTATTTTAAGTCAGTGACTTCTTCGGTACAAGACGTCAGACTGAGGTCGACGACACACACAATAATTCTTTCCAACAGTTGGGGAACGCGGTGTCATGAAAACTGAATTGCTGTAACGGAAAAAAAATATTATACGTTGTAATATTGATACTCGGTCTCTAGGGAACATATCTTTGACTCGCTGCACAAGACGATAATGGAGAAAAAGAGTTCTCGTCACTTACGATTTAATGAATCTTAAGGTTTTCATACTTTCCAAAGCATAGTAAAAACCTCGAAAAGTATGTCATTTTATGATCAGCATATCATTAAGCCTAATCCTACATATATATATAGGGTAGTAAAAATGCTGAATTTTACAGTGTTGCTTGGGCGTGTCTGGGAGTTAAGTGCAGAGGGAGTCAAACACATGCATTTTTTTTTTTTGCCAACATTTCCAAGCAAGGAGAAAAAAGAAACAAGCTGACGGGAACATAAGGTGCTTTTAATGTGTGAAATTAAAAGCGAAAGTTAAAATTTTGCTTAATGCCTAGAGCTAGATTGTCGAAAAAGTTTACAAGAGAGAGAGAGAGAGAGAGAGAGAGAGAGAGAGAGAGAGAGAGAGAGAGAGAGAGAGAGAGAGAGAGAGAGAGAGAGAGAGAGAGAGAGAGAGAGAGAGAGAGAGAGAGAGAGAGAGAGAGAGAGAGAGAGAGATATTAATCGTGGTATGAATCCGTCTAATGCTGATGGTCGTAAAAAGTGATCACAAAATTTTGCTCACCTTCCCACATTAAAAAAAAAAAAAAAAACACAAGAATAAAAATTAAACCTGAAACCAACCGAGCTGCGTAGAATGTGGCTTGGTTTCTCCCCATCCCTCTCTCTCTCTCTCCTCACCTCCCTCTCTTCCAAACTGCCAGAGAATAACAAGTCATAACGATACTAACAATGGAGTCTCGATCGTTACCACTAATCATGCAAAAAAGAAGTACACAATACCAGTTCAATATGACGCTTTTAGTTAAAACGCTACAATAACACAGCCGGCCATTGTTGACGGCACCGATGTGAGATAAAAGAAAGAGACCGAAGAAAAAAAAAAAGAGAAAAAAGATACACGAGCGACTTGAGTCGAGGGTCGGCTAGACAATCGGGAGATAGGTCGGACAACTCAGCAGCGCACAATAGAGGTATGAAACATCACATGGGAGGAAATCAATACTCTTAGCCACACTGAACGACTGAGCGTCTTCTCCCTATACGAGGCGCCCAACCGAGCGACTTACCGACCACGCCTGCTTGTCGCGCGCCACCTCCTGCTATTATACTGAGAAGGAGAAGCTAGAGGAGGATGGAAATAAAGAGAAGCTGTATCTAATTAACCCCTTCAGTACCATGACGCGTTGCTATATTCATTCTGGTTACTATTTGGTGATTTTATGCAGTTTCATAAACTCATGTGGCGGATTAAAATAGTGAAGACTGGCCATTAAACTTGTGACCTCCATAGACCCTTCTTGTTCTCAATAAAATAGTCTAATCACACCCGACACTCAAAGTAAAAATGTGTCTCAGGATTGAAGGGGTTAAGAGAAGGAAGGAAAGCAGTGAGGGAATCCTGATGTTATGTCTCTGTTGCGTATTTGAGGGGTTGAGTTTAGATGCATCTCGACTCAGCACCAGCAGCGTTTCTCCCCACAGCAGCCACGGTCATCAGTAACGCAGGCAGTTCCGCTCCTCCCTCGTGGTTTATACAGGATCCCCAGCCGCGGTCTGGCTTTCTTGAATATTGATCTATTGATTTGGTTATATCATTGTATCTGCTGAGAGAGAGAGAGAGAGAGAGAGAGAGAGAGATTAATAGTGGTGATAATAATGATGGTAATAAAAGTACATGTTCTCATTTCGCTCATTTCTCTTTCCTTTGTCACTGGATGCTTTAGTTATCGGTTATCGTCGCTTCCTTTTCCTCTTCCTCTTCCCTTTCTCTCCTTTCTTAATTCCTTGCCTTCATATGCGTTGATTGTATCTTTTTTCCTTACTCTCTTTGTGTTTCTTTTCGTGTTCCTTCCCTTCCTTGTTTCATTCTTCCGTTTCCCTCTGACCTCCATTGTTATTTACCCTCGTGGTTTATTTTACGACTTGTTCTCTTCGTTGTCTTTGTTCGAACTTCAGAAAAAATCGTTTCTTGTATTTTTTTTTCTTCTTTTTCTCGTGCAACTGGAAGATTTCAAATGATGTACACACACACACACACACACACACACACACACACACACACACACACACACACACACACACACACACACACACACACACACACACACACACACACACACACACACACACTTGAAAGAAAAAAAACTTCACGGAAATAATCATATCCCCAAAATAATTCCATCGTTTGAAAAGTAGAAAAAAAAAAAAAAAAGGAAAACACCACATGAATTAAATACACGCGGACACGACACACTCACCGAGAAGATGCAACGAAATATCACACCGAGGCAAGTGGTGCAAGTAACGACCGAGAAAATGTTGAAGTGGCTTGTGTTTATAGTTTTGTGTATGTCCTGCGTCGTCGTCCTGCTCTCTGAATCCCTGAGCTGGAGCTTACCCGCGAGTTGTGAAATATTTGCCAGCAGTGGAAGGGGGGAGAAGGAAGGCAGGAGTTGGTGCGCGGGATGAGGGCAGCTGGGCCAAGGCTGGGCTGGGGGTTTAGGATGGTGGGGAAAGCAGGCACGCTGGTCCTCCGGGTTCCCTCAGCGGCACGCAACGCGACGGGAAGAAGAGGACATTTGGATGCGGGCGGTCCTACTCCCATTTGTATGAATATTTGGCAAGGATTCTGCGGCGTTCCCCTGAGCGCGTGACAAAAGCACCGTCTTCCCTCCTTTCTACGGATGGTCCCAGAGGCAGCGGTTCGGGAAATTGCGTTGTGTTGTCGTTCGAGTGGTTTTCCTTGTTGTGGCGTGCGTGTGCAAGTAGCTTATAGTCCCCAGTGCTGTCAAGACGTGGTGGTATATTACTCCTTTTTTTGCCCTAGTTTCTTGTATTTTCTTACGTGTTCGGTTTTGTTCCCCTCTAGATTCGGCGATAGGTGGGTATAAGTAGGTACGTTGTATACAGTGATTGGTTTGAGTAGGTGTGGTGGGTTCCTGTAGCTTCCTTTAATTTCCTTTGTTTTACACATTTGGACTCTCCTAGACATTAACCCTTCAGTAGCATGTCGTGTTTTCATATTTATTCTGCTTACTATTTGACGATTTTATACAACTTCAGAAACTTATGTGGGGATTAAAACAGTGAGGACACTTTTGACCTCCATAGACACTTCCTAATGTCAATAAAGTCGTATAATCACACCCAGACTTGTAGTAAAAATGCGTCCCAATACTAGACAGGTTAAACTGTTGTAGATTATTATGCGTGACATTGTTTTTTCATCAAGCTCCAATGAAAAATATTAATGTTATGCAGAATATTAATGTTAAGGCCACTTCTCACAACATTTTTTCTCACGTTTTTCTTCATTATGCCAAGTTTTCTCATTAATTTTTCTTAATTTTCATGAATAAGTTTTTTCTTCTTAACTATTTTCTTCCATTGAAAGCTCAGATCTGAGATTACTTAGGACATCTTACAATGACATGTGAAAACTGAATGGAGAGAGAGAGAGAGAGAGAGAGAGAGAGAGAGAGAGAGAGAGAGAGAGAGAGAGAGAGAGAGAGAGAGAGAAGAGAGAGAAGGCAAGACAAAAGAATAGAAGAGAAGAGAAAAGAGACATGTAAGAGAAAAAAAGAGAAAGCCATAGAAACACACACAAACAAACGAAGCAAACTGAAAGAAAGAAAAAAAAAGCAACTGAAGAAAAGAAAACGAACAAAGAGAAACCATAAAACCATCCAGTACGCACTTTATAGAAAACGTGAGTATGTGTGTGTGTCTTTTTTTTGTCTAGGTGAGGGAGAATCACCACCCAGCACACATCACTGCCTCTGCCCCGCGCCTCACTGCCCCGCTGGAAGGAGAAACCGAGGTGAGCGAGGCGAGCAGGCTGACCAGGCGGGAGTTAGTGGTTGATGGTAATTAAGGTGCCACGTAAACACGACCCTCCGCGCTGCGTTGCTCCTTTTAGTCAGCTGGAGCGTAATTAACTTTATATACACCTGTAGTCCTGTTCCGCCTCACTGCTCAGGTAATTATGGGGAATCGCCGATGGTAGGGGCCACTTATGCCGTCCAAAGGTGACTCATGACCGCAGGGGTTTGAAAAATTTCCCTTCGAGTGAGCTTCCGGAAATAACAGCGCAGGAAATTGACGTACGCTTCTATACTAACCAGTGCTAATGTACCAAGAATCGAGGCTTTTGAAGGGAGGTGGTAAAAGTTGCATGAGATTAAAGGAGCGTGATTTTTTAATGTTACTTTCAGCGTGGAATATCGGTCTATAACTCTATGGCTAATGGCGTCAACACAGCAAGAATCAGGTCTTTAGAAAGAGGAGTAAAAGTTATATGGTTTGAGAGTAGAAGGGAAAGAGAATTTGTGAGTGCTTACTGGGAAAACAACGTAGGAAATTGCGGTATAAATTCATACGTGCCGTCATTAATGCAGCAAGAATCAAGTTTTCGGAAAGGAGAAGTAAAAGTTGCATAGTTTGTGAGCAGAAAAAAAGGAAAGAGAGTTTCAGAGTGCTTTCTGGAAATAATAACGTAGATAATTGCGATATAAACCAGTACTTACCGGCATCGATGTAGCAAGAATCAAAACTTTGGAACGGAAAAATAAAACTTGTACCGTTTGAGAGTTCTAGAAAAAAGAGAAGGAGGAGGAAGAGAGGAGAATTCTTTGCGTGGAAGTAGAAGATGGCGTGAGATTTTTCGTAAAGGGAAGGACAAAGGGTGCGTGTTACTACCATTAAGCTTATTATCTACGGGAGAAGCCGGTCGCCCTGAAGCTATTGCCGCAGTTCTCCACTATCTTATTCCTTTACGGTTCGCTCGTTTGTCCCGTGTTATTATGCTCATGGCCATAAATTGCTACGGGATTTTATGGCCCCTGTGCTGGTTTATGCTGGCACCCTCACCAGCGCGCCGGCAGGAAGTCTTGTTTGATGTGGCCATGGTTTTTCCCTCCACCACCATCTCCTGCTGTCATCTACGGTTGTCCCACGCCTCTTCCCTTTACTCTCTACTCTCAATCCCTAGGCGTCTTCTCTACCTCCTATCCTCTTCTCTTTCTACTACCACCACTGCTGCTGTTACTACTACTGCTCTTATTACTTCCATCTCATTGTGTCTTCTCTTCTCTTCCCTCGTGTGTTCTTGTCTCGTCCACACTCCAGTACGTCCTTGCAATGGCTGGTGTTACATCTTCACAGTTGCTCCCGAATTTACACGGAGCACTGAAGCAAAAAGGGTAGCGGGGAAGGCTTTTGTATTGAGGTTTTTCTTTGTAATGTAAGAGAGAGAGAGAGAGAGTTATAAAGACACCCACAAACACAAAAGAAAGACATTCAAATAGATAAAACACAGATTGCAGCAATATAACCTCACCCCTACCCACCCCGGGCCACATAAATCACTGGCGCCACTGTATTACATCACGATAAACGAGCTTGTTGAGTTGCCAGCTGTAAACCATCTACCCTGGTGCCTTGTTGGAGTGTTCTCGTTGGCAAGCCTGGATCAGAAGCCCGGATGCGCGACGAATCTCATGCGGGGAATCGTTCCAAGTCCATCTAAGCCCAACAATAAGTTACTGTCGCGATAGACTTAATATGTGAGGAGTGAACATAATATAGTGGGTAATACATCGACTAGTGCGAGTTATGCTGAATATTGGGGAGTGTGGAGGGTGGAGGGAGTATTAGCAAGCAAGGGAGGAAGAGGAGAGAGAGGAAGGAAGGAAGCAGGAGTAAGGAAGGGATGTTTGGGTAATTTTGCGAGTATTTATTAATTTGTTTATTTTTCCGAGGATATTGGAGGTAATGTAGGATAATGTAATAACTGGACTGCGAGGAAAATTACACGTTAATAATTACACACATAGCTGTTTTATGGCCTCCTCTTCATCCTCCCCCACCTTGCCGTGATTCACATTCCTGTACCACCGAGAAAGGAAAGTTTTTTATTCTGTAGTAAAAGAAAAGACAAAGAAAAAATACCATGGATGTCAGATTCATGTACAAGAAAAGCAAGAAACACAGTATAATAATAAAAGAATCTTCAACAGGGGCAAAGAAACAGAAACTAATATTGGTGGAGTCTGAACGGCCGTACTTAAAAGCACCCCCCCTCCCAACACACCCTCCCTCACCCGACACACACTGAGCAATGAAGAAACTCGTCGAGGAAAAGAAACACCATAAGACCAAGGAGAGACACACACAGGGGCGGGAAGAGCGCGAGATCCCTGGAGAGCTTTCAAGAGGATACTTTGCACACGCATTCAGCTGGCGCGGCCATCTTTAAGCGCTCCCACTTTCCAGATTTTTATTTAAATACCATTGCGTCTCATTCATTATTTACATTTTAGTTACGAATTTCACCGTAGTTCTTCCTCCATTAGACTTGCTGTGTTTTGAGTCACTTCTTAGTCACGCCTGTAGTTTCAAAAGGCTGTAGTTGATGTTACAATGGTTTTTAATGGTCTTTTTGTGGTTCTAGTGACAGAATAACTATATGTGTACATTGAAAAAAAATACTTATAAGAATTTCACAAATAATGTATCTTTTTTAATGAAATTTGCCAAAAAAATTAGTTTCTAAGCATGATTTGATATATTTTGTAGTGCTTTTCTAGGTGGCAGCAAGAGTCTTTTCTCCTATTGGATCTCTCGTATTTCTGTGTCCCATAGCCCCTCACCGTGCTCTGATTGATGTTCAAGGACTTTCATAAGCCTTTAGTAAGCGTAGAAGTTTCTGTAACTCATAGGTCAGGGTTGAGAAAGCATGATTAATTGTATCTCTCCTTAAAAAAAAAAAAAATATAGACCTATAATCGTAAAAATTCAAGGCAGTCCATTTTACTCTGTTCCTGTTTTAGTGTTGGTGTTTTTACTAGCCACCTCAGAAATATCCAGAACCTCGATATCGCCTCATGCTGAACGGTTATAATCCACACATTTCTTTCTTTGTTACAGACCTGACTCTACCTTCTTTCCTTTAGGTCCTCGCTGCTCCTCTCCATTGAAATGTGAAATCGACACGGAGGCGGCGACGGGAACGTGATGAAGGTACGTGTTGTCCCCTTTCTTCAGATGACAGGGATAGAAAAAGATGAAGAAATATTATAGAGTGATCGATGTGTCAGACAGTTGGCGGTGTGTCATAGGAGAAGGAAGGAGAGACTTGTTTGGTGTGTGTGTGTGTGTGTGTGTGTGTGTGTGTGTGTGTGTGTGTGTGTGTGTGTGTGTGTGTGTGTGTGTGTGTGTGTGTGTGTGTGTGCGCGTTAGAGGGTTGAGGGGCTTCGAATTATTGCGTACCACGGCTGCATGGAAATGTGGAGAGGCTTTGAGCGTGGTAAGACAGTGTGGCTTTGGGTGGGAAAGCCTGGATTCAGGAGCGTTGTGTTTGGCTGGTCTGTTTGTGGTTTGGAGTTCAGGCGAATGTTGTCATGGACGCACCGAAAGAGGCGACAGTATTACCTTGGTGATGTATGGAGATGAAATACATGGGCGCTGTGAGGAATTTGCTTTATGGAGAGAGAAAAAAAGATCGAGTGAAATGGATGGAATGGGGTGTATTACTTAGCTGACCTCCTGTGAATGTTATATAGCTGTTGGATATTATTATTATTTTTTTTAGATATTCCGCGTCTTATTTTCAATTTACTGGAACACCATTATAGTGGAAGTTGTTGGGATTCTCAAGTTTGTATTAATAGCTTTAGTTAAAGTTTAACCCCTTCATTACTGGGACGTATTTTTACCGTGAGTTTTGGGTGTGATTAGACGATTTTATTGACATTAGGAAGGGTCTATGGAGATTAGAAGATTAATAGTCCAGAGTCTTCACTGTTTTGATTCCCACATAAGTTTCTGAAGCTGTACAAAATCACCAAATAGTAATCACAATGAATATAGAAATGTGTCATGGTACTGAAGAGGTTGACAGGGATGCTGCACCGACAACAGAAGGGAAAAGAAACATCTAGATTAGACTGATTACTTTTGTGGCCTTTGGAATGCCTTATGGCTTAATGAAAGGAATATAATCTCTCTCTCTCTCTCTCTCTCTCTCTCTCTCTCTCTCTCTCTCTCTCTCTCTCTCTCTCTCTCTCTCTCTCTCTCTCTCTCTCTCTCTCTCATACGAGTTTTAGTTTCCAAAAAGCAAGGTATCACGCAGCAGAAACCGTTCACCTTTCAGGATTGTTCTGAGCGACTATTTCACTCAAACGATGGCGAAGCTGAATTTCTTCCCTTGCAACTTGTAGAAGGCGGAGAGGCGAACAGAATCTAAGCCAGGATATTGTGAAGTGTGGGGCGTTGAGGACAAGAAGTAAGAGGGATCATTGCAGTGTTCATTGTGGCGATAAATGAGTGGAGTGGTGTCTTTATCGAAGTGGATACCTTATGTAGGTCGAGAGAACTGGGAAAAGAACGTGATGGCAACGATGGCGTGGTGTGGCGATGGTAACTAAGGAACAAAAGAGTTAAAGCTTGCTGGTGGCACTCTGAAAAGAACCATACGGCAGGAATTACGGCTAATTAACCTAATGGCGTGTGAAAAGAGAAAGGGGGAAGAAGAAAACTGCCTGGAAAAAAAAGACCTTGGGTTCCTGTATGGTAGAGCCAGCTGTGAACCACGTGAGGCGGACTGGTTGATGTTGATGGGTCGATAAAGTCAGAGAAATAGGGAATGATGGGATAACGTTGGGCTCCAGGCTAATAGTTCCCCAGCCATTTGGACCAAGAAGGACCCTGCCGCTAAGACCACAACATACAGCAGGGCTAACTTCTTCATCACCTGCTGGAAGGAAAGTTACGTGGAGGAGGGATTATCAAGGCGAGTTTATATATGTAAAGAAGCTTTGTAGGCAATTTGCGCTGCCGTGTAATGCGAAAGTACTCTCTCTCTCTCTCTCTCTCTCTCTCTCTCTCTCTCTCTCTCTCTCTCTCTCTCTCTCTCTCTCTCTCTCTCTCTCTCTCTCTCTCTCTCTCTTTCAGTAGATGAAAATAAGTAATTAGAAACACGGACATAACGAGCACATGAAAACACATCAATAATTTTCACACACACACACACACACACACACACACACACACACACACACACACACACACACACACACACACACACACACACACACACACACACACACACACACACACACACAAACACACACACACAAACAGAGAGAGAGAGAGAGAGAGAGAGAGAGAGAGAGAGAGAGAGAGAGAGAGAGAGAGAGAGAGAGAGGGGGGGGGGGAAGACGTCACAGTCCACCCTTATCTAGATGCTAGTAATGGAGGATTGGGTATTTTGAAACTCCCTAAAGAATTTGGTTCGAGCACGTGTTTGGGTTACAAATGGTCGGCGGGGAGTGGTAGAGGCATGTATGGGGATGCTGCTGCCACTTTGAGTCTTTGTACAATCTCCCTTATGAATAAATGATAGATGTAGACTCTGTAGAGGAACCAGCACTCTCTCCCAGCCAGTGAATCGTGTAGTAAATGCATGGAGTTTCCAGTTTAATACCTTCAATACTGAGACACATTTTTTACCTTGAGTTTGTGTAAGATTAGACCATTTTATTGACATCAGGAAGATTTATGGCCACAGTCTTTACTATTTCAATCACCAAGATGAGTACGCGTCATGATACTCAAGAGGTTAATTTGTTATGGTGTGAGCTGAGAAATGTTAAGGTTATTTATTTATATTTTTTATTGATTTTCTGGAGAGAGGGGCGAGTTAGGAAGCCAGAAACCCTCCTGGCTGGGATGTACGTTCAGTTCAAATAGTTTAAGATTATTTCCAATGCGCTACAATTTTAGGTTTTTTATTATATGTGTTTTGTTTCTGTGTAGTTTGTGGTCAATAAGTCTTTGTTTGTGCATGTATAAGCATAAATAATCCAATTTATAAAGCCACCACGCGACATGGCATTGTTCATATGTCTGGTTCACAAATACATGCACATTTTCATTATCACATTTATTTATTTTTTTTATTTTATTTTTTTTTTATCGTAGGTGTTCTGTTAACCTCTTCAATACTAAGACGCATTTTTACCTTCATTTTTGGGTATATTTACACGATTTTATTTGCATTAAGAAGGGTCTATGGAGGTCAAAAGATTAATGGCCACAATCTTTACTATTTCAATCCCCCACATAAATTTCTGAAGTTGTATAAAATCACCAAATAGTAGCAGAGTGAATATGGAAACGTGTCATAATACAGAAGGTGCTAAAAATGTAAACAGTGTACCTCACCACCTGCAGGAGCCTGGTCGATCTTGCTTGTTGTATATTTCTCCCACTAATGTCCGCTCTAACATTCATTATTTCACGTCCTTCAGTGGTAATCTCCGGAATAAGCCGTCACTTCATTCTAGCGCCGTCGCATTCTTTGTTGTTTTTCAAGAGGACAACAAGAGCCTTACATTTTTAGGGCTGGAGAAACCTTGATTTTTTCTATTCTTTTCTTGTATTTTATTCTTGAGAGACGAGATTGCCAGATTTACTTTTCTAAATTTCCCGTGTAATCCTTGTCGCGTCTCTCTTTCCTGCAAAATTCACACAGATAATTTCTCTTGGCTGAAGGGGAAAGATACTGTAATATCGTGTTATTTTAGCGTGAGTGGCGCTACTTTATGGCAGTTTATTGCTTCAAAGAGGAATAAATTTGAAAGACATTAGCGAACTCAACATTAAAAAACCTACGTGCATTAATCCTATAAATATTTAAGTTGAATTACGTAGTTTGGATGAGTGCTACATACTTTTCACGCAGGTTGTCGACATAGGTGTTGTAGATCATGTTATGAGAGATTCATAATGCACTTTCCTATTGTCCATTCAAGGTTATGGATTGAATTGAACATGAGCACGATTCATTTGTCTTCGGTGCTTCAGTGATATCTTGAGAGGCGTTTCTAACAGGGTGGTAGGTACACTGCATAACTTTTCCTACTACCCTCAACCCCTTCAGTACCATGACGCATTTCCATATTCATTGCACTTACTATTTCGTGATTTTATACAGCCTCAGAAACTTATGTGTGGGATTAAAATAGTGAAGACTGGCCATTAAGCTTCTGACCTCCAGATACCCTTCCTAATGTCAACAGAATGGTCTAATCATACACAAATGTCAAGGTAGAAATGTGTCCCAGTATTGAAGTGGTTAATCATTTCAGTTGCCTCTATTAAGCATTGTGATGGGAAGTAGACATGAGTATAGCTTACGTACGTTTTTAATTTCTTTTGATTTATCCGTGCATTTGTTGGGATAATAGTAATGGAAGGTTATAATATATTCTGAAGTTGAAGACCATTAAACTTTAATAAGCTTTGCAAAATACCGTGCAAAGTATATGGTGATGTGTATATCCTATGACTTTAACCCTTATGATGATTTTTATCCTCACTTCTCAGTCTTAGGTTGTTGGATAGCATGTTAATCTCTAAACACTCCAACCTTCAGTGTATGTAGCATTTCGCAGTCTATTTCTGTCCTCATGCAATTTTGTTATTCATCGGCAGTGTATTAGCAAGAAGTTGTTTTGTATTTGACGATTTTGCGTGACTACATTCAATAATATTCCTTAAAGGTAGTCAAGTAGTTGTCATTACATTACTGACTCACTCGAGACAACCAGAAAAATAGAGAGAGGGAGAGGGAAAGAGAGAGGGTCCGTACCTTGGGTTACTTAGTCTCACTTTGGGCATTCTATTTATATCAGCAAGTGTAGCCAACAGTCGTGTAGGGAATTGAATACTCTGAGACATGAAACTGCGTGCCTTGTAATGTGAGTTTGTGTGTGTTTGAGCAAGTTCATCTTCGTTTGGGATAATGAAAACCGTCTGAGTCGAGAAGCAGTCGTTTTGGAAAGAGTTGATTGACATGTGTGTACTTCTGGAGAGTGACCGTGCCTCGTCTCGTCTCGTCCCCCTCGGTGCCTGGCGGGGCGTGCTGCCTTGATCAACACGATGGTCGCTACATATTTGTGGACAAACATCTGCTTCGCTTATTTGGGTTTGTTGATGTTTGTTGTTCTGCTTAATGGCGACGGTCAACATGGAGGGCCCAGAGCAACCCTTTCCTTGGCGTTCCTCCTTCTCCTTCTCCACCTTCCTACTCTTTCCTCCTCCTTCCCCTTCCTGTTCTTCCTCATCTTTCTCATCCACCTACACGTATTCCCTTATAAGCACAAACATGGACATCTGCGCATATAAACACACACACACACACACACACACACACACACACACACACACACACACACACACACACACACACACACACACACACACACACACACACACACAGTAGCAGCAGCAAACAAAGATGTACTCACTCACACATACAGAGATAGAAATGTTAATTGTACACACGCTACTGTTCCTCCGCTGTTGTACACACATTCGCTTTCTCATTAGTATTTTCTGGTAATTAGGTATATATGTGTGTATATGTGTGTGTTTGTGTCTATTGGCGGGTGTTGGTGGGTATGATGGTCTTATATACATACACGTAATAAAGGAATAAAACTGAAAGGAATAGTCATGTTTGCTTAGGTTCAAGATTTAATCAGTCATTTTGTTGCTGTTTGTTTATCCTGAATAGAAACATATTTATAAACGTTTCATTTAATCCTGAATAGCAATATTTTTACCTCCTTTGACTTTGCTCCTTTTATTTTACGTTCTTTCCTCCGTTCATGCATCACTAACATACATATCATTTTTACATGCTTATATCATATTTATTCGACAAGTGCAATGGTCTTAACTTTTCAGCTTCTTCAGTTCGCTATTAGTATTTTCTTTCTTCATGAAACATCTTAACACGTATTTCATTCTTACGTAGATGAGATATTTAACACCTTGAGTACCATGACGCGTTTCTATATTCATTCTCCTTAATATTAGATGGTTTTATACATCTTTACAAACTTATATGGGGGATTAAAGTAGTGAAGACTGTAGCCATTAATCTTCTGACCTCCATAGACCCTTGCTAATGTCAATAAAATGGTTTTATCGTACACAAATCTCAAGTTAAAAATGTGTCCTAGTATTGTAGAGGTTAATGGACTAATGCAGTATTCCCTTCCTTCTCATCCCATTCTCCCCATATACCCAGACTCCATGACACTGTTAGTATATTCTCTGTATGAAGCATCCTAACACGTATTTCATTCTTACACATATGAGTTATTTAATGAACTAATGCAATATTCACTTCATTCTCTTCCCACCCTCTCCATGTGCCCAGACTCCATGACCAGTTCACTGTTAGTATTTTCTCTCCATGAAACATCCTAACATGTATTTCATTCTCACGCAGAGATATTTAAAGGGCAAGTGCAATATTCCCGTTCTTCTCTTCCCACTCTCTCCTCGTATCCAAACTCCGTGACCTGAATGACCTGAACCAAACAGACATTGATTACTTTGAGAACTTTGAGCGACACGGGCGGCTCGGTACCGGGGCCAGGGCAAGACAGCGAGCAATGATTTAACTGGCAACAAAAAATAGATAATGAGTTCATTTGTATGCAGGTGGTAATCTGCACATAAACGAACATGACAAACTAATACCGGTAGCAACAGCCCGGTGTTCATAAGGCACGTCTGCTAAAGGTTATTTCAGCGTTGCCCCGAGGAGATTTCAGGTACAAGGTTAACTTCTTCAATACTGGGACACATTTTTACTTCGAGATTTTTGTACGATTATACCGCTTTATTTTACGTTAGGAAGTGTTTATAGAGGTCAGAAGATTGTTGGCCTGAGTCTCCACTAATTTAATCCCCACATAAGTTTCTGAAGCTGTATATACTCACCAAATAGTATGCGGAATAAATATGAAAACGATTCCTGGTACTTAGTGGGTTAAGGCGTGTCTGGTAAGGTTTTCTCCCAGTGTCGCTGCTAAGAGAGGGCTGACGTGCGCGGCGTGTCAGTGAGCGATCCTAAATGAGTGGTATGAACTGTCAGGTAAACGCTATACTTCCATCGCTAAGATAATCAACATTAAGTGAAACAGAACTGACCAGACATTGAACTCATAACTCAGGGCATGATATTTACCTGACTACCATCTAAATTCGCCAACTGTTTTCCCGCACGAGTTTATACACCATTCAATTACCTTTTTGTTATTGTTTTCTCCCTGCAAGTGTTCGAGCTTCACAGAATTCTACGCGTTCCTTTCCTTTTCCAAAATTTAATCATCGTTGCTCTTGCTTCCCTTCCCCCTCTGTTATCGTCTTAATTTTTGTTAATTTCACCAGCCCGGAAAGTTGTGATTAAAGAGGCACTCGTGGCAATTTACCTTCACCATTTTATGCAGCAGGTAATCAAACAAATTTATTCTCACCATTTTATCTTGAGCAGCACACGCATTTGCATTCCATAAATCATTTGGAATAAGAGAAAAGTAACTGTAGTTTATTCGTACACGTATTGATTGTTGAGGATAGCATAGGAAGAACAGTTACCAGGAGACATGTTTATTAAAGAATTAGTGAAATGAGTAATGCATGTCACGAAGTATGCTGACCAGTACGAGATAGGAAAACTGATCCTTCTCACTGATCTCGCTGCTGGACCCGTTATTGAAAGTAAACACATGGAGAATTCAGTCATTTAGGGAGTAAAATAGTAAGAAATTGTATGTTATCGGCTTAACTTAATGTAAAAGACCAAAAGAGATTGTTCATTTTCTATACTCCACGTAAAAAAAAACTCTTCCATCTATGTTATTTCAAGTGCTGGTGGACGCATTTGACATTCCGGTCGTGTAATTTATCAAGAATATCTGATAACCAAAGTATAAATTACCAAATATAGGTGCACGTGGGCGTTTTACTTTCAGGCAGCTTTACACGTTCCTCCAGTTGTCAAACACATTATTTTCAATCAGTCAGATAAGTGAAAGTCTTATAAGGTACACTTTTCTTAGAGCTAGTGAACAAAATGAGAAGGTTGAGCTCTTTATTTGCATCAATATAAAAGAAATCTATACGCGTCTGTGTACTTTGTCTTACGCAACCCGCTCTCCATTTTCTGAACCTTTCTCCTGACTAAGTTATCTGGCGTCTTGCCAGTCGCGGCCTCCCTCTCATTTAATGAATCAGAAATAAAAATTCTGCAGCCAGCGTAATTTGTTTTATGTAGCGGTTGACAAGAAAAAAGTTGTGGGCCTCTCCACATCTCCAATATCAGTGTGTGGAGGTCTCAGCGCCAAAGAAATGGAAGGGACGGTAGGTTGCCACTGTTGGGTTCTGTCTGGGATTCATGCGTCCTCTACTACAGATTATGTTGTTCTTGTTGGTTACGCAGATAACGTGATTATGGCCATTGGCTGGCTGATGGAATTACGCCCCTGACCTTACTACTACATGCTGGTGACTCCTCTTCAGGCACAGTAAACCACACAGTTGTCTCAAACGTCAGTGGGCTTCATGGGCCATGCATACCACCTCCGTACATTATTTACATTATTTTGCACTTCAATAGTTTTTGCATCATAAATTTCTGCCAGCACTACGAATGTTAAAACTCCACGTATCCGTAATAACAGATACCTTCTCTGATATCTCTGTTCAGTTTTCTTTTCCCAGCGAGAGTTTCGTGGAAGTGATAGTGTGGTAAGCCGATTTGGCCCTCAGGCTGTACTTTCTCAAACATTTTTACTTTTGGTGTGAGTGAACCAAGTCAGAGTAAAGGGTGCAACGGATTTATTTATCTGAATACCACTTGTGCGTGGGGAAGATATTTCTCTCTCTCTCTCTCTCTCTCTCTCTCTCTCTCTCTCTCTCTCTCTCTCTCTCTCTCTCTCTCTCTCTCTCTCTCTCTCTCTCTCTCTCTCTCTCTCTCTCTCTCTCTCTCTCTCTCTCTCTCTCTCTCTCTCTCTCTCTCTCTCTCTCTCTCTCTCTCTCTCTCTCTCTCTCTCTCTCTCTCTCTCTCTCTCTCTCTCTCTCTCTCTCTCTCTCTCTCTCTCTCTCTCTCTCTCTCATTATAAAAGATGTAAGCGTGCAGTGTTTGCACATTAGCACCTGCTCTGGAACAGGTAGCAGTGTTGAAAATTGCAGTATTATTTACATGGTTGTGCCGCACCACTCGTATAACTTTCATTAATTGAAGCAAAGCCGCCGCTGGTGGTGTGGCGCACGACACTTGGCCGCCCATGAGCTTCATAGCGGAATAATGATAAGCCTACTTTAAAGCCACTGCAATTTGGGTTGCAGGCAACAGTGTAAGTTTTTATTTTTTTTTCATCATCCTAATTCGCAGGATTTCATGATACTTGAACCATTTTCACAAAGTTTTAATTAAAGCTATTCGGCTTAATGACCCATGAGCCAACTCGAGGCTGCAAAGTTACACGAGGAGGCGCCGCATCACTCCGTTCGAGAGATACTGACCAGCGGCGCCACGGTCAGGAGGAGCTGACGTCTGTGGACCTAAGACATGTGGCGTATCGATGGTATAGATACGTGATATAAAAAATGAACTTGTGAGGGCGAAAGAAGTAAGAAAAAACAGTCTGACATACTCTTCAAGTGCTTCTACAGGCGCTATAGGCCATACCATTAAAAAAAAAAAAAAAAATCAGCATCTTAGTTATAGTTTCATTGTTACATTTTGCGTCAGTACAGAAATACACCAACAGGAATAAACTTCAGGCATATGAACAATGTTCTTATTCCAGTAAAGCTGTGGCAGTGAACAATAGTGTCCCTCTCAACTCTTTAAAATCGCCAAGTATATGCACGTAATTTTTCTTCCTTAGTGTTTACTTAATGAAATAATCCTCTTACTTCACTTTTTTCTTCTCCATTGCTTGTGTAACGAAATAGCCTCTCATGTTGGTCAAAAGCAACATTGCAAGTTTATTTCCTCGATTTTCAGGTATAAAGAAGGAAAAAAAATAGCTCTCCTCCATAAATTCGTTTTCGTTGACTGAATCGACTAGAGTTTCTGATATACTTGATTCAACAATAGAGAGAGAGAGAGAGAGAGAGAGAGAGAGAGAGAGAGAGAGAGAGAGAGAGAGAGAGAGAGAGAGAGAGAGAGAGAGAGAGAGAAATACCGTTTTCTCGTTATTTCCCAAGAGATGTTGAAGTGGTCATCAATTTTGTAGTTTTATTTTCTATCTAAAATTATAAATAAGTGAATAAGTAAAGAGGGAGGAAAACGCTACCTTGATCGACTCCTGAGCTTGTATAAATAAAAATGACGCATAAAAGAAAGACAGAAAACAAGAAAAAAAAATCATGGAAAAAGAAGAAAGAGTATTGTCGACAGTAGAGCTTTCTTTTGTTGTTGTGAAAGTTGGTAGTGGCAGAGACCAGACCGGCGTCCTCTACCTCTCTAACTAATTCTGTCTTTTCCTTCTCACTGTCCCATTTCCTCTCCTTGTTGCTTTTGGAATGGAACTCGCTACTGCCATAGTCCAATACCCAGAATTCCGTGTCGCTCCACCCCTGCCCTTCCTGTTTACTCAAGTTCTATTTTTGTGAGTTCTTCCTTCCCTCCTTTTCCCTTTTCTATATCTAGCGCTTTTTTTTCAAGATTGTGTACTCTTTTCATTTCTCTTTTGGCGTGCGAGAGTCTCTTCTGGGACCTTTCTTTAGGGTGTATAGACAACTCCCGGACTGACTAGTGCTAGAAAGAGAGGCTTCAATTGAATATACATACATACATACATGCATACATACATACTGTACATACCTGCGGCTGCTGCTGCTGCTGCTGCTACTACTACTACTACTACTACTACTACTACTACTACTACTACTACTACTACTACTACTACTACTACTACTACTACTACTACTACTACTACTACTACTACTACGGCGACCTTCTTCTAATATTGCTACTTTTCCTACTGACACTCCTTTTTTTGAAGATCTACTACTACTACTACTACTACTACTACTACTACTACTACTACTACTACTACTACTACTACTACTACTACTACTACTACTACTACTACTCCTCCTCCTCTTCTCCTCCTCCTCCTCCTCCTCCTCCTCCTCCTCCTCCTCCTCCTCCTCCTCCTCCTCCTCCTCCTCCTCCTCCTCCTCCTACTACTACTACTACTACTACTACTACTACTACTACTATATTTTCTTTCGTGTGTGCGTGTGTCTGTGTGTGCTTTTTCTTTCACTGTGGCGAGGGAGTTAACACTGTAATACACGTGTTGAGTGTTGGCTGCGGGGCAATCCTGAGGCAGCACACAGCCCTCTTCTCACCAACATTGGTAAGGCGGGACGTGGGGCGCCTGGCGAGTACTTTTTTGGGAGCAGAGAAATAAACGCCCACTATTGAACACGAAGCTGATGTTAATGATATTTTGATGTTTTTTTTTTTTTTTTTTTTTTTTTTTTTTTTTTGAGGGTGGCAAAGAATCAATTAATTTTTATTCCAGACTTTTTTTTTTTTGACCTTTTAGGGAACTGGGACTCAAGTAGGCTTTTTTTTTTTATATACATAATCTTTTGTTGCCCTTGTCCGACTTCCCCGCCTGCATAAAAAAAAAAACATTAACTTATTTTTGCAGTAAGATCAAGTGTATATAGATTTTTCTCCCTTTTCATATGAACTGTAATTGATTCTGGAACGAGATTATTATTGATTCATATCTTCCTTGTCTTTGATCAATAATACAGTCCTTTCCACATGTTAAGGTCACGGTGATTTCCATTTATTTAGATGCTTATATGAAACTCGCTGAATAAAGAACCATTTCATATTCCTCTCACTTGTTCCTTGGCCTTGGTCAGCACACACAGCACATATTCCTTCCTCACACTCTAAAATGGCAGTAATCACGGCACTTCAGGAACACTCACTCTTTGTTCTTCCATCTGAGATCAATTTAAAATGCGTCATATTCATTCATTATCTAGAGTTGTGCAATGGTGTAGATATTTTTTTAATGGTTCAATGAATATATTATTATCGTAGTTTTGCAATGTTTTTCGTGGTAGTCTTGCCTTCAGTCTTCCTGCCAAGGCTGATTCAGTAGCGTCTGTGGTCCGCGACAGGATATGAAGAGGCGGGTGGGTGACCTCACCAGCCAGGCGTCCACTGGTGGCCTCGCTCCTGGCTTGCTTGCCGGACGCTGTGGAGGCATTTGGACGACAAAGGTTCAGGGTATATGCTGGAGAGATTTACGATTTCAAGCACTTTTAACACCTTATTATACCCAGTATGAAAATATAAAGTCGCAATAGGTATATCTAAGCAGCGCATTCTAAGCTAAAAGAAAATAAATGAAAGAATGAAGAAACATATGAGATGTTACACTCTCAACACAAATGGGTGCAGAAAGGGTGTACGAAGGGTGTTTTTAGTGATTAAATAGTGTTACCCTTATTCTACCCTTACAAATGTACCCTTTTCTGAATCTCAGAGTAGCCTTTCTGAATCCCAAATTTACCCTTTTCGAATCCCTAATGTACTCTTATAAAAGAAACTCTCCTTGCACTACTTGGATATGTATCAAGACTACTGGTATTGATTTTCTGGTATGAATATAATATGGACAACAAAAAGGCTGCGCACTAAAGTTTGGGAAAGGGAACCACGTGCAGATGAGAAATATTATTGTGTAAAAATAACACATGAGTAAATCAGAGTTGACTTTGTCGCTCAGAGTTCAACTAATTATTTCATGAGAGTAATTAATTTATCCACGGAAACAGACGGTCGAACACACACACACACACACACACACACACACACACACACACACACACACACACACACACACACACACACACACACACAGTTCATAGATCATACTTTTATTGACCAGATCATGTACATACAGTGAAAATTATTTAACAATATTGATTTGTGGGTCCGACCTAATTCAGTACCATGTAATTCATTATATAGGGAAGAGGATAACAGGTCACAAATGACAACCAAAATACACCAAATTGTAACTAATTATGAGTATATAAGTTCACACACACACACACACACACACACACACACACACACACACACACACACACACACACACACACACACACACACACACACACACACACACACAGAGAGAGAGAGAGAGAGAGAGAGAGAGAGAGAGAGAGAGAGAGAGAGAGAGATGAATGTGAAGAGTATCGAACACCAGCCTCGTCATCTTTACATTTCGCCAATACCTGTGCGTTGCCTCCAAGATGTGACTTAAGGGACGCTGACAGAGGAGAAAAGAAACTCAAATAAAAGAGGTTTCATCTAGCGCGAGGCTCCTGGGTAAAGAAGTTCGCTCCTGAAAACATGAACTCTCAAAGAAACACCGTGCAGAAATACAATACCGCCAAAAGAAAGGGAGACAATTTAGTAATGGCATCGCTAATGTATTGTTTTCATTGATATGTTAATAAAAAGGAACTGAGATCAAATGTGAAACCAGACAATAAGTAATGTTTTTTGCCCACTAGATTATGAAATAAGTTGTTGTTTATTCAAAAGAAGCGTTCAGTATCAATTCAGTTCGTTCAGAGGATATTCAAAGTAATGATCCAGCGTATTCCAAGGCTTGTATACGTAATGAAAATAACAGTATTTCTCGAGTTTCTCTAAGATGTATATTTATCTGATCAGTAAAGCTCGCAGGTAGAAAAAATGTAGGAAGAGAAATATGATAATGAAGTTTTGCCATCCCTAACTTCCTACAAAAAAGAGCAGGGAGTAATGAGGGAGCTGCGACAGAGGGATTCGCTTCAGACTTTCTCGTGTGATACTGTGTCCTAAAAAGTATCCCAGTAACAGGAGGAAACCAATAATAAAGGCAGCAACGAGCACCATCTTTCAAGACATTTGTCCCAGACTTTTACGCATTTAAACATAAAAACATAAAGATAAAAAAAATGACTAAAAACAAGATTGAGAATTAAAAGTTATACCATATGTAGTGGATGAACAGACAATGGATTGGTGAGTGATGGCTTCAGTTGTGGAATATATAGGGATTACTATCCTAGTATTCATGAACATTATCGCTTCTACTTTCACCATGCTGTAATCAACGCTAATATCGCTTTCAATGTTTTCAAGGGTGTTTTCGTGATTATGGTGTGTATCTAGCCTGCATTCTCCATCTACAAAGGAAACACTCGCAGGAATCTAATTAAACATATCTGTATCATCTGTAACCTTTCAAATTCTGTACCGATGAGAGAACAAGCGTTAAACTATACCTACTATTATACTCAGAACAAAGCTGATGTCTAACTAAATGTATATACTACACTGACAGGGCGTGAGGCTTGCTGCACAATCTCTGCGACAAGCAAGACAGGTAACACAAAGGACTGCACCACCATCGCTGTGTCTTTGGCTGGTGTTCCTATATTGCTGCTGCTGCTGCTGGTGCTCTCATCCACGTTGATCCCATCGCGTGGATTGCTCAAGCTGAATTTGCATGCTGAGTGTTTTACATAGTGGGGTTGTTCAAGGTGGGATTCAATTTGCCCTCGCCACACAATGGATAACAGCGAAGTGTGGCTAAGTCTTGGAATTAATAATGCTTTATACATAACCTCCTTTCCGTTTATCGTGATGTATACTTGAAAGATTTATGTATTTATCATTTACGTATTTATTATTTTTGGTTAAATTGGCAAGTAGAAGTGAATAGTTAAGAAAAAAAAAAAGGCTAAATTGGCAAGTAGAAGTGAATAGTTAAGAAAAAAAAAAGGCATTGTCCGTGAAATAGACGATAACAGTTGCTCCTTTTCATTGTCCAACAGACGGCACTTGTTTAACGAAGCGCTCTGTTGAAAGTTTTTAATTATGTCCCGCCATTGTGACATTCTGCAGGAAGTCCTAGAAAGACCTCCAATTCATTACCCCTGAATAGGATGCCAATAAGTTTGAAGTCATTTTTTTGGCGGAGAAAAGCGAAGACATTAAAGTTATTACGTATTACCTTTCACCGGTGCTCTGCGGTGAACCAAGAGGTAGTGTTGAAGGTTAGCGACTGTTGCCTCTCTGCCCCTCCGCTCCTAGGTCACTCGACTGATATTTACTGAGTACGTTTATGCTCTTTGTGCTGTTTGACGCTTTGATGATGGTAAATATGCTTTCATACCTAGGCTTCCCCGCATGCCTACCTTCGCGCTGTCGACCTCTTCTTTTCTGTTTGCTCCCTGCAGAACCACACACACACACACACACACACACACACACACACACACACACACACACACACACATGGAGAGAGAGGGGGGGGAGGAGGAAGAGGGTGTTTGTTTGTGTCTGGATGCGTGTGTGCGTGTGTGTGTGTATGTAAGATGCTTTTCTCCCGTGCATGAGTGGAGCCAAGCCAAGCAATCATAAGGGATTTCCTCGCACAAAGTCAGACTTTCACGCCATCACCAGAGAAAGCCTCAACATTTCCCCATCAATTAGCAAATCATGACGGAAGAGAGCAAAATATTTCACGTTCACTTTTCGAATGAGAATCTGTTATCACGCAAGATTTCCTCCTTAGACTGAAAGCTTTCAAAAACATAATATAGCAGAGAGAGAGAGAGAGAGAGAGAGAGAGAGAGAGAGAGAGAGAGAGAGAGAGAGAGAGAGAGAGAGAGAAGGGTAGGGATTATAGCCTTTTGTTTTGGAATCACAGAGACAAAGGGGAAGGCTATGGGTGCTTGGCCACGGAGATTGGGGCGCTTTATGTAAATTTAATTATCTGGCCGTGTCCCTGTGTACTCACCGCTGCTCCTCTCTGTGTTTACCTTCGCCCTCCACTACTCCCATGCAGAATAATATTAGAGAGAAAAAAATATCTAACCCAGCGCAAACAAGTAGATTCTTTGACTGCAGGAATTGTACTAATAACACTCATTATCGTGTCGAGGGAATTACTTGTGCGTCCCTTCCTTGCTCGCACCTTCATACTAATTAGCGTGATTAAAGGTGGTCTACTTTTAAACACGCGTCCACACCACCACCGATACCTTCTTCATTACTTAGTGAAGGTGAATTACAGGTTTTGCAATGATTTACATGATTATCGTTCCAAATATTCATTATAGTTTACGGTCCAGGTAATGCTGAATCTATTTACTCAGGATTTATCGTTATATTGCACGTAACATTTTGGTGATAAATCTCGACATGTGCTTGTGTGACTGGCGTGGGTATGAATCTTTAACCACTTCAAGTATCATGACGTGTTTCCGTATTCATTGTGCTTACTATTTGGTGATTTTATACAACTTCAGAAATTTATGTGGGGGGATTGAAATAGTGAAGTTTGTGGCCATTAATCTTTTCGCCTCCATAGACCCTTTCTCATGTCAATAAAATGTTCTAATTGTAACCAAATATCAAGGTAAAAATGTGTTCCTTTATTGAAGAAGTTAGGTGTTTAGTCAGAGGGGTGAAAGTAATAGTCTATGTGCGTGAGGAGGCAGTGGACGGCGTTAGGAGACAACAAAGGGATTATGTCCATATTAACGAACCCTCCAGTTCTCCTCGTTTCCCGGCTTCCCCCTCGCAGCTCTCACTCAGCTGACATGACCTGTGAATGAAAATATGATAACCAAAACTAACCCTAATTTTAACCCCTTGAGTACCAGGACGCGTTTTCATTTTTATTCTGGTTACTATTTACTGATTTTATATTATCTTCAGAAATTATATGGGAGATTAAAATAGTGAAAACTTTGGGTATTGATCTTTTGACCTCCAAAGACGTAAATAATGTAAATAAAATCGTCTAATCGTGCCCAAAAATAAAGGTAAAAATGCTCTCGGTACCGAAGGGACAACCTAACCTAACGTTCGATAAGGTTAGTGTTATGTTAGGTTAGGTTAAAGTTAGGGTTAAGTTAGTTTTGGTTATATTTTCATTCACACATGTCAGCCGAGTGAAGGAGCTGCAGGGAAACGAGGAGAGCTGGAGTGTTCACTAATGTTGACATGATCCCAGCAAGGAGCCTCGAGAAAATCTTGGAGGCACAGTAGTCTACGCAGTAATGTGGGCGGCTATGTGAAGACGGCGAGGCGATGTCAGGAGTCGAGGCTTTAAATAAGCATCTTACGTGTCAGGTGGTTGCTAGGGAGTGGGTGTAAGGACCGAGGCAGCTGATAAGGGTGGCGTACTCATGTGGGGACAGGTTGCAGGCTAGCTCACGTGTAGGTAGGATTGGCGTCCCCAGTGAAGATTAGCAGTTGATAGTAATTGGAAAACTCGTGGCTCACACTCACCTGCGCGGCCACTTGTCATCTAAGGCTCTCTTAAAGGTCAGGTGGAAAAGTTAAGGAAGAAGTGTCATATTATTCTCAACTATCGATGCCTCACGTTGTATCTTTCATATCCTGGCGTTTTTATTGCATCCCGGTCACTAAAAGCTTCTATAAGATTTTTCCCTATTGTTTCATATAGATCAGAGGCAAGTGATAGAATATTTCTCCTTTTATCTCCAATTCTCTCCTCTGTTGCTTTTTGTTTGATACACGTGTTACTTTTTCCTTCCTTGTACGTTTTATATTTCTAACAACATTCGTATCACCGTCGCACACTTTGTCATCAACCATTTGTTTATGTTCCTACTGAGAATCATGACATCCAGATAACTGTCCCTTCTTCAATTATACTCGACTGCACCACTCTCATTTCTTCATTATCCTCGATTTGCTCTGTACTAAAAATCTAAACTTGGGACTTCATATCATCAACAAAAAACAGCTTCTATGTTCCTGTTTCCTTATATAGTGTGGCAGAAATGTTAAGTTAATCACCTTTGTCGCATATTTGTGACTTTGGCTTGGCTTGTTCACAATTAGAATTATCAAATGCGATGTTGCGGTAGAGTGGCGGAAATTACCTTTGATTAAGTAAAAGAGAGAAAGAGAATAACTGAACACAAACTGGGAACAAAGCGAACTTCAGAAACCAATCCGTTCCCGCCATGGCCATTATTCCCCGCCGCCTAATCATTGGAGTGCCACGAGCAGGACTGCAACTATTTGTTTCCGATAGTGTTCATTATCAGGGTGTGGAAATCTTACCTCTCCGTTTGAAGTACACATTACACATAACAGTACAGCCAATATCGCATGCTTCTCATCGGAACCCCTTTCTCTCACCGACTGTTTAGCATTATTAGATATTCTGCAGAAGTTTCATAACGCATTTAATTCCCAACCCTACAATTCAGTGACTATAACAGGGGTGAAATAAAAAAAGGAAGGAAAATAATCTTGAAGTTTTTCCTGTAGGCCTTTTTCTTACGAGTTTGATATAATGGAATAGTTCATCTCTCTCTCTCTCTCTCTCTCTCTCTCTCTCTCTCTCTCTCTCTCTCTCTCTCTCTCTCTCTCTCTCTCTCTCTCTCTCTCTCTCTCTCTCTCTTGTTATGAATACAAGTTTATTTCAATATATTTGCCTTGTTTACATACTAATATATTCTTTTTATCCCTATAGCTTTCCGTATGATGTTAGTTGTAATATAGATAATCCCCTTTACCCTTCACACACACACACACACACACACACACACACACACACACACACACACACACACACACACACACACACACACACACACACACACACACACACACACACACACACACACACACACACACACACAGAGAGAGAGAGAGAGAGATCTGTTAATGGTATGTAGTTCTATATAATGTTATCTTTCCATCCACGCTCTGCTCTCTTCACATTTAATTGAGTATTCACAGCGTCACGATTAATTTCTCGTGATCACAGGCTCGATAAGCTGGAGTTAGTACATGTGAGGATTTCAGTGACCCTTTCATTTGTTTATCGAGTGAAATTACTGTGAATCATTACCCTAAACTTTACTCTCTTTCTTATTCTTAAAAAAAAAAAATGCCGTGAAATAACAAACATTTCCTTTGTCATTAATGAAGGGATGAGCCGAGACTATTCGAGAAAATACATAATATTAATGTACCAGAATGCAATATGACTGATGATAGCTGGTGATTATTTCCTTCTAGATAGGAGATACATTTTTTGAAGCTCAAGTAATCAGCGCCATAAGCTCCTCTGGGCTGACAAGCAAAGTAGTAATTGCCTTGGTGTTCTCAGCCCCACACAGCAGAGTAGCATGAATATGTTGGAAATGCTTTGTTCTAGAGGTATCAGAATTGTGTCGTGTCGTAATATAGTCACGATATCTAAGATAATGATTAATAATACCTGTCTTTTCCTTGCCAGGTGTTTTGAGAGGGACTGAATCTGTAAGTGTTGGAAATCCGTTTTTTAGAGATATCAAAATTGCGTGTCGTGGCATAATGTACTAGTCGCTATAGCAAAGATAATGATTAATGATACTTATGTCTTTTACTTGCCAGGTGTTTTGAAAGGGATTGAAGCTGTAAGTGTTGAAAACCCGTTTTTTAGAGGTATCAAAATAGTACGTGTCGTGTCATAATGTAGTCACGATAGCAAAAATAATAATAAATGATACCTTTGTTTTTAACTTGCTAGTTCTGAGAAGAATTGAATCTGTGTCACTGTTTGAAATCCGTTTTTTAGAGGCATCAAAACTCCGTGTCGTGTCATAATGCACACCCAGTAAGTAAGACAATAAGTAAATGATACCTATGGCTTTTACTTGCCAGGTGTTCTGAGAGGGATTGAATCTGTAAGTGTTGAAAATCCGTTTCTTAGAGGTATCAAAACAGTGTGTTGTTTCATAATGTAGTCACGATAGCAAAAATAATAATAAATGATACCTATGTTTTATACTTACTTGCCAGGAGATTCAGTGTTATAAATTCTCCTTATTTGTAGCATTGAATTATGTCCTCGCCGTGTCATGTGTGCAGAATACCAAAGCTGTTCCTTGGTTGGTGTGCTCTTAGTGTTCAATTTGTCAAGTGGCTTATGAGTGCTATTGGAATCGCGTGTTTTTTTTCCTTTGCAAGAGAGGAAAACTGGCCAAAAGCAATATAAAACGACGAAAAAAAGGATCCAATTAGCTTCCTGTCCTCTTGTTGGGTGTGTTGTAATGTTTGCTGATCAATATAATGTTATGGTATTCTTTCAATTTTTCTCTAACACTTCTCATTTCGCATTATGCTGTCAAAATCAGCTATGCACACAACATCTGCCATCCATGATCGGCTCAACAGCTCAGTCCTCTTGTTGGGTGTATTGTAATGTTTGCGGATCAGTATAATGTAATGCTATTCCTTCTATTTTTCCTGTAACACTTCGCAATTCGCACTACGTTGTCAAAATCAGGTAAACACACAAAATCTGCCGACCATGATCGATTCAATAGCTTGTGGGAGTCTGCGAACACTCAGGGACACGCGGAGAATTAGTCATTCGCCAGGAGACTTAAACATGTAATCCGCTTCCGCCGCCCTTGTAAACAAACCGCTCAGCCACCGCCCTCCAAATGATGTTGGCCATTTCCGAAGGTAATGCCTTATTGTATTCATGCATTCTTTTAAACTTTATTTATTTATTTTTTTTTTATTCTAGTTTCTGCTATGTTGTAATGGACCGATAGCGCCTTTGCTTATTGTGTTTTTAGTGTGTCAAGTTTTGTAAGGTTATGTTTCTGTTTTGTGATTTTATGATTCTTCTGTGGTCAATGAAATGATAGTAATGATAATGATGATGATGATAATAATAATAATAATAATAATAATAATAGTAATGTGTCAGTGCTAGAAGGAAACCAGTGTGTCCGAGTTAGTTCAATTGATATATATACATTTTTTTTTTTTTTTTTTTTTTTTTGAGGTAACCAATCCTATAAATATCTACTTCTATGGGGAATTTTTGAGTTTTTAAGTTCATTAGTTTGCGATGTTTTGTTTGTGGCACACTTCAGGTTAGCATGCAAGAGCATATTAAAGTCTTACATGACATTCTGCATCACCAAGTAACATGGTTTTCTTACTAGTAAGATTACCTTCCTCTGTTGGCTCTAGAAATAGCTTTTTCTTTTTTTTTTTTTTTTTTTTTTTTTTTTTTACTTCTGGATTGATTTTTATTTTTATTTTTCCTGAGTGTTAGCTTGGTGATGCGTTACTTGGATGAAGTGGGAGAGGTGAGCGGGACACAACACGACACAGGAAAGTTGTGGTGGGTGCGGTTGGTGTGTTTGGTGTTATAATGCATGAGTCTCCTCGAGAACATCACACCCAAGCTTGTGGCGTGGTGGTGACTAGTGGCCGTACGTCAGGGCTGGCTGCATTGTGAGCGGGACTGCTTTTTCTACTAGTAAGGGATGTGTATGTATTAATTGGTCTCTAAATTCATGAACATTGAATTTTCATAATACAACGACAATTACTTCCATGTGCAATTAGAGTAATTATATGCTAATGTTTTTGCAGAGTTTCTGTAAATGTTATTGTACGAATATATTAGTTATAATAAAAAAAACTTACTCGTGTGAAAAATATATATTCAATATCTGTTTAATGTCATATGTGGATCTATATTGTGTGCTGGATATAGTGAGGCCATAGAAGAGGACCAGCGCTTCATGCACGCTAATATTTATGGCATTACTTAATAGTCTATGTACTCTAAAGTGGCTCCTGGGTTCCAAACATATTGCAGCTTATTGGTGATACAATTGATTGGAAGGCCGCTGTGGTACAGTGGAACCATGCGTGCTTTGGGGTCCGAGGGTTCTCCAAGCCCACGGGTTCGAATCCTATCCATGGTCCGAGTGTAAGTTGGGCTTCCTCACTCGGGGCAACGGTTTCCTAGCGGGTGGGCTTTGAAATTGGAGGTACCCGAAAAAGTATCCCCTTTAGCCCATAAATTCCCGTAAAAAGCCCACATGATATGAATAAAAAAAATAATACTTGTTTTCTGTTCATTAGCTCACTTATCACAGGAACAGCTCACGTTTTTCCTCAAGATGCGACAACCACACATATCCTGGGACACAATTCAGACCCAGATCCAGGAGCCATTTTAGAGTAAACGGACTATAGCGGATGAATTGTATAAAAGAAAAGACAATAACTTGGTCTGCTGTAAAAATGAAGAAATCTGAGTTCTCGTCAGTCCCAAGAATTTTAAGTTGTTGCGTTATAACAGATGAAGCAAGCCTCTCAAAGAAGTAATTTTGTTTGCAGTGCCGGTGAAGATGAGCTGCAAGACATTTGGCGCTCTTGATTGGATTTTTATTGAAGCACAAAAACTCACTTCTTTCATATATACGTCCGTTAGGTTATCTATCTATCTAACTATCTATCTATCTGTCTAACTGCCTACGTATCCTTCTTCCTTCTTACCTATCAGTTTACCTATCTATCTACCAACCTATGTATCTATCTATCTATCTATCTATCTATCTATCTGTCTAAGCATCTTTCTTCCTACTTACCTTTCTATTTGTCTGTCTACCAATCAATCTAACTATCTATCCATCTATTCATTTATATCCCCGTATGTTTGTCTGTCTATTTGTCTGTCTGTTCTCTGTTTTTCTGATAATACGTAATCCTGATGAGGGAGCGAGGCGTTTCAAAATGCTGGCCTTGGTGTGAAAGGAAGAGACAAAGAGAAAGAAAAGGGAGGGGGAGGGTTACCTGTAAGTTATTTTATCTTTTAGCATGCCTCTTTCTTTTAGCAGCTTTCTACTTATCTATCCATGTATGTACCTTATCAAGACGAACATTCAAATCTTTCTGACTTTTGCTGTGGTTATCATTGCTCTTCAGAGTTTGAGTGAGTCCTGACCGTCAGTTTTCCTCCGTTCCTTCATATATAGAACCGTATTTCGTTGTCATACATTCGCTATCACATTAACGTGCATGCGAGTGACAGTGCTATTCCTATCTACATTATGACGTTCTTTAACTTTATTTCTGTAAGGCAATGTCAATATCAATGGTAAGACTTCCCTGACGCTGCAGACGGGATGATGTTTGCCTCTCAAAAGGTATTGGTGCTGTCACTCTTCTTCAACTCTTGTGACATTTGTGCAGAAAAGAATGAAATGGTGAAATAGCAGTGTGTGTGTGTGTGTGTGTGTGTGTGTGTGTGTGTGTGTGTGTGTGTGTGTGTGTGTATGTCACGGTCAATGTGGGTGATTGGAACTCCCTACTTATCATTTCCTTCCTTTGATGAACCTTTTCAGAAGAGAAATATTCTGAAACTGAGCTATTTATTTGGATTTCTCTTTCACCTTTTTAATTAATATCCTAGCGAGTTCCCCTTCTTCTTCTTCTTCTTCTTCTTCTTCTTCTTCTTCTTCTTCTTCTTCTTCTTCTTCTTTTCTTCTTCTTCTTCTTCTTCTTCTTCTTCTTCTTCTTCTTCTTCTTCTTCTTCTTCTTCTTCTTTTCTTCTTCTTCTTCTTCTTCTTCTTCTTCTTCTTCTTCTTCTTCTTCTTCTTCTTCTTCGTCATCTTCAAACATAAGAGTGCAGTGGGGAAGAGGAAGTGGCTGTGTTTATTTATGATTTTGGCTGATACTTTTGATTCTCTCTCTTGTGTTTCGTCGATGGAAGGTTGGCGTGTCCCTGAATGGTGTGGTGCAAGTCGTGTGTCATAACTGGATGAAGGAAAAAAAAACGCACTCTTCTTGGAGTTTATAGAGATATCATGGACTGTGTTTCTCGTCATTTTATTTGAAGATATTGCGTTTAGATTGAGGGAAAGTTATATATTTGCTCATATTTTAAAGGGTTTATCTCTGTTATTGTTGGAACTCATAGGAATTTGTTTATTTTCCTTTAACCTCTTCAGTTCTGGGACGCATATTTACTACAAATTTTTGGGTGCGATTAGACTATTTTATTTACATTAGCAAGGGTTTATGTAGGTCAAAAGATTAATGGCCAGAGTCTTCATTATTTTGTTCCCCATTTAAAGTTTTTGAAGCTGTCTGAAATCGCCAAATAGTAAGCAGAATGAATATGGAAATGCGTCACGGTTTTGAAAGGGTTAAAACTATACGTAACACAAAAAAACCCACCAATGCAAGTAAAAGATAGAGTGAAAAAGCAGAAAATGAGAACAAGAGAAAAAAAATAGCATTGCATATCATAATTTGAGTGACATAACACTTTTCCCTCACACTTTTTATTAATCTATCAGTATCTTTCTATCGTATTTTCACTTTTCACTCCACGTCAATTTTATGCGTGTAACTTTTTCCCATCAGTGCGAGACTCGAGGATAATTCACCTTTCATTTAGCGAGTCATCCATCCCTTTCCCCGCGAGCGACAAGAACAACAGAATAGTCTTCCTGATCTAACATTGAAACTAGCGCTGATTCACTCCCTCTCGTTTGATCCTCAGCATAGAGTGAACTTCTTCCGCGACTTATTTCCATTTTATTGCCTTCCGTCCGCACGCCATCACCCTCCGGAAGGAACGAAAAAAGTCATCCCTGTCCCTTCCGTTTGTTGAGGTGCTTAGGTTCCTCTCTCATCCTCCCGCTAACCCCGCATCGTGTTTGTTGACAGCCTCTGAAGACAAACAAACAATCTCTCTCTCTCTCTCTCTCTCTCTCTCTCTCTCTCTCTCTCTCTCTCTCTCTCTCTCTCTCTCTCTCTCTCTCTCTCTCTCTCTCTCTCTCGCTTTAGATTTTACGCTAGATATTTTAATTTCCCTGAGTAGTGTTACGAATGTCTTTTCTTTTACATAGCTGGAAGTACTTAACGCCTTCGGTACTGTAGCTGGGACGCATTTTACCATGAGTTTTATGTATGATTAGATTATTTTATTCACATTATGAAGGGTATGTGGAAGTAAGATATTAATGACAAGAGTCTTCACCATTTTAATCGCTCTATAAGTTTCTGAATGTATATAAAATCGCCAAATAGTAAGCAGAATGGATATGAAAAAGTGTCATGGTACTGAATAGCTTAATCCACCAGGTGTGCCAAGTAGCAGTGTGTATTATAAACTCTGGCAGTCATCATCCTGCAAGTAATATCCGGTAAGGTGGGAATATCTGCCATTTCATACTTTCATTTTCCACCCTCACTACCTGCCATCAGAGGAGGACCAACTAATACGGTTACAAGACCTCCTCTCTGTCCTTCACCAGCCCTGGACTCCACACACCCGCTTCACCTGCCCTAAATACATCAAAATAGCCGTCCATATGTGTACTGTACTCTCGCGCTGCCTAATACACGAATTACTACGAGCAGGCAATGGGTAATGTGTATGTTGTGTTTGTGTTATCTGTTGTGTTTTTCATTCCTCAGTTTTTCCCTTCTGTGTTCCCTGTTACTCCCTCTTCACTGAGACATTAACAGATCCAATATTGCGTAACTTTGTAAGCGTTCGTGGAGAGGTTGTAATCTCTCTCTCTCTCTCTCTCTCTCTCTCTCTCTCTCTCTCTCTCTCTCTCTCTCTCTCTCTCTCTCTCTCTCTCTCTCTCTCTCTCTCGTTCTCGCTCTTATATCACCTCTTCGTCCTTATAGAGTTGTCCCGAAAATGAAGCGACTTGGAAAATTAGAAATCGGTTGACGCCGCACACACACACACACACACACACACACACACACACACACACACACACACACACACACACACACACACACACACACACACACACACACACACACACACACACACACACACACAGAATAATCGCTCCCTCAGAACAATTTAATAAGACTCCTCATTCACCTTGTCATTCTGCTTGTAATGTATATCTTTTTTATACATATTTCCTGATAAAATGTGGCTTATGTTTTATTGGGAGCAACGAACATGATTGAAGTTATTCCTGACTGACTGTGCTTCTTTCGTGGAAAATTAATAAAGACGCTATTTTTTTACATCTTTACACCAAATTCATACGTAGTTGTGCCTGCAGCGTGTCCCTGGGTGGCGTTTGACAGCTCGTGTTGTATAAGATGTGGACCAAGAAAGCTTCTACAAATATCACTGTGTATAAGATGTGGACAAGGAAATCTTCTACAAATATCACTGTTGGTTGCATTGTAGATTAAGGGTTCACCTTGTCCAGCAGCAGCGTTTTGAGTTATTCAGGAACAGAAGGGATGGTGGTCATTCTCCTTTTCCATTTTGTCTGAAGATATTACCAGAAATTCATTTGTTCTTATGGTAGAGTATCAGATCCAATGGCTGATATTCTGCTATTCTTAGGTATTGTATTATTCAGACTCGGTACAGCAATTTGAAACTCCACTTTCTCTCTATCGTCCGTATTCAGAAACGCTTTGCTCTCTCCCCCTGACTATTTTCGAGATCCGCAGAGATGATTAGCGGTGTTTTCAAGAGTGTTTCTCCAGTTAATAATGTAGAAATTTTGTCACTCTGCCTGTAGAACCATTAAAACACCTTGAAATACTCGTGTAAATTTAAATAAAGCCTTTTGAAATAGTTGAGAGGAAGCACAAAAGTGTTTGAGAATATAAGCTTATACACGATATCGAAAGAAAAGAGACTTGACAAATTTGAATATTTCTCTCATCCTGTTGCAGTTAATAATAGTGACAATTGTGAGGAAGAGTTTGGTAGAATTAATGGGTAAGCAGTGAATCATCCATCTATTTTGCCTGAAGATATTACCATTTGTTTTTATGGTAAACTATCAGATCCTATGGCTGATATTCTGCTATTCTCAGGTATTGCATTACTCAAGCTTGGTACAGGAATCTAACGCCACTTCCTCTCTTTACACGACCTCGAAAAAAGAGAAACATGACAAATTTAAGTATTTCTCTCATCCTGTTGCTGTTAATAATAATGACAATTGTGAAGAACAAGAACAGTTTGCTAAAATTTCATGGGTAAACAATGAATCATCCATCAGTAACCTGCATGGAGAGAACGATGCGAGGCGGTCTGGTGGAGTCGAGACAGGTGGTACATTTTGAAAGAGGGACATAAATCTGTGAATAGAACGAAGGGAAGTGTCCGAGAGGGCAAAAACAGGGCATGAATTATGAATGTTTGAGAGATAGGGGAGCAAGACGTAAGGAAAAGGGAGAGGTAGTGAAGAGAGTGAAGTGTTGGCCAAGTGAAATATTAAGAAGGAAAGAGTGAAGTAATTATCACACACTCACATGACAAAAAATGATAAATGAGTAGGAAGTGGCTCTTATTCCCACTTGGTATTCGTTTTCTTTTGCCGATACGACCTGATTATTAGGTCACGTGCGTCGGTCTCTGCTCAGTTTCCACCGCCGTAAATTTAACTTCAGGACGTTTTAGAAGCGCTATTTCAACGACCACTTACCAAATTATTAATAGCGACGTTCCTCAATTTGTGCCTTCTGTTTTACTGATTAATGACACCCTTAATCTTACTTCTTGCCCAGACCTCCCCGCCTTGAGCTGAACACTTTACCCTCGTATGTATTCTTTATGAGGCTCCCTGAAACCCAAATCCTGGCTGTGCAGTGACAAAGAGTGAGGTTTCAGGGTCTGGCAGGAACGTCCCCCACTATTCTCGAGGTCTGCACATTTCCATCTGGTTTATCGGTGTGCCATGTATCAGGTCAGCTCGCCAGTGACGTCCAGGACTATTCAAGGCAGACGTGTGTTGATATAGATTCCATGCACGTATTAGTATGGTTATCATCTTGTCTAATCAAATTTAGGAAACCTGTTAATAGCGTGTATATGTACAGAATGGCAGCGGATGTGTGTTATGTTTCTGTGGTCGATGATGATTCCACAAGTTTATTCCATATCCACTGAATATCAAAATAATGTGAAAAAAATTTGCACATGTACACTTGCTTAAAATGAATTTGAAAACAAGAAGCTCTATTACTGAACCAATCCAAAGTGAACTGATTTGAAATTGTAATTCTGAAGCATTTTTCTGAAAAAAAAAAGAAGTCAGGGCTTGACAATACATTTGGCCCGAAGCTGCGCAATATGTTGATGCGACCAGATGGTAAATTCTTTATAGTGGTGCCATTTTAACAATGATGGCTTCATTTTGCCAGATTCCCCCCGGGAGTCAGTATGGAAATGTAACATTACCGCACTGAAACCCGCTGCTGCTTTAGTTTTTCTACTATAGGAAAGTAGGGGAGTGTTACACTGTTACCTATATACATAGTATCAGTGGTACGTACGTACATTGAACTAAGAGTTTCACTTTTTATGGTATATTTCACAAGTTCTACTCTGAATAAGCACGTACATTTCAAATTAACTTTATTCTAGGAAAGCAGAAATGTAAGTCAGAGGAATACAGTATGTAAATACGTTTAAAAATTAATTTTACCCCGAGGCGCGAGCAAGATCAATCAGCGCGGCACACGCGGCGCCAGATGCACCGTTTTTCGTCCCGTGTAGTTTTTACTTTCAACTTTTGACGGAGGCGAAATTTTTTAAACTTATAATCTTTTCGCCCATCTCGCGTTGGATGATGTCGCTGTTATTCCAAAATTCGATCTCCCTACGTTAAGCTGGATGACTGACGTTGTATTACATTACATTATATGTCGACAATAGGTTCATGTGTGCTGCTGTACTAACGTCGTTTTGTTGCTTCCTTTTTCCTGGAGGCTCTTTTTCGAAACATTACTATTCTGTATCTTGAGCGTGCGCCCACACACACACACACACACACACACACACACACACACACACACACACACACACACACACACACACACACACACACACACACACACACACACACACATATATATATATATATATATATATATATATATATATATATATATATATATATATACACACACACACACACACACACACACACACACACACACACACACACACACACACACACACACACACACACACACACACACACACACACACACACACACACACACACACACACACACACACACACACACACACACACACACACACACACACACACACAGTTCTGTGGATAGACACACAGCTGCAGTTAACCCAGGAAATTAAGAGGCAGTGTGTTTTCATGCTGTCGTCTTACATGGACCGAGGAAAGCCTTCTTTCCGAATTTGCCTCATAAAAAAACGCGGCAACGGTAACACGATTGGCCAAAAGTGCTCCACCACAATGCTTCTTTATTGCTGTCAGACAATAGAGTAACATTAATAGCTGAAAAAAAAGAATGTAGGTATTCATAACTTAGTACATAGGTTATTAAGAATATAAGAACATAAAAAAAGAAAGACACACAAGAGGAAATGAAAGAAGACAGTCAATTTCGTTATTATTCAAGTGGCTTAACCCCTTGAGTACTATGACGCATTTCCATATTCATTCTGCTTACTATATGGTGGTTTTATACAGCTTTAGAAAATCATTTGGGAGATTAGAATAGTGAAGACTGTGGCCATTGATCTTTTGACCTCCATAAACATTTCCTAATGTCAATAAAATGGTTTAATCGTACACAAATCTCAAGGTAAAAATGTGCCCTAGTATTGAAGGGGTTAAGATGGCAAGCGCTGTTCTGGCACTATTCATGAACTCTTGGACGATTTCTAGTATAGCTTTCATACGCATGTTAAAAACCATAGGAACGCAAAAATAACAGACAAACTTTACTATAAACACAAATAATAAAAAATATCACCACCTTCCATTCACATAACCGCAATAAAACTACAAAATCAACCTGAAATACACGAAAATCTTAACCTTTTCTAAGCAACCACGTCCGAGAGCGCTTAGCTTCCTTTAAGTGGAGGCTGTCTTCGTTCGAAAAGATTACACTCCTCAGCATTAGGCCAGTCCACATCCCACACCCTTAGACCAACTTAGTCCGTACCGCCGTCACATTTCCTCGCTACTTAACTGCAACGCGCCAGCTCGGTCTGAATCCCCTATACCAGTACCGCCAGTTATCTCGAGGCTGAATGAGCAGTAGTGTGGAACAACGTGCGGCTCTTCTCTAACCCACTGCGATGCCAATGTTTAGGTTACGGAGAAGAGACTCAAAATGAAGACTCCCGTTAGTGCCTCTAGTCATGAGCTTTCATGTGTTTAGGGGGATGTGAGAGAGAGAGAGAGAGAGAGAGAGAAAGTGAGGTGGATAAGGTGATAATGGAAAGAGAAAAAAAAAACCCCTCTCTCTCTCTCTCTCTCTCTCTCTCTCTCTCTCTCTCTCTCTCTCTCTCTCTCTCTCTCTCTCTCTCTCTCTCTCTCTCTCTCTCTCTCTGAATGTGAGCCTCATATTCAGTAAGCACCTTCAACGCCGTTTCAACCTGGCTTGCGGGGCCCAGAGCTCAATTAACACTTTTTGGACTCCCATAAAGTACAGAGAGAGAGAGAGAGAGAGAGAGAGAGAGAGAGAGAGAGCATGTGGTTATCAAGTTCAGAAGACCAGTATCCTAGAGCTGTTAGAAAATGAGATATGCAGCATTGGCTTTTTAAACACAAAGACAGCAAGTTAACACATAATATATACCGGAATGAAAGATAACCTGAATTGTTGCTTGTAATATACGAAGAAAAACGCGGCAGCTTCACATGCAAGTCTCGCTCTCAATAGCATTACGAGAATTGTGTGGATAAGTAGATAGTGAAGGTCTGTTGTTTGGGACTGAATACGTTCCCTCTTTTCGTATGTCACTAATACTGCATCAGCACCGCCTTTTTTGTTGATAAGCACACGTGAGTCCGCTTATTGTCGCAGCACTTCCTCAGCCCTCGTGTCTTGGAGCGGGATATATTAACCTTACTGGATACGATTGACCGAAATGAGGATTGTCGTTTAGATGCATAAATATATATTGCAACGTGGCCTGCATTTGACAGTATCTTTCTAAATAATTGGAGATTTGGGAAAGCAGGCGTAGTGAAAGATAAAATAACATTAATTGCTTGAGTAAATCAGTAATTTTTATTTCCCTCAGCTCATACTGAGATAATATTATTGCAAATGAGGATCCAGATACGGTAAAATCTGTATATAATGCATTACACTTTGGTTTGAGACAAGTCATGATTCTCTGCTGCCTGACCTATGGTGCCGGACAGAGGGTTCCTGTGGGTTAGTCATGACCAGGCTCAGATTCCCACTCACAGATGAACAAGCCTCGCAACAGGGCCTTGTATACGACTTGCTGGGACTGTCAAGGTGACGCTCCTTATGTGTGTAGCGATGTTATGACAGGTTCTCTAAACACACACACACACACACACACACACACACACACACACACACACACACACACACACACACACACACACACACACACACACACACACACACACTTCATCTTGTGATGCATAGTAGTAGCAGTGCGGCGTTCTGAACATCAAACATCAAATTAAAGAAAAATGGCACATGTACTGGACATGAGAGGTTAGTATCCCGTTGCACTCACTGCTACTGTGTTTCGAGTTTTTTTCCTCGATCGTCTGTCTACTGATCTGTTGACAGTCTCTTTACGAAACCTGACAATTGATTTGCAGCGATTAAAATAACTTCAATTCTAGGGCGGTGTGTTACAGGTGACCGTGACTGTGTGTACGTCCATCCCTCCCTAAAATACAGCAGTGTTGGGCACGCTTTCCCTTTGTTGTGCCTCTTGATCCAGAGAACGCACCATCGTATTGTGACAAACCCGTCCTTAATTTCGCTGTAGAGCCATGACTCCGCCACCAAAGCTGTGTTCATACTGTGCATTACTTTGAAGCTATGGATAGTCTCCTTTGTCATTGCTGTGGCGTTGCAAGCTGCCAGGTAGAATCGTCATTTGAACTCTAAAGTACGGAGATGTGTGTTCCTATGTAACGTGAACTGCTCACATCATATTAGGAGTCTCCATTGTGAAGTTTCATATGACATTTGTGGAAGCAATGAGGTTGATGGTGAGGAGGAGGCAGCCGTGGATGGAAATACAGAGCGAGGCACCTCTCCGTAATCTGACCCCAAGAGTTTCTAGTAACGTGGGTGTGTTGGCGTGAAGCAGCTGCGGGCCGCGTGGTCTCGCCTGTGTTGTTGTCATGGAGTAAGTGTATTGGCTCTGCGGCGGAGATACTCACCACACCAAAGGTTCCTTGCGTATGTAGCTGCCACTTCAAAATCATTCTAGTGTAGCAGCGTCGCTTCGTTCCCAGCTGCTGCACTTACAGAGACGTGGATGAATAAGATTATAAATATTTTTCTCATCCAAACAAGGAGAAATTCATTAAGCATAAACGAAAAGAATTAGGAACAACAAATGTATTTCCAGGAAGGTCATAACGAGAGGCGCAGCCGTCGGGAGCAGGACGGCATGAGACCTCTTCTACTACAAGCGGATGAGGACATCAGCTTTACGGGTGCCATTTCCAGCTAGTATTGTCAGCGGAGACACGGTCGCTGAAAGACGACTTGCAGGCACACTAAGGCCCCGCCAAGGCCATAAGGTGCCATCATTCAGACTCGTCGCCTTAATAATGCTCACAGCGGCGCCTCACCGTAACTCACTCACGGCTCTGCAATGTGTGAACGAAGACAATGAGAACACAACACGGCGGTGCAGATGTGGCAGCATTATGGGACCTCCCTGGGAAGTTGGTACTACTGGCGGCAGGAGGCGGCCAGGCGTTAACTGCTGCGGCTCACTGGTGGCCATTTGTGTGCCAGGAAGTGAAAATGAACGGATAAATAGGGGAATAGACAAATAAAAAAGAAATGTAGTAGGATGTGCAACTGTAAGGCTTTACGTTACTAATGTTATTGTTGTTGTTGCTTTTATGACTAACTACGTACCACAACCTATGCTGTTTCTACTACTACTACTACTACTACTACTACTACTACTACTACTACTACTACTACTACTACTACTACTACTACTACTACCCTCTTTGCAAATGACGTTAATCTAGTATACAGATAGAATTATTATTATGCTTATAATTATTTTTGTGATTAATTTTGTTATAAATCTATCATTAAAGCAGATGTGTGTGTTCGTACGTGTGTGTGTGGGTGGAGGGATGGTCGGTGTGTGTTTACCCATTATGTGTTTGATTTCTACAGTAATGATAATCTGCACTTCCATACGTCCTTTAAAACCAATGAAAACTAAATTAAACTCTTCACATACATTGGTTTCTGTAGCGTAATTATACTGTCTGGCATTTTGTAGCTTCATTATCTATTTGTTAGCCTTCCTGTGTCATTACAACTCAAGTACCAGCATAATTGAACGAGACCTTCGCAGTATCAGGAATTAAGACCCCCTTACTACCAGAGACACCTATTTGTGTAGCACTCTCTGTATTCAACTGCTGAAAGAACTCATTGGTGATGTATGTATGGAGGTGAAGAAAATTTGGCGAGTCCACTGAAGCATTGGCAAGTGACTATACGAAAGAGCTTTCCAAATAAGCGATAGAAACACAGGTAGATAAGAATAACACCTGGAGAAAAGGATCCAAAGGCTGTGCACGAAAGAAGTGACGGCAAACGGAAATAAGATGGAGATCACAAAGCCCCAACGGAACTAAAGTTTAAAGTAGTAAGAGTAAAAGTTAAGCTCGTACCTCCAGGGCGATCAGGAACACCAGGAGAGTGCGCCACCGAACGTCCCGAGTCATTACGTGATGGGAGGGGAAAAAAATAGTAGTGAACGTAGAAAAATCACATAATAGCCGCAGCTGGTGTGGTGAAGATTTAATTACCCTATAATGGAGGTCGTGATGGCCCAGTTGGTAGTGTTGTTCAAGTGTTTTTTTACTCTACAAAACAACAATACATGAGTTACAGTATAGAAAAGATATATTAGTATAAGTAGGGCGTCTTGCGTTTTTTTCTTCAGTGCGTATAGATGAAGAGACGAAATATAAAGAAATACTTAAAAGAAATGAGAAAAAAGTGTCTCGCCGTCAGTAGCTCAGGGAAGAAGAGGTTTAGAAAAAGACTGAAAGACGGAACACGATTTTTTCGCAGGCAGGAAATTAGACGTCCATCGCTATGAGAACATGGTCTTTTAACTTGAGGGGGCGTGTCTTCAGTAAATGTAGAACTTACTGTGTGTGTGTGTGTGTGTGTGTGTGTGTGTGTGTGTGTGTGTGTGTGTGTGTGTGTGTGTGTGTGTGTGTGTGTGTGTAAGGGGCCTTTAAGGTTGAGGAAAAGCCTGCCAGTGTTGCCTCCCTCCCTAAGTTAAAGTCTTTCCTATAGAAGCTTACTACAGACCATGGTAAACTCTCTCTCTCTCTCTCTCTCTCTCTCTCTCTCTCTCTCTCTCTCTCTCTCTCTCTCTCTCTCTCTCTCTCTCTCTCTCTCTCTCTCTCTCTCTCTCTCTCTCCAAGCACCACGAGTAGAAACAAGATTTAGAAAGTTCCACGCTCGCCTCTGGATTGCTTCTAGCCTACACTCTACAGTGAGCATTAGATACATGACGTAGCTAACGATTATTGGAAAACTATAACAGGGCAGGTGACGTTCCTTTAGCGACCTATTGACAGCAGGAAAAGCTTCCGGCTGACCCCCGCGGCCGTCATAGAGATGAGGAAACATAAAATAGGAAAAGTGGATGGCAAAAATAGGGAGCACGAGGCTTATCATGAAACTGAGTGAAGGAAAGCTCACCAATAAAGAATCAGAATAGCGTCTCAAAGGATTATACTCTTCCCAGCTTGAAAGAGTCGTCTAAATCATTCAAAACGTGTGTTGACTTGAGAAAACCCGCTATTTGGTTGGAATTGGGAGCGAGGTTGAATACTGGTTCCTGCGCCGTCTCAAATGTTCCCTGAAAAAAAAAAAAAACGTATATAGAGAGAGCAGCGGCAATTGCCAGGGTTTGTTATAGACCGGTTGCATTGGCTTGGCTGGAAGATTGGATGACGCGCCGCTTCCTCCTGGCAGTCCTTGCTGGGAACTAACCACGAGGAAATGCGGCGGTCACTTGGTGTGCAATGTTCTGCCACGCGTGGACACCCGGACACTTTTCCCCCTCGCAGCTCGGCAAGGAAATATGTCTTGTGTGGATGTCCCTCTTCTCTTAATGGAGGTGGGACAGGGGAAGGTTTACACTTCGGCCAGGTCTTTTCTCTCTTACGGCAGGATTGTGAGTCGTGTGGAGCTGTTTTCATGTTTACCTTTCCTTTTTTATTGTGTTTTGAGAATCGTATAATCAAGATCTATTCATTGATATAGTTTTAATTAGTTTATATATTTTGACTTTAACCCCTTCAGTACTATGCCGTGTTTCCATATTCATTCTGCTTACTATTTGATGATTTTATATAGTCTCAGAAACTTATGTGGGGATTAAAATAGTGAGGACTGTGACCATTAATTTTCTGACCTCCATAGACCTTTCTTAATGTCAATAAAATCGTCTAATCACATCCAAAATTCAAGATAAAAAAAATGCGTCCGAGTATTTGGTCGTAATATTCAGATTGATCCAGAGACACATTCACACACTCACACACACTTATACAAGCTTGCACACTAAGTTAGGACGGAAAATCATACTCATTATGCGCTGAGAAAAAGCAATAATCACCACGCAAGCGGTCGTTGTAAGGCTGCGTTAAAAAATTCGAGTCTGAAATTTGCCACGAAAAATTCTTAACCGCAACACTCTTATTAGCAGATCACAATACGAAGTGCAAAACCTCATTATCCAGTTTTATGCCATCTTTTGACACCAGAGAGAAAAATACACTTACGTAGTCCAACTCTCTCTCTCTCTCTCTCTCTCTCTCTCTCTCTCTCTCTCTCTCTCTCTCTCTCTCTCTCTCTCTCTCTCTCTCTCTCTCTCTCTGTGGTAAAGATCAGATGCAAGTGTTATGGTCAATGTATCTTGTGTTCTACTTCTGCAGTGCGCGTCCTCTCAATATTTCCCTTACTCAGTCCCTCCACATGACTGAGTGCGTGCGAACACCCTCATTTCTCACAGCAGAGGAGCCTATTGACCTCTCCACTCACTAGTCTGTCTCACTTTCCCACAAGGCGAGCGAAGTGCTGGTTATATGGCGCATGAACGTGTTATAAATTGCCAAGTCAGAAGGAGAGCGAGAGAAAAAAAAAAAGTGTTTACAAATTCAAGATGGGATATTTTGCCTTTCATGTCCTGGATTTTTGACTCCGCGCCGGGTACAGTCTCGGCTATCAGTCTCATCAGCTCCCCTCTTTTAACTAATGCACTCTCATCTTTCATACTTACTCTCACCGCTGCTATCTTCCTCCACCATTTTCAGGAATACTGTATCTTTTCTTTTACTAGATTCTTTTTTTTTTAAGTAAGAGAGGAGAACTGAACAAAAACAGAAAGAAAAAAGACCCACACAATCGCCAGTCTCCCAACAGAGCCGATAGAATTAGCCAAAGGACAGGGACAAATATCTTGAAACCTCCCTCTTGAATGAAGTCAAGTCATAGGAAGCTGCCAATAATGATTCGTTGTTTATAACTTTCTACGAGATGAAGCACCAAGGACAGCAAGTAAGAAGATGTTTGTGTGTGTGTGTGTGTGTGTGTGTGTGTGTGTGTTTGTTATAACGTTACTGGTGTAAAAGTAATGTGTGGCCAACTTTAGTGTGAAAGGTAGGAGCGAATTTATCTTTCCTATGGACATATAAGTCTTAAGATTCTACAATATCCCTAATTTCTACAACCACATTTCCACAGATGGTATGATTTTCAGTCTTTTCTTTATTTTTTCTTTATTAACGAAGACTCAGGAATGGAATTGTCTCTTGACTGTCTCTAGGTAACTTCATAATCTAATCATTCACAGCTCTTCTTTATTAGACATCCTGGATAAGGCATTCACTGGTAAAGGCTTTGTATTGTGTAATTATTTGGTGTATAAAGGAATATTAACCACTTCAATACTGGGACTCATTTTTTACTTTGAGATTTGTGTATGATTAGACCATTTTATTGACATTAGGAAGTGTTTATGGAGATCAGAAGATTAATGGACAAAGTCTTCACAATTTTAATACCCAACATAAGTTTTGAAGCTGGATAAAATCACCAAATAGTAAGCAGAATGAATATAAAAACGTTTCATGGTACTGAAGGGTTTAACGAGAAACAATGAATAGAAAGAAACATAATTAACTCGAACAAGATCGTATGAATAAGAAGAACAGAAGATTATTTACTGTGTTAGTGTGATCGGTGCACCAAAACAAACATATCTTTAGAATACCTCTTGTGTCAAACTCATAATTACCACCATTTCTGCATTTCCCAATCATATTCCGCTATATTCAAGATTTATTTCCCTTCATGCTTCAGCTATAATACCCTCACAATCATCAATATTCTCATTTTATCCCTTTTTTAATGCATGAAATACTCAGTTATCAAGTACTCATCTCACTAATGCTGCAGGTCTCAGTCTATATTCTCAACATTTCTTATTCTCAACATCTTTATTTCATTATACCCTCATGTTTCACTCAAATATGTTGCAGTGGCGGGTTCTGCTGAAGGTGGCAGAAAATGGGTCAGGGGAGGATGACGAGGATTCTGAGTTGCGTGGTGGACACTTTGCATGGCGAGTGAACAAAGGAGTTGCGGCCTCGTGACCTTAATTGGCACGGTTGCGGTGAAGGAAGACTGCTGCCGTGGAGAAATATATTCTAGATACGTGTGGTTACCGAGAGAGCGCTTGTGACAAATTCTGGTGGAGGTAATAGAGAATCAGGTGAATTTGTATATAAAATTAGGATTAATTTCTTCAGCTAACTAATCGATTATTTTAGAGCGTCATAGTAAAGTAAAAGTTTGAAAGGCAAATCATTAAGTGTAATACTCTTGTCTTCACGGAGAAAAGGTTATTCACGGCGATAGGAAACAGAGGAAGACGACGAACATTGCTTATTAGTGAACTGGATGGAGTGGATAAAGTAGTTTACTCGTTCATTAATAAGACGAAGTGAATAGGATTGATAATGAGGAGAGAGACTTGTGCTGTCCATAATGAGAATGAGCTGGAGTTTTATTTATCTCAAGGAAGGAATGGCGCGTCGTTAACAGCTCCATAATAACAGAATAAAACTAGTCTGTGATAGTTTCAAAATTATAAGTACATCAAGGAAAACCTGAAATTCACATGGTAAATTATGAGTGAAAGAACGAAACGCCTTTAACCCTTCAGCACCATGCCGTGTTTCCATATTCATTCTGGTTACTATTTAGCGATTTTATACAGCTTCAGAAACTTATGTGGGATAAAAATAGTATGAATCCACCCATTAATCTTTTGACGTCCATATACCTTCTTAATCCAAGCCAAATCGTCCAATCATATCTTAAATCATGGTAAAAATGCGTCTTAGTATTGAAGGAATTAAAGTTTACAGTACTGCAACATGTTAACTCAGCATATGACAAAACCCTTTACATTCTCTTCTTCTCTCTAACTCACCTAAAATTGTGAAGTGAATCTAAGAAAATATCTTCCAAACACCCAACACATTTTCCAGCTCGAAAAGTTACGATGCTTTTATCACATCTGAGTCCAAATAATAGAAGCGTAAAATAGACAACAGACAGATTTTCTTTATATTTCCTGCAAGAGGATGAACATCACATAAAGCACTTCTACTTCGTGTCTTTCATGAGTGAGATGATTTTAACCTCCTAAGTGCCATGACGTGTTATCATATTTATTCTACTTATCATGCGGTGATTTTGAACAGCTCTAGAAACTAATGTGGGGATTTAAATAATGAGGACTCTGGCTATTAATCTTCTAACCTCCATAGATACTTCCTAATGTAAATAGAATCGTCTGGTCATACCCAATTTCATGATAAAAATGTGTCCCAGTACTGTAGAGGTTAAACACTTTTCCTAAAACTTCTTTCTAAACACAGTGGGAGTAATTAGTAATCCTTTTTTTTTTCTCTTTTGTTTCTTTTTTTTTTTTTTTTTTTTTGCAAATTATTTCTGGGCGAAAACTAAACATGATACAAATCGCCATCGCCAAAAAATACAGGACCAGTCTGCTTCCATCACATTTGTTTATTTAATACATATTGTTAGTTTTATATGAGGGGGAGCACCCAAAGCAATCAAATAGTAACCCCTCCAGTACTGGGACGCATTTTATACTTTGAGTTTTAGATATGATTAGACGATTTATTTACATTTCGATAGGTCTATGGAAGTCAGAAGTTTAATGGCCACAGTCCTCACTATTTTACTCCCCACGTTAGTTTCTGAAGCTGTATAACATCAACAAATAGTAAGCAGAATAAATATGAAAATTTGTCCTGGTACTGAAGAGGGATAAACTAATATTCGTTTTTCCTGGGACGTTTTCTTGTATGTTTTATGAATTTAGTTATTATCTGAGTGCTACGATTCTTCAAAGTCTCAGGGCATTATTCTTCCCTTATAAAATGTGGGGCTGGTTTTAGTAACAGTTTTTATATTAATGGAACTGTGTGTGCAGGAGACATTAACATTTGTTTGGTTATAAATCGATGTTCTTGTGAGGTAATGCAGTCCGGAGTGGATAGGTTAACGAAGATATCACGGTGGGGTTATATAGATGGATAATTTACTACACTGTGGACAGTAATGTTGTGTGTCTGATATCCTTCCGTACTGTGTGGTGGATGTGAAGATGTGTGTGTGTGTGTGTGTGTGTGTGTGTGTGTGTGTGTGTGTGTGTGTGTTATAACGTTTTATCTTAAAGCTCTGCATATACTAAATTGTAGATTGAAATAATTGGAATGTCCCGGATGTTCTAACACTAATTTTCATGACTAAACATTGGGATTTATTCACAGGTGAACAATGACGCTTTGATGGACGTGCCTGTAAGCAAAACAAATTCAATTAATGAAATACTAATCACGCAACACACACACACACACACACACACACACACACACACACACACACACACACACACACACACACACACACACACACACACACACACACACACACTCTACACACCGCGTAGTGTAGTGGTTAGCACGCTCGACTCACAATCGAGAGGCCCGGATTCGAGTCCCGGTAAGCGGCGAGGCAAATGGGCAAGCCTCTTAATGTGTGGCCCCTGTTCACCTAGCAGTAAATAGGTACGGATGTAACTCGAAGGGTTGTGGCCTCGCTTTCCCGGTGTGTGTTGTGTTGATGTGGTCTCAGTCCTACCCGAAGATCGGTCTATGAGCTCTGAGCTCGCTCCTTAATGGGGAAGACTGGCTGGGTGACCAGCAGGCGACCGAGGTGAATTACACACACACACACACACACACACACACACACACACACACACACACACACACACACACACACACACACACACACACACACACTGATTAAAGTAATGTTGAGGGTATTGCGTCTAGCTTCCTTTGTCTCTCGAGTTAACTTCTGTCTCGTGGGCCTTTTGAGGGTGTTATGGTGAAGAGTCTTAACCAGAGAGGAGGAGCAGATTACGACTTCCAAACTACCGCGATCTATCTTCTCCAAGTTTGCCTAAGTACCCATTTATCGACCCACCTTAGGGGAAGAATGAACAGCAGCTGCCAAGGATCTACCCGGCCAAAAAACACTACCCTCCTACACTCCCTGAAGCTCAGATGGGAAAGTACAGGCGGCTGCGTTAACTAAATACTGTACCAGAGCACGGACCCTCATCACTGATAGCCAAGTAATCGGAAAAAAGAATTATTGGTGTAGTTTATCGTATCATCTTGTGGCCATCTTCATAAATATGTTAGGTGGGCTGATTTGTTATAGACTAATTGTATATTCCTCACTACTGTCTTCTTTTTTTCATGGAATAGGGGAAAGCCGGCCCAGGGCAACAAAAATAAAAAGAAAATGCCCATTTGATTTCCAGTTCCTTTAAAGATTATGAGAGTTAGCAAAAAATCTTGGAGAGACGTCTTGAAACCATCCTCTAAAAAGAATTCAAGTCGTAGGATGATGGAAACACAGAAGCAGGCAGGGAGTTCCTGCAGAGTTTACCAGAGAAAGGTATGAATTACTGAAAGTACTGATTAACTCTTGCATTAACGAGTTGGACAGAATAGAATATAGTAACGAAAGTAATGAAGAAAGTACTTATTCCCCATTCTGTTTTTCCTTCACTAGTCGCCACGCTAAGACCTGTTACTAGACATATTACAACCTTAAGTAAAATCAATCTAGTAAGAAACACTTGAAATTTCGAGTGCCGGGTTGAAACAGGCGTGGAAAAAGGCGAACGCGACGTGGCGGGGCGGGAACACTGCATCTGTGACCCAGGCGTTGGTCCTGAAAACACGCGTTACACAGGCCGCCGCTCACCTGAAATAGGACAGAGTTACGGTGGCCTGACTCCTCCAGTGCTCACAGACATCACGGGTAGGAGGTAGTGTTCGTGCCAATTGCGTGTACCACCGTAGATCATCGGGTGGAGGTGGTAATGAATGTGTTGCTGGGATTACTATAAGCTGTGGTGGTAGTACGTAGTAGTGTGTCAATTATTTCGTTAATATGAGTTATCGGAGGTATATTCTTTAACCCCTTCATTACTGGGACGCATTTTTATCTTGAGTTGTAGATATGATTGTACGGTTTTATTTACATTATGAAGAGTCTGTGGAAGTTAAAAGAATAATGCCCAGAGTCTTCACTATTTTAATCCCCACATAAGTTACTGAAGCTGTATAAAATCACCAAATAGTAACCAGAATGAATATGGAAACAAGTCATGGTACTGAACTGGTTAACGAAATTTTCTTGTAAACTGCCATTATAATTGCATTACATAGTTAACATATTCATATAATGCAAGAGCACTGACTGTGTTTGATGTTACCTGTTTTTGTTCTCCTTCAAGACTACATAAACAACACTCCCATCTTTCCCTCCTCATGTGGGCGTCCCTCTGCTACCCGCCCCTCCCATAATGCCTCTCCATCCTCGAGTCCTGAAATAGAAGTCCCACACCGCCATTTGACCTCTACTGCAATAAACTTTAACTCTGTAACAGTTTTCATTTGTTAATTTTATTGAGAGTGCCTAAAGCTAACATTTTTCTGTAACTTTTTTTTACAGCTTTTGGTCTACCTCCATTTTTTCCTCCCGTGAAATAACAGTTTTGAATATTTTGCTTTTTAGTTTTGAAAATATATACATACAATTTGCTGTGTGTTGCGAGGCAGGTGCGAGGGTGAATGAATAAACACGAGCCATAATGTTTGTCACGAGTGGTGGCGAGTAAAACAGTACTGACTAGGAATTGAATTTACTGAGTCACCCCAGAAAACCTCAGACTTTTATCCTGTCGATCTTTATTTTCTTTCAATTTTAGCAAGGCCAGTTTCAGAAGCAAGGTGAAATAGAAGCTACACGAACCTGACACTGCCAACCAGAATTATTACAATGACATTGTTGCCCTGGTCATGTGTGTGACGTGTGTCCAAAAGTTTTATGACATTTCAGAGACACTTACGTTATTACAAACTTTTCTTTCTCTAAGGGCCATGGAGAAAAAAAAAATCCTCATGTGTTTCTAAAGTATTGTATTTCATGTTTCAATATTAGGAATAATAACGTTTTCTTTTTCCCAAAGTTTTTATTAAGAAAAGTAGAACAAATGTCGAATTCCACGTTTGGTCACTTGCTCAAGACAAGTATTTTCGTTTTCCATTTTTCTAGCGTCCTCCAGTTCTGGTATTTCTTATAGTGAGTCAAAAGAGAAAGAGAAAGTTTCTGCAGGCCGTCATTTTTAACCTCTGTCAGCTGCTAGTGTTAAGTATTTCACTTCATTCAAAATGCGACACTTTTTGTTACTTATACTGTCATAATACAATGTCTGAAACACAATTCACGTGGTCACCTATTTCTGCTTCGCCTCAACCTAGCTTTGGGTATTCAGAAGACGTTTTTTTATACCCTGACGAGCTAAGATATTCCAGCAATTAACTCAAGTGTTCTTTTAATGATCCTGCACCCTGCCCGTGAAAGCCAATTAGTGCAACATAAAAAAATATCCAAAGTATATTCATATTATTCTATTAAATACCTCGTTTCTCTGTTCCCGAAACTGCAAAACAACCTATTATGAGAGCAAAATAAAGAAAAATATGCATGAGCTTACTTTTTCCTATATGCTCCATGTATTTTTCGTTTCATTTCATTTTTTTCCGTCAACAATACTTCACACAACAGCTCCAGTGAACTCCTCGTGTTAGCACATCAGGCGTCAAGGGTGTAGCGGCTGTGTAAATTTGAGAGAGCTTGGGGACAGCAGAGCGCATGTTGCAGGCGGAAAGAATGATGACGTGACTAGTGGGGTGCAGGGCGTGAAGAGGAGGAAGAAGTGGAGGTGGAGAGAGTGAGAGAAAGAGGGGGTATATAAAGAGTAAGTGTAGGAAGAATAGAAAGAAAGAGGGAATTGGATGATGATGTATTGAAATAGGATTAGGAGGAAGAGGAAAGGGAAACGGAGGAGATTGTAGTGTTAATGGTAGTAATAGTAGAAGTAATGTAAAGGATTCAGTTAATAGTAGTTGTGTTTGCAGCCAAGGAGGAGGAGGAAGAAGAGGAGATATAAGGTTTGTAGTCGTGTTTGCAGCCAAGAAGGAAGAGAAGAGGAAATAAAAGCAGTTGCATAAAAAAAATTAAGAATAAACAATGAAAAAAAAACATGAAAATGGAAACGAGAGATGAAAAAAAGGAACAAGACGGAGGAATAATTAGACTGAACTTAACCCCTTCAGTACTGGAACACATTTCTACCCTGAGTTTTGGGTGTGATTAGACGATTTTATTGACATTAGGAAGGCCCTATGAAGGTCAAAAGACTAATGGCCACAGTCTTCACAACTTTAATCCCTACATGAGTCTCTGAAGCTGTATAAAATCATTAAATAGTAACCAGAATGAATAAGAAAACTCGTCATGGCATTAAAGGGGTTAAATACTCAAACCAAAAGGAAAAAAAAAAATAAGCCTACAAGGTATTATAGTGACACCGGAGCCTCGACACTCACCGTCATTGCCCAGTCTTGCCAGATGAGATTCCAATATGAAGTGGGAGAGAAAAAAGAAAAAAATGAGGTTATGATTGATTTATGACGATCCAACATCAAAGTCATCTGGGTTTGGCTGAGGATACGAGATAGCGCTGCCTCTTCTCCTGACAAACGGCCGTGATGGAGAGAGAGAAACTTGAGGGGAGGGAAGGGAAGAAGGGAGGGAATGGAGGAAAGAAAGCGATACGATGAAAATACTGATACATGGAACAATGGCGGGAAAATAGTGAAGTAATGAAGGAATAGGTAAAAATAGAAATGTTTAAGATGATGGAAGGGAAAGGGATGAAGAACTAGAGAGAGAGAGAGAGAGAGAGAGAGAGAGAGAGAGAGAGAGAGAGAGAGAGAGAGAGAGAGAGAGAGAGAGAGAGAGCAGACGGAAAAAAATCATGAAGGAGAAAAAAGGAGCAGGAGGAGGAAGAAGTGGAAAAATTAGAAAAGGGAGAAGGAAGAGGAGGAGGAGGAGGAGGAGGACGGTTTGGGGGAGATGGTCGTGATGTTGGCATGACGTGGGCGATGGAGTGGGAGGGGGACGGCCTTCTCCACCAGGGCGGCAATATGAAGCAAGCTCAGGGTAAACGAAGTCAAGTCCTGGGCAAATAAGGTGCCGCTCTGTCAAGTTTACATAATGCTGCAGCGACAGAAAGAGAGAGAAAGGAAAAAAGAGAAGTGATAATAAAGGAACACACACACACACACACACACACACACACACACACACACACACACACACACACACACACACACACACACACACACACACACACACACACACACACAGGCAGAGGTACACGCACACGCACGTACGCATGCACTTCCCTGCTTGCTTATAGCTGGTCTTTCTTTTCAAGCCCAACAATGCCTTGAATGAGAAGCAAATGACCCGCACGACAATGCAATTTAAAGCTAAGGATTATGGGATTCTTGTCCTTGCACGACCTAGATGGAATAATTTTGCTGTAAGAATGGCTTTACGGTGGCCTTTCTCTCACTAAAGTAGCGCATGACTGTCAAGAAACTGTTATTTCCAAGTTTTCTCGTTGTCTGTATTTCAACAGTAGAATTTCCTCTGGCTTGATTCCTAAGTTCTCGTGTGGCGGGGCTCTGAGATCTATGGTGGTCTGCCTGGGTTGTTTCCAGTACCCAGTGATCAGAGGTCTGTGTGACACTCAGTTGTATTAATTTTCTTGGGCTTGATTTCTAAATTCTTGTGTCCTCTCGAATGGCAGGGCTCTGTGATCTGTGGTGGTCTGCCTGGCTTGTTTCCATTATTTGTTTCCAGTTCCCAGTGATCAGCGGTCCTCTGTGGCGCTCAGCTGTATTAGACCAAACTCCCGTGATAAACAGATATGGATTGTGGCAAAGGGTTTCGTTTCATCGCTTGCCGGTGGTTGGGGATTGTTCAGTTTTGCGTGACGGTGTGTCTGTTGTACCACACCACACTACATACACCACATTGTTTTTACAGTAAGAGCATTTTTTTTTTATGTAATAGGGGAAAATTGGGCAAGGGGAAGGTAAAATGAAAGAAAGGCCCACTTAGTTCCCAGTCTATACTTGCAGGTCTGAAAAAGTTAGCCAAAATGAAGGGATAAATGACCTGAAACCTGCCTTGAAACACACTAATACTAGCATAACACTTGGCAGTAGCACACCACATACTATCATTCCACACCACATCACACTACACCACACTGCATCGTACCACACCACGCTACATCAAATTAAACTACATTAAAACTTCACTACATCACACATCACTATACCGCACCATGTTGCACTACAACCAGACACACACACACACACACGGGCAAGCAAGTAAGCAAACAGGCAAATGGACAAGCAAGCAAACAAACAAGCCTGCCAAACAATGCCCCATCTAGTTCATTTGGAATTAATGACCCTCGACACGCTCAATCAATACCAGGATTCTCTACCATGGGACCAGCGCCAAAAAATATAACTTCCGATACATATAATTCCTTTAACCGCGAGCACCATCCACATTTTTTTTTTTTTTATTATAGTTGTTCTCTTTCTCCTTTATATTTTTTTTCTTTTTTCCTCCTTTCGTCGCTCTCATCTATGTCTTTTTATTATCTCTTCATTTACTAAACACGAATTTCAGTGATTAATCATTAGTAGTAATCATCAGAACCATCCACTTTTTTCTTATATTCCTTCCCATTCTCCTTTATCATTTTTCCTTTCATTCCCCTAACCTAACCTAACCCAACCTAATCTACCCGAGAACCGTCAGCATTTTTTTTTTTTTTTTCCTTCCCATTTTCCTTTATCATATTTTCCTTTCATTTCCTGTCGCCATTTTCTTTTCCCAGTTCTTTTTTATCGGCTCTTCATATAGTAAACACGATTTAAGATATGAACGATACGTGATCACGGACACTCTCTTTAGTTCACGTCTACTGAGAAATGAAAGGCCATAAAGCTCTATGTGCCCTTTATGTCTTCCTGAAGAGCTATTCAATAAAGATAAATAGAAGAAAGATGAGGTTGAGGGGGGGGGAGGATGGAGAAACACTACCACTTCATCATTTCCATGGCATTGTTGTTTAAAGCAAATGAGTTTTCGTGATGGACAGCGACTCTCCACGTAATACAAAGGTATGAATGAATATTTAATCGCCTCTGCCAGTTAATCGGGAGCCGCAACACACCTTGCGTCAACAAAGCGTAGTGCAGTGCCACCCGCCCGACCGCTGCTCTGGTGGGGCTGAGAGGCGAGCGCTGTGGCAGATTGACCATTAACCTTTTTACTGCTTTTCTCGTGCCTTGCTTATATTCAGAGTAATACAGAAACTTACTATTAGACACACGGAATATAGAGAGTGGTTATTTTGTTTTATATAGCTACAGAACTGTTCAAGTGACTGTAGTGTAAAAATAAGTGACGGAAGGGTTATGATTATGATAAAAAAATATTTCTGCAGTGAAAGGGTTGAGCCCCAAAGAGAGCGTTCTCGGGAACCATCAATAGGTGCTTTTGTATGGCTGAAAGCTTTTAATTCGTGATCAGGCGCTCTTTTGTGAAACATTAATTGGTTCATTTCTCTTCTTTTTCACCATTCATTTACTTTGATGGCCTGACCCCATTCAATCTCAGACTGGCCAACACAGTTAGTGGAATTTAACCCGATGAGGCTGCTATAACAATGTGATTGGTTATTGTTGTTATTATTGATGTTGTTGTCATTTTCACTTATTTAAATAGCCAATACATTTGTACATAATGTGCTGAATTCATTAATTGTTGTTTGTTGATGTCTATTGCACATGTAAAACTGAAATTTTCAGTTCCCAACGAAAACACCTCCGTGATGGGGAATGTGCAGGGAAGGGAATAGTGAGGAGGTGCTTATATGAGCGCACTCCACACGTTTTATAGGTGTAGAAAAATGTATTTTTAGACAAGCGTTTGTGTTAAAATATTATTTTAGAGAGATTTCGTTAGTAAATGAACGTAAATGCATATTTCAGATTTTGAAAATTATTTTTGTTACAGCACCAAGTTTTAGGACACGAGGCGTGCTGTACTAAAATGCAAAACACACGCAGGCATATGACGTCATACACGCACTTTTATTCATATATATTTTGTAGAGACGGTAGTGTTCTTGTTTGATTTATCAATATAATATAATTCATAATAATGTAACCCCTGTGTTATTTACAAAATCAGTGTTCGTTGGCGTGGGGACAAGACACCTTGCAGCCGACTGAAAAAGAAGTGCAAAATTAGATAGAAAACACTGACTACAACATGTATATACGTAACAGTTACCTACATCACGGAATGGTAAGGCTAAACAGCAAAGAGCAGTGGGCGAGGGACCCCAGCCATTGAAGCACTACGGCAGGGCTGCTTCCCCGGTGCCTTACGTTATGTTCCTGACCACCCTCGGCCAAGCAAGGACCGTCAGTGCCGTCCAGCTGATTCACTGCACTAAATGGCCATGCACATCTGGGTTAAGGACGCTGACGACGACTGCAATGGCCCGCTGGACGAGACCTGCTTCCATCAAGAGAACGATCCTTGACACGGCGCTACGGTGACTCGCCCCTTCACTTGCTAATTCCCGGCGTTACTGTTTGATTCGTGAGGCGTCTTTGCTGGGTGTGTGTGTTGAAATCAGTGCCGTGCAGCAATAGTGTCCGTATGTTTGTGTGTATCATGTGCAATGGATGTTTATGGTGTGGGATTCTGTTATTTCGAATCAAGACTGTTTACTTAATGATTTTAGTCTCGTTTTTTTTGCCACCTATACTAATTAAATTCACTTAAGAATACAAAAACTACTAGATATTTGTGCATTTCTATCTGGTAATGTATAATCCAATGTGACTTTACTGTTGTAGCCTGTACTGAGGAAGTAACTTTGACACCTTAAATACTGGGACGCAGTTTTACCTTCAGCTTTAAATGTGATTAGATGATTATATTTTACATTAAGACGGGTTTATGGAGGTCAGAAGAGTAATGGTCCGGAGTCTTCACTATCTTAATCCCCACATGACTTTCTGAATCTTTATAAAATCACCTAATAGTAACCAGAATAAATATGAAGACGTGTCGTGGTAGTGAAGGGGTTAAAGTACTCACCATCTAACACTAACTGTTTATTTGAATGGAAAATATGACGCTTTTTTAAGTCACGAGCTATAATATAAAGGGAACACTAATATAATGAATGTAAACCTAATCTAACATAACCTAACGTATTATCCGCTGTAACCTTCTCTAGCGTTTACTCATTCATTTAAATCCTTCATTAGTGTTGAAACACAAATTCTACTGCCCTCAGCTCCAGGTGGGAAGAGGTGTGTGTGTGTGTGTGTGTGTGTTTGTGTGTGTGTGTGTGTGTGTGTATGCCTCAGACAAACCTAAATCGGGAGCAGGCTCGTCCGCAGGTGGTGAGTGTGCAGCAGCAGCCTCGATAAATGGTCGAGAGAGTCAACTCCACCTCCACTTCAGATCCCTAATTCGGTCCTTCATGTACGCTTATTGAACTCTGTTGCATACACTCCGCACTGGAATCAACCTAACCTGTGTTCCCGCTGCCCGCTTCGACATATCACGGAACACGGAACACTAATGCTTTCCTCTTCCCATCGCCACCTCCGACCCTCGCACGATTTTCACTACTACAGAAACAACCTTTGATATATTTCGCCCATGGTAATGAGTGATAATATTTCCCATTCATTGTAACCCCTTCAGTACTAAGACGCATTTTTACCTTGAGTTTTCGATATGATTAAACGAATTATTTACATTAGAAAGAGTCTAAGAAGGTCAGAAGATTAATGGCCACAGTCTTCACTGTTTAAACCCCCACATCAGTTTCTGAAGCTGTATAAAATCACCAAATAGAAATGAATAAGAAAATGTGTCATGCTACTGAATGGATTAAATTGAACACAAGTGCTCTCCCTCCCATCACCTATCTCCGGTCCTCACCCTCTAATTTTCACTACTACAGAAACAGCCTTTAATATATTTCGCCCATGGTAATGAATGTTAATATTTCCCATTCATTTTTAGTTGAATTTTGCTTTGCTTGCCCCGTTTATGTACCGTAAAATACAACTGCAGGAACTTAGAGTTTTCTCCCGGTTGCAGTAACAAAGAGGAAAATATATATGGGATACGTATCATATATTTTGCCGGAAGTCAGCCACATTTAATATCGTACCTTTACCAACGTGAGACTCATAAAACTCGGTGTACGAACAAACGTGAAATTCCATTTACAGAGTGCTTTCCATTCAGAGTGCGCTCATAACTAAAGGTGGCTCCGGACCATTAAATCCGTGAGCTGATGTTTTATTGCCTCTTATTCTCACGTGAGTCTGATAAGAGGGAGATAGAAAAAAAATAAAAATGGTTCATTTGCCATCAAGACCTTTCCTCATCGTTTTTTCCCTCAGGAGCAGACCAGAGTTCATATCGGCCCTCTCGCCCGAAGCCTTCAAGTCCAGAGTAAATATTGGTTAGTGGTAGGAGGGCATCTAATCTAATGCATTACAGGGGACTTCACCATCTACCGGCCTCCACTGATCTCCCCGAGGCTGAAGGAATACCTCATATCTTGCCTCTTGATCACCCGAAAGTAAACAGTAGAAGTTTAATTTTCCACACCGTCCACTCTCTACTAGCGGGGCTAGGGTAGGATGGGGGTGAGGTGGGAGTGGGGTAAGTCCTGCGGGGTAGAAAGCCACTTGATGCCACCAATATGTTGTGTGTGGTAGATGGATTCAATGTGTGTGTGTGTGTGTGTGTGTGTGTGTGTGTGTGTGTGTGTGTGTGTGTGTGTGTGTGTGTGTGTGTGTGAATTATTTGCCACACGTTTTTCATCAACCAGTCATGAGGAAGAGACAAGAGTGAACTGTCCTCAAAAGAATTACGTACATATTTCTGTCAATAAGTATCACATACTTCGCTGTGTCTGCTTTCTGCTGCCATGAACTGGAACACAAAATCGACAAATACCAAAAGCTTTTCCTTTCACGCTCGAAGTTGAAAATATAAGGAAAAAAGTGGATTATTTTTACGTGTTGGGAAGGGTCGTGGCGTAGGTGCGAGGCAGGGGTGAGTGTAGTGTGTGGGGTGTGGGGTGTTAGTCAAGGGGGAGAGTAGTGGTGTGAGGCGAGGGTAAGAGATTTGGGGCTGAAGCAAGAGTGGAGTTTGAAGTAGGGGTGAAAATTGATGGGTGAAGTAGGGGTGGTAGCTGTAGAGGCAGGGGTGAAAGTTGCGGTGTGAGGCAGGGGTGAGAGCGAAGATATAGTGGCAACGAAGGATTATTTTCTTTGTTTCGACTTGCAAAATATGATACAAAAATATTTACTTTCTTTATTTCATTCGTTTCTGGTGGCCAGTGATTTCTGTGAAGAAGAAAAGGTGAGTTTACACATCTGTTTTTTTGAGGATTTTTTTAAGACATGCATGGAAAGTTACAAGGCGAAATCTACTCACACGTGAAAGGAAGGCATGCAATCAGGTTGGTAAGCAGACAAACAGAAAGACAGACAGACATACACAAGCACGGTGAAACAAACTGCCAAAGAGCAACTCATCAAGTGTGTCTAAAGAGTTTAATAAAAAAAATGATCTCAAATGTAACTATAATGTCTTAAAATTATCACGTGAATGAGGTGGTATTGATTTACTGGTCCGGTAACGAAGACAGTAGCAGGAAGGAGCGATAATATATAATCAACCATAGCTTATTACCCCGTTAGATATCCTTGGTGTACAGAGGGAAGTGTGTCCTGCTTCTCTGGTATTGCTTTTCTGCCCCGGTAGCAAAGATAGTAGCAAGAAGGGAAGATAATCAACCTTAGCTTTTTTTCCCCCGTTAGATATCCTTGATTTACAGTGAAAGTGTCCTGCTTCTCTGGGCTGTGGCAAAATTCGGTCTTCCATGGCTCTGATATTGGTGGTGTGACCATTAATCAAAGACACAGTACCACCGTTGCCTTTGATGCCACATTTTAAACCGCATCCCATTTGCAAGCGTTGGCAAAATAACCGTACTCAACAAGCACCACCACCCTGCCCTGCCTGTCTGCCACACCTGTCAAACGCCACCTTAATTACTGCGTGCAGATCACTCTTCTATTTAACAAATTATTCATGAGTCTTGTCAGTATCATAATGAAATACGTGGTTGTATATGAAAATTAAGGGATTTCAGTATTTTTCATAAAAGTACTGCATATAAGTTGTATTGATTCAATTGTTTGTGTCGTCTGAGTTGTCATTTTTATGCTGAAAATATCCTTAATGTGAGCTAAAAAAAAACTTATATTATTTTGCTCCTGTACGAGACAGGGAACAGCGTATATACTCGCAGACTAGCTACAGCAAGCCTTAGCTGTGTCTTACTCGTTAACTTGTTCATTCACTCAGTTGATCTGTAGCTCCAGTCACTCACTCTTTAACCCTCTCTCTGTTAGATTTGTATTGCCACTTAAGTATCTATCTCACCTTACATTAGTCTGACCTTCTCATCTCCCTTATGAATGTAACCCAAGAAAACAGTCTGGTCCATTACTACTTGGCGTTCATTGTCTGTCTATGGTAGATGCAACACGAGTCTTTCCCGGAGCGCTGTGGAATGCTCCTGTCATTCAACTTTTATTAGTTTTCAACATCGCCATAAAGGCCACCTCAACTGCACGTTATTGACCACGCAGCCAAGCATGAAGGCTCCATTCCGATTTTTATTGACGGTTCTAAATCCGATTCTGGTGTCAGATCTGGAACCGTAATCCTTGATTTTATTTGGTATGACGATCTTCCACTCTTTCCAGTTCCTTTCTAAGGCAAATTTCTTTCTTGTCCTTCTTTTCCTGCAAACACCATTTGTCCAACATCCACTGAAGCTGGTCGCATTCACACCGGTGGGAGGCTTTCTTTGTCCACACATACTGTTGCATTCCACTAAGAATCCTTTAAATCCTCTTCAGTTAATTTGCTTTATTAGACTAGCGAGTTCACCAGCAGGATTGCAGTTTCTTGATAAAGAAAATTATATTCAGTAGTTGTACGAAGCGGCAGCATCACGGCCACTCCTCTCAGCAGGCGTCGGTGTTGCTATGCATGAGTGCAGGCAGCGCTGATGGAACATTGTTTGCACTCGTAATAAGATGCAGCGGGCAATTTACTCGATTATTGTCCCGAGGGCATTGCCATGCGTGAGGCAGCGCCGCCACCACGTGATCGCCCAGGCGAGCCTTGGATGGCGCAACATGGACTCCGTCACCTCATTGTTACTCTCATGTTATTGGATATCTATTTATCTATCTATCTATATATCTATCTATATCTATATCTATATCTACATCTATCTATCTATCTATCTATCTATCTATCTATCTATCTATCTATCTATATATATATATATATATATATATATATATATATATATATATATATATATATATATATATATATATATATATATATATATATATATAGTTATTATCTCCTTTGTTCTTTTGATCCATTACAGAGAAAACGAGATTCCAGGCTCACAATCATTTCCTTCCTGCATACCGTTAAACGTTTATTTCAACATTCAGAGCTTTTTCTTTCAGATTTCCTGCAGAGAGAGAGAGAGAGAGAGAGAGAGAGAGAGAGAGAGAGAGAGAGAGAGAGGGTAGGAGCATCCTGCTCTCCTATTATTTTTCTCTTAAGCACATGAGATCCATGCAATTTTTCAGTGTTAGCATACCAGATAACCTCTTTATGGGCCGCACAATCCAGTGATACATTTAACTCTCCCTCCTCTTTTTCCTCCACCACACTCGTACCATCATCTCACGCGTCCTCCTCGATCTGCTGCTGGTGTTCCCTTTCCCACTCCTGTGTTTGTCCTTGTCCTCCTCCTACTCCTTCAATCCGGTCTTTCCGTCCTCAGTGTTTTTCTTACCCATTATTTACGTATTTTCAGGTGAGGCCTGCGGGAAGCTTCCACGTCATGTGAGTACGAACGGAGAACTTTGTCTTCCCTCACCTTAACCCGGTCCATTTGTCTTAGTAGTCTTGTTTGAATCGTTTGTGTACGCCGATTATTTTTCTAGGCAGTAGAAGGTTTGTCCAAGAACAAGTGGAATTTTGTATCTCTATATTTAAACAATATGACAACAATAATGGACCATGGAATGTATAATGACTGATATTTTATGTGTGAAAAACCGTATGAAGTATTGAACTAGTGTCCAAGTCTATTTTTTCGGTTTTAAGTAATAGAAGTGCTTCAACCAGGACGAGGGAAGGTTAATGACACTCTAGTTCTTTTTTCTACCGGGTTTAAATAATATGAGTATTTTAACTAGGACGAGGAAAGATTAATGACACTGGTTCTTTTTTCTACCACGTTTAACCCCTTCAATACTGGGACGCATTTTTACCATGAGTTTGAGTATGATAAGACGATTTTATTGACAATAGAGAGAGTCTATGGAGGTCAGATGATTAATGTCCTGAGTCTTCACTATTTTAATTCCCAACAAAAGTTTCTGAAGCTATATAAAATCACTAAATAGTAAGCAAAATTGATAGTAAAGCGCGTTCTGGTACTGAAGGGGTTAAGTAATGGAACGAGGAAAGGTTAATGACACTCTTATCTGAACCAACATGAAAAACACACACAAAAAAAACTAGCAATACTCCGCATTTAAAGAACAGTAAGAGAAGCATCGAGCGTTTATGTACAGGTACTGAAAGGATTTGTAACACGTGGACGCTCAGGTTAACATTTGACGGTAATTCCACACATATATACCGTGTCTGAAGCATCCACCTGCAGCTGATGCATCGAAGCGCCTATGGGGATATTCACTTTCCATTCCGCAAGAACAAAGGGACTCTATTTTTTGAAGGCTATTTTTTCTTTACTTGGTACTATTTTTCCACGTACCCGCAGAACTTTCGAGGGTCTGTGTAGGTTTGACGCCTCGTTTGCTTCAGCCTTTGTTGTCGTTTTTTTTCTTGAGGTGACAACGTTCTTTTTTTCGACTCAAGAAGAGGGAGATAGATAGAGAGAGAGAGAGAGAGAGAGAGAGAGAGAGAGAGAGAGAGAGAGAGAGAGAGAGACCGTAAAGAAAAAAGAATAATTTTGGTCCGATGCATCAACATCCCGTTTGAAGCAAAATGAAATTGTATCTCTATGGACCAGAGCGTCAGTGTTGCGCGTGAGGTGATGCGCCTTTATCAAATGCATTTTCAGAAGTTGGTGTCCATATTTCACAACTGTATTTCATTATAGCACAGTAGTGTTGTCGATTTTGTGTTGTTTGAAAATTCTCTTGCATTGGTTTTATTGCATATTCAAAGGTTTTAATTATTAACAACTATTTAGGTCGAGAAATATTCGCTATTCTATTGAGACATGCCATTATCATACAGCAGGAAAATTTCTATGTAATTTCATAAGACAAAGTTTACGAAAGAAATAGAATTGTATGTGCTAATGAAATGAACACACACACACACACACACACACACACACACACACACACACACACACACACACACACACACACACACACACACACACACACACACACACACACACACACACAAAGTAATTTACAAATAGATTGAGACAAAAAGAAATATATGCAACTGTTTGGCTGAGAGTGATTGCGTTATCTGTAAACTGATTTATGTACCTGGGAATGGACACACCCAAAGCTTCATTAGAGGACTCACTGCACCGCACACTATCGACGCCCAAGTGATCATTAATTTGCAAGTCTAATTACAGGTGAATGTCATTATTTCTGCGATCAAAGAGTTTCCAAAGCATCTGTTCTCGGCCTATAATAGAGTTAAAATAGTCTATGTAGGTTTATTTTCCGGTGTTTGTATTCTAAATCATTCACTGTGTTGTATTTTTCTCTCGTTCTTCCGTTATGCATTCCCATGTCACCTGTTATTCAGTGAAGGGCTTGGCGTGAGGTGCTGGAGCAGAGACACATCACAGGTGTTGCACTAGACTTCATCATCAACATTGTAGGAGTTGTACTCGCTTCTAATTTAATGGCCGGGTGACACCAACACCTTCCCATCAACATCATCAGTGAGCTGCCTGTGCGTTCTCTCTCTCTCTCTCTCTCTCTCTCTCTCTCTCTCTCTCTCTCTCTCTCTCTCTCTCTCTCTCTCTCTCTCTCTCTCTCTCTCTCTCTCTCATCACTTACGTAGGAAAGATAATTCAGAAGTGAGAGAGGAACTTAGCAAAACATATTTCAGAACCGAAGGTAATCTTTAATTTTGGTATATAATTAACACCTTTGTTTTTTGCTTATTGTTGACTGACTTATTCTTCGCCTGAATGTGATGTCAAAGTTTTAACAAGAGGCCGCACCTTCCACCGCATCAACAGAAGCGTTTGTCAGTTCCAGCTTGCCGTGAAGTATGTGTTTTGAAGGAAGTATAATGTTGTCTTGCAGTCGTACACCGTCTGCGTCGCCGGAGTTTGCACGACAGCTGACATTATCGGGAACAGCCTCGACATGGAAAGTTCAAGTGAACGTGATGCCAAGTTTGTCCGGGGCACAAACTTCTGCAGCGAGGCATCGATTTTCAATATGGTAAAAGTCTTCCGGTGGTGTGACGAGGGCGACCAGAACGCTGGGGTGCCCTCGCTGCCGCTGTCTGCACCTTATTGTGTCTCATTGGAAAGACTTATCGGTGTTCTCTGGCAGCACGATATTCCCTTTTCTTTTTCCCTTACAATACTTTACCAAAATAATGAGAATAATGACCTGAATCCTAAGAAAACCAACACGTGGCTCGTCGTCAAAAGTGTAGAAAAGGAATAAACATAGAGGGCAACTGAAAGCAAACGCCAAAAGCAGTAATCTCTAATCAAATTGAAAGAGTTATATCCATGGAGATACACAGTTTGCTCTTAACCCATTCAGTACCATGACGCGTTTCCATATTCATTCTGCTTACTATTTGGTGATTTTATGCAGCTTCAAAAACTCATGTGGGGGATTAAAATAGTAAAGACTGTGGCTGTTAATCTTCTGACCTCCATTGACCCTTCGTAATGTAAATGAGATGGTCTAATCGTATTTAAATCTCATGATAAAGATATGTCCCAGTTTTGAAGGGGTTAATAATATCGTGAAGTGCTTTCTTGATACCTTTTTTTTCCTTTGCCGTAATCTTGCGATGCTGAATAAAGGACTAATTGTAGGAATATTTTGCGTTTCACGAGGCACGGTAGGGAGTTCCATTAGAACCCAGCGCCTCCTTCATACCGCCTCGCCCTGCACTGTAATTACTGTATACGCTAAGGGAGCGTTGGTAGCGCTTACTGCCGCCGACACACTCGCGTCAAGGAGGTACTGGCGGCCCTAGAGAGGCTGAGGCATAATGAGCGTGAGTGTGGCGGCCTCGTGATGGCTCTTAGGTGAGCGTGTTCCGAGCATCAGCCACCTCCAGCGGGATAATTAAAGGGAAAATCCGCAACGGGGGAACCTTTGCAGTAGTTCACAGGGTACTTTTCATTTTAAAACTAGGAATAAGGAAGCCGTCATCTGTTTGGTGAAGTAAAGGTAAACTCTGGAACTCTCTGCCTGTGTCTGTATTTGACTTCATTTAAAGGTATCAAAACCTTTTCTTTAGACTCTGTGAGGGGATTGGCGACTGAGTGGGCCTCTATTTATTTTTTTTTATTTATTTTTTGCCCTTGACCAGTCTTTCCCTCTTACATAAAAAAAAGAGCGTAACTGAAAGCCTCGGCGTTAAATGGAAAGGCGGAAAATGTCAGCCAATCAGCCGTGACTGTGGCGTGATCCTTTTTTGATGAAAGAGCAAACTAGATGCCAGCGCCGTGAAACCCTTGATGTTCGCCGCACAGTTCACTTCCCTTCTCGCACACATCACCATGCATCGCTTAGTAGTTTGAAAAATGTCCCCTCTCACCTGTGAGACTGTGCAAGGAACGTCATAAGTGCACGTGGCTGGACCTTTAGTGCCATGCTAGTGCAACAGTTGAACGTGCTGCTGAGTGAGGCGGAAGTCATTGGTGCAGACGTCACTAGAGAGTGTCCGTGTTGCTAAGCTATTGTTCTGGATTCATTGGAGCTCCCGCATAGTGTACCACGGAGAGAGAGAGAGAGAGAGAGAGAGAGAGAGAGAGAGAGAGAGAGAGAGATTTTGTTAAGTCTTCCTCTAGCTTAAATGTTTTCCCTCTTGATACACTTTCCGTTTTCTTTGAATAGCTTTATTACGAGTCCAGAAAACGTATCATCCAATATTAATAGCAGACGTTGAAAATTAGGGGCAGCAGTGGCGACTGTAATTAGGTATCATGAAAATAGCTTTCTGGTACCAACAACTGATAAGCCTCACATTTAGCACGAGGTCTCTAATGACAGCTGGTGTCCCTCCACTGTGTCGTGAATGTTCTGAGGTCAATAATTTAAGTATATCCACTATGAGCCAATGAGATGTTAGCAGAGTGGCGACAAAGATGGGAAAAAACTCACTGTGAAAAATTATGGTACATTTTGGAGCTTCACAATCTCTGAATAGTGCGGCATAATGCTTGCTTCGTATTTAAACCATATTCATTTAGCTCAGTGGATAAAAAAAAGATATTATGATTATAGATAATTAAGTGTTTAAAAAGAAATTCTTTTTACTTTACCGAGTAGCCCTTCCTACCTCACTCTTTACAGGTGGGTGTAATCGCTGTCATTACTTACCTGAATGAAAAGTTTTGTCTCAATTACGCTCCAGGAAGGGAAAAACTCTCTCTCTCTCTCTCTCTCTCTCTCTCTCTCTCTCTCTCTCTCTATAGCTCGTGACCACTACCTGTTATCTTATACCACTGCTGCACACTCTCACCATAACATGTAGACACACATTTGGTTTTCCTTTCAATTTTCAACTCCGATTGTAGTTTTTTTCGCATTTATTTCTATTTGTGTTGCATTTTCATTTATATCGACAGTAACTCCTAAATTTCAAGCCCGAAAGTGTTATATCTTTGTTTTATTTCTAGTTATATTGCATTTACATGTATAACGCCAGTCACTCGTAAATTGTGCACGTTCTTGTCAAAAAAAAAAAAAAGCCAAAAACGTTTTCTGTTCTCAGGTAGCAAAATAAACGGAGAATCTATTGTATCCAGCGAGTTTCAGGGTCAGGGGATCGTACAGCCTGATCTATATTAATTTTTCCAGCCTCTTATAATCCTCAAGTCAGGTGTCCTTCCTGCATGCATTCCAACTTTTCCATTTCTTATTTTGCTTGCTTTTATGCTATCCAAGGAGACACACACATCCCGCAGTCTTTTAAGGGAATATTGCAGTGGAAAGCGTTGCGTTTGCTGAAAATGTGTTTATCCGGAGGGATTGGAAGGAAGAGGTTTCGTTCCTTGCATAATAAAAAAAAGAATTTGAGCAAGTAAGAAAGATGCATACCAAAAATGGAAAGACAAGACAAGGCTTAAACAGATTATGTTGGCTTTAAACACACACACACAGAGAGAGAGAGAGAGAGAGAGAGAGAGAGAGAGAGAGAGAGAGAGAGAGAGAGAGAGAGAGAGAGAGATGTCATACAATAAAACTAAAGAAAAATAGGTTTGGAGCTGCTCGTAAGGAATTAAAATGGATGTTCCTTTCTTTTTACGTCTGGAAAGGTAGAGAGGAAGGAAGTTGAATGGCAAAGGTCACAGAAAATGGTGCAGGAATGAAGATGTGTGTGTGTGTGTGTGTGTGTGTGTGTGTGTGTGTGTGTGTGTGTGTGTGTTTGGAGACCACTCTGTATTCTTTCTCCCATTCACCTAAGCCTCCATCGATTTGAATTGAGTCTATAAACCTTGGGAAGTGTCTTGGAACTAATTTCTTTTTGCTTTTTCGCTTGTTTAGAGGGAGAAAAGTTACACACACACACACACACACACACACACACACACACACACACACACACACACACACACACACACACACACCGCGTAGTGTAGTGGTTAGCACGCTCGACTCACAATCGAGAGGACCGGGTTCGAGTCCCGGTAAGCGGCGAGGCAAATGGGCAATTCTCTTAATGTGTGTCCCCTGTTCACCTAGCAGTAAATAGGTACGGGATGTAACTCGAGGGGTTCCCGGTGTGTGTTGTGTGTTGATGTGGTCTCAGTCCTACTCGAAGATGGGTGTATGACCTCTGAGCTCGCTCCGTAATGGGAAAGACTGGCTGGGTGACCAGAAGGCGACCGAGAGGTGAATTACACACACACACACACACACACACACACACACACACACACACACACACACACACACACACACACACACACACACACACACACACACACAGGGAGTCGGTGGCATAGTGGATAAGGTGGTGAGCGTGGGATCGGGCAGACGTCCACGCGTAGGTTCGAATCCCACCACGTATAGCCTTAAAACACTTTGCCATTTGTCGAGTGGTTTAAAGTTACCTACATGTCACCATGATACCCAGGTTCTAGGTGGTTACACTCAAGATGAGCTTGGGTGGTGATATGGCCCCTAATATGGGTACCAGTATAAATAAAATTGCCTGCGCCACTAATGGGCGGAGCTGAACAGCGCACAATAGTAGAACCTCCTCAGAATTAAACAGTGTCCCTTGTCGAATGAAGAAAAAAAAAAGAATATAGTAGTCTACCCACGAACAGCACACATTTTCTTCTTTTTCAAGGCCTTGAAAACGTTCTTATAAATTTGTTATTACGTACCTTCGCTTTATCGCTTTGGATTTTTGTATCTGTGTTGCACTGGAATATCAAAGCCAAGGAAGGTAAAATTATTGTCTGTGTATTCTTGTTTCCTCTTCAAAAAAATGTAACAGACAAAAAAAATTCCCAATGTTGCTTTGAATTTTGAAGTCTATATCATGTTTGTTTCTTTTTATTTTCACTTTTTGTCTTGCACTGGAATATCAAAGCATAGGACGGTAAAACTTGTCTGTGTGTGTTGTGTGTTCTTGTTTCCTCTTAAAAAAAAAAATTAGTGAACAAAAATTTCGGAATGTCACTTTGAATTTGGAAGTTGGGAATCCGATACTAAACTTCCAAATATGTGACATGATGAAACTTTTTTTTTCACTATTTTTCTTATTAAATCATTTTCTCTGTGTGTTCTTGTTTCCTCTAAAAAAAAATGTAATCGACAAAAAAAATCGGAATGTTACTTGGAATTTTGATGTTGAGACTGTAATACTAAACATCCAAATAAATGACGTGGTGAAGTTTTTCGTTTATATCATTTTTTTTTTCTCTGACTTTATTTTCATTTTTTTTATTTTTTTATTTATTTATTTATTTTATTATTTTTTTTGCATCAAAATATCAAAGCAAAAGAGATTAAACTTTTGTCTGTGTGTTCCTGTGTTTTCCCTAAAAATAGTGTAATAGACAAAAAAATCGTAATATTACTCAGAAATTTGAAGTTGGGATTATAAAACTAAACTTCCAAATAAGTGATGAGGTGAAGTTTTTTTTTTATATCAAGTTTATTTATTTATTGATTTTCTTAATTTTTCTTGTACCGGAATATCAAAGCCATATGGAGTAAACTATCGTCTCTGTGTGTTCTTTCAAATACGTGACGTTAAAGTTTTTGGTTTGCATCATGTTTTTTCTTTTATTTTCACTATTTTTCTTGTACCGGAATATCAAAGCCATGGGGAGTAAACTTTTGTCTCTGTGTTTTTCTGTATTTCTTCTAAAAATAATATGTGATAGACAAAAAAGATTCGAATGGTACTTAGAATTTTGAAGTTATAGGAATCTAATACTAAATTCCAAATAAGAGACGTGATTATATGTTTATTTTTCTTTTACTTTCATTATTTTTCATGTTATAGATTGCGTAGTTGAGTCTTAACCATTTATCTTCCCTTTCTTTTCCCTCTCACAATACTATGCGCAATTTAACGGTCATTAGTACATGTTTTTTTTTTTCACCACTAGAAAAAGTTAAATTAAATTGCCGCGGAGATAAATGAAGTGAGAGTAAAGAGGAACCAACATATATATACATTCTATAGGTCTCTCTTAAAGCATTATCTCGTAGCTTGTCTCCATTTCATGTGAAGGGAAAAGGAAAATCCAGTGTTTAACTCCCTGCAGTACTGGGACACATTTTTATTTATAGGTTTCTGAACGATAAGACCATTTTATTGACATTAGGTGGGGTCTGTGGAAGTCAAAATATCAATAGCCACAGTCTTCACTATCTTAATCCACCACATGAGTTTCTGAAGCTGTGGAAAATCACCAAATAATAACGGCAAGTAATAGGGAAGAGGTTAACTCCTTCAGTACTGGGACACGTTTTTACCTTGAGATTTGTGTACGATTAGACCATTTTATTGACATTAGGAACAGTCTGTGGAGGTCAAAAGATTAATTACCACAGTTTTCACTATCTTAATCCCCTACATGAGTTTCTGAAGCTGTATAAAATCACCAAAATAGTAAGCAGAATGAATATGGAAACGTTTCCTGATACTGAAGGAGTTAATGTGGGATGATCTGTATGCTTCGAGAAAGTGTTCAGTTTTTCTTGTATACCTAAGTGAAATAAGCTGGAGTAACGAGAGGTAGGCACGTCAGCTCCTCACCTGTGCTCACCCATTGTATGTTTTAACTTGATATGAGCTCTCAATAAGGAAGTAACTCTGCTCCAAACACTCATTCAAACAGGCACGCATTCTCTCTCTCTCTCTCTCTCTCTCTCTCTCTCTCTCTCTCTCTCTCTCTCTCTCTCTCTATCTATATTACCTATCTCTCTCACTTTTTCCTTCATCGCTCTCCCCTCCTCTCCAGTGTTTCAGATCCTCTTTCCTGTGGAGAGTCTCAGCCACCAAACTGAAGCACCGATAATCCAATTTTAGGTCGAGTATCGTAGGAATATGTAGTCGTCACAAAATAGTCTAAAACCCGAACCTGCCTTGTGACACTCATATGAAAGTCTAGTCACAGGGAAACATATTAGATTAATCCTAGTGATAAGTGTGGCATCATGTGAATGGAAGGAAAACATGGATATCTTGTACTGTAAAAGTGATGTTACTGTGTTTTCGTTTATTCTTAAGCCTTTTAGTACTGGACGCATTTTTATCATAAGTTTTAGGTATGATTAGACGATTTTAATTACATTAGGAAGGGTCTATGGAGGTCAGAAGATTAATGGCCTGAGTCTTCACTATTTTAATCCTGAAGCTGTATAAAATCACCAAATAGTAAGCAGAATGAAATGAAAGCATGTCAAAGACTGAAGAGGTTAACCAGATCTTAACTCAATTTTCATGCTTTTCATTACAAATTTTCCTTTTAACATTTGATTCTTTGAGATATGCTAAGAAATACAGTTGTCGTACATATTTAAAACTTCTTAACTTGAACCAACCTAAACTAATTGAACAGAGAAGGAATAAGTCATACTAAAACATAATTACCATGGTGTTATAGCAGTCCAGTATCAGTAAAGCTTCTGGACACAGGAAATCTCTCTCTCTATGCATCATTCGTTAGCAGCAGTGCACAAATAAACTGGAAGAGAGATACATGGAATACGTAATAGATACTAGAATGGTGAAGCGAGGATTATAAGATTTCCTCGGTGGCATTGGAAATCCACGTTATAATTCCCCTTGCTGAACCACTTTTCGTTAAATTCTCACGAAAATAAAGAAGTGTGGAGCTTTAACCCTCTCACTTCCAGCATCCTCTTCCTCCTCATCCCTTCCCTGCTCAACTTAGCCTTTTAGATGGACCTCCTTCGCTGCCTGCCCAGGAAAATATCATGCCTTGAGCTGTTTGCATCCCCAGAGTGCTCGTGGGCCCTGTGTGGGTGTGGGGGCCAGCACTCCATTGGGTCGCTGGCTGGTTAAATCCGGCGTTCCTCCCTGATGGTCGATGGCCCTTTTCTTGGTTGGTAAAGATTGGGTCTCTCTCTCTCTCTCTCTCTCTCTCTCGCTCTCGCTCTCGCTCTCGCTCTCGGTCTCGGTCTCAGTCTTTCGTTCTTGTTCTCACTACTAACAACAGGAGCAAAGAACAACGTCGTAAACACACAATATACACACAGGTAAATTCATACGTCGCGCACACACACACACACACACACACACACACACACACACACACACACACACACACACACACACACACACACACACACACACACACACACGGGCATTCCCTAATGAGCTGAGACTACAAGGATAATAGGAACTAATCACAGGAAAAGGAGAGGCAGGAGGAAGGAGAGAAGGAGAGGAGGGTGGAGGGAGGAGGGAGGAGGGAGGGAGAGAAAGGGATAGCAGGAGTGGGAAAGTGAAATTCGTATTGCAATATCCTTAACTTTCCTTCACGCAGGACTCGCGCAGGACTCCAGGAAGGAAGCAATAAGGCTGTAATTTCCCCTTCAGAGGGCTCTCATTGCCATTCATGGGCCTGTGGTCGCGGCAGTTTTGCTTCATTAGATCTTTATAAGCAAACTTTTGTCTTAATTCATTCTGTGTCTTTTTCATTCGTATCTTTTCTCAAAACTTCGTGCATTATCAGATTCCACAAACGACGTAAATGGGGAAGGTGTGGATGGTAGGAAGGTGGAAGCGTCCTGTTTCAATTATTCACAGGCCTTTTGCAGAACTAATATGGTCTAATGAGTGAGGTGGTTCTTTGAAAGTCCTCTTGTGATTTCGCATTGGTGCCTCTAATTTGTGATGCGGCCCACGTTGACTTGAAAGACGCCTTCATCATGCTCACTATTCACTACTTTTTTTTCTCTCTCTCTCCTCTCCACGTACTGCCGCGGGATTTGCTGGTACGTGATGCGTGTCATCAGATAAATTCATGTATATGTATTATTTTATAGCCTTGATACAGGACACCGCTCATTACTAGTGAATACAAATGCTTGGTGTTCGAATTACTTCTATTGTATGTATACCAAAAATGTTCCCCTACCATTGTGTGAAGGGAAGTGTTAACGGATTTCTCTTCCTGGATTTATTATTAGAAATTGAATCTGTAAGCCAGATCTTTCCACCAATTCTTACAAAACAGGTTGAATCGTAAGGCAAACCTCGGCGATTTTATAGAGGGTCCTTATCTATTTTCTATGGTAGTCTACTTATATTTAGGACTGGAACTCATTCAAATAGCTCCTTTAAAACAGCGGTGTAGTCAAAAGCTATTGTGTTTATTAAGTCTTCTCCTTTAACCGGTTATCGCCACTCCCTCTCACTTCGCTGCATTGTTCCCTCGCGGTCTTCCTTAGTCATTGCCATGGTTACTGTTCTTAAAAATTTGATAACTGCATTCCTCCTCCTCTTGCATGGCCTCACTGCTCTCTTTTCCTTAGTCCGCATCAAATTACCAATAGTTTCACACCTGCATTCATTTCACCGCTTGACTTTGGAGCATTCTTCCTCTGTCGTCATTTTTTTTTTTTTTTTTACTTCACAAAAATTATTTTAAAAAGATACCATTTTGAGAAGGTAATTTTCTTGTAACTTAACGTAACCTACTATTTATTTGTCCCTCATCTTGACTGAATTTGTTATTTTCACTCATAATATGTGAAGAGATTAGTTTATTTTCGTGATAGCGAGTCTGAACAGGTTTTAAATTAGTGGAGTCAAGAAGCGCGGACCTTTTCAGCTTATATATCTTATCTACATGGAACTTGTTTGCCTTACTCTTACATTTACTCTCATTTGAAAACGCATTTGTATCTCAATAAATAAACGTAATCTCATAGAAACTCACGTCGTGTTATCTTGACTGGAGTATCTCAGCTTGCTTTCTGGCCCCATTCCTGCCTCGTTACACTTGTTGCTGCCTCTGCTTCTGTTGCTTCTGCTCTCGGCATCCCGGTGAACGTTTCCAGTCTTTTCATTCTCGATATGATATATTCTGCCTGGGTTTTCTTTCCCCTAATGGCAGTTCACCCCACGCTTATTATTCGATTTTTTTCCTCTTCTGTGTCTCCCTCGTCTCATGTTTCTCGTCTTCAGTTTGTCATAACGCTAGCGGTCTCACTACAACTATTACGTTATTTTTTTATTTTGCAGGGATTACGTAATTGTTTTGTTCATGTTTTTTTCTTGCCTGAAGTATACTCAGTCTTTAACATCCTTCCCTGTACTTAATGTATATCTGTAGGTTCTTTACACTTTTTGCCCTTTCAATAGAGAGATGCATTTTTACCATGACTTTTGGGTACGAGTAGACGATTTTATTTATATTAGGGAGAGTTTACGGAGGTCAAACTATTAATAGCCACAGTCTTCACTATTTTAATCCCCGCATATATTTCTGAAGCTGAAGCTGAAGCCAAACAGTAACCAGAATGAACACGAAAAAGCGGGATGGTAATGAAGTGGTTAAATGTCATCCTTTTGCTTTAAGTCATTAGGATGTCAATAGGAAGCTTTCTAGTCTGTCTGACCTATGAGTCTTAGATTAGTCACTTGTTTCAATAGATGATGCTTCATAAGAACATTTGTTTTTTGCATTTAAATTTTTCAAACATAATTTTCACTTTATCCTGAGAAATCTACTGTCATTCTCCCTTGTCTTGAATCCCATTTGCATTTCATACCTTTCAATTCGTAAAAGGTATATTTGATATCTGAAACACGTTTATCAGCTCTTTTCATAATAAATCAATCATATCCACGCGCGTCATATTGATATTACCAACTCCATACCATATAGTATTCAAATCCTGAATGGAATCTCGACTGCCGGCGCTATATAATCATCTTAATGCTTCGCCTTTAGACCATCAATCATTCTTACTTGCTTTTCCTGCAGGGTTAGATCAGCCTCCCTCAGCGCGCTTCATCCTTTACCTCAACTTAGATTCCACGCCTGTTTACGTTGAACCTCTTCACTATTTGTTTTCTTTTAAGTCTCTCTTTCCTTTAGATTGCATACGCTACCTCTTCCTCCCAGATAACCTTCCCAAACGGACATTCCACCAGCATGATTTCCCTCTAAGGTTATTTCCCTCAGGCAAGTTAGGTGGAATAAGTTAAACTGGACTGGTAAAAAAGTATCTTGGTGAAATATTCATGGTAGAATTTTTGTAGGTTGAGTTTATAAATCCACACACACACACACACACACACACACACACACACACACACACACACACACACACACACACACACACACACACACACACACACACACACACACACACACACACACACACACACGAAAAAAATTATAATGTATGATAGTGGTGTGTCAATTATCTGAGTCTGATAGTGATGGAAGAGGCGAGATTTGGGCTCACTTGAACGTATTATGAGGATAATAATAATAATGATGATGATGATGATGATGACAACTATGGTGGTGGCGGTGGTAGTGATGGAGTAATCTTATCAAATTCCACCACACTCGGTTCTCAGATTTCTCGTTAACACTTGAGCTAATCACCCGGGAAATATTAAGGCCACCGCTGAGACTACCACTCTAATTTCAATATCTCCACGTGAGCCCAAGGTCGACAAAAGTCACAAAGCCGCCAGAGACTCGCCAAGTAGTGAGGCAAGTTGGTGGTTAATTACACCGAACGTTTTGACTTTTGTACGTAGTTTCTTTTAACGTAACAACAGAATGAGTGAGTTACTGATTGTTTTGCTTCTTGTGTGTGTGTGTGTGTGTGTGTGTGTGTGTGTGTGTGTGTGTGTGTGTGTGTTTATGTAAGAGGGGAAAGCTGGCTAAGGGCAACATAAAACGAAAAAAAAAAAAAAAACAGGTCCGAGACTTAGCCAAAAAAAGGGATAAATGTTCTGAAACTCCCCTCTTTAATGTAGTCAAGTCATAAGAAGTTGGAATTACAGAAGCAGGGAGGGAGTTACAGAGTTTACCAGAGAAAAGGTATGAATGACTGAGAGTACTGGTTAACTTGCATTAGAGTTGGACAGAGTAGGTGTGAGAGGAAGAAAAAAAAGTCTTGTGTAGCGAGGCCCTGTGTGTGTGTGTGTGTGTGTGTGTGTGTGTGTGTGTGTGTGTGTGTGTGTGTGTGTGTAAGTCGTTTTTAGGGAAAAAATAATTGAACCCATTTTCAGCATTAATAAAAAGAAACAGTTTTCATGAATGGATTTCTTTTTTCAAGTGGCTAATCACGAATGTCAATGGTATTTCCCAAAATTAATACTAAACATTGTACTTTTATTTTCAAACACTTGAAATATTTTGTGTAAAACGAAATTCCCTCTTTAACATTTGGGCTAATTTGAAGCAAGATTTAGTATTAGAACCGTGAAAACCTTATGTTATGTATCCTCACATAATTAACTTTCCTCGCACAGTATCACAAACACGTAAACACGAGAGAAAAGAGGCTAGAAATATTCGCAACCGTCAGAAAACCTTAAGTCTAATTATTTACATTACTATTTGCATTCCTTCCCACTGAAAATCCATCCGGCAGTATGATGAAGGGAGCCTCAGCTAACACCGCCGCGCAGCCTTTCAGCCTCACTCGTCTCTCTCTAGGCTGGAATAATTGTATGTTTGCCCGTACACACTTCACTTCCCGGGAACCCTCTGTACTTTGCCTCACTCGTCCTTCAATGCCTTTTTCATCTCTTTCCACTTCACTTTTTTCTGCGTAGACACATCCCTGCACCCTCATTTTACGTCCTCGCCTCTCTCTCTCTCTCTCTCTCTCTCTCTCTCTCTCTCTCTCTCTCTCTCTCTCTCTCTCTCTCTCTCTCTCTCGGTCTCGGTCTCGGTCTCTCGTCGTAACTCAGCTTCATGACTAATCGCTTCTGCCACTTCGTTGAAATTTTAATGTCCTACAATTAGTCAAAGGTCCAGCCAAGCAAACACAGTGCAGTTTCAACCCACACAATTATATATAGATAAAATACACGAAACTTTTCTTACCTTGCTTTTTTCGTTTTCAGTTACTTGTTGTTTCCTTTATATTTTTACCTATATAGAATGCACATAACTTTTTCTCATTGTTGAATGGAGAATAGTCTGGGAAATTGTTGCATTAAAGAACTTGATAGAAGTGGCTGGAGAATGTGGTGAAATATATTTTTGCGCATATGAAAATTCCGGGCATTCTGACTTTCCATAGAAGAGGAGGAACAGAAATTGGATATTCGTAATGGCCTTTGCGGTAACTGTTAAAGTGTGGCAGTGGAGCAGCGTTGTGGCGAGCGTGTGGTGTTCACTGAGCCAATGAGGAGAGAACCGCCGGTAATAAAATGTTGGGTGTACATTATGGTAATCTGTCCTTTAGTAAGATTATGCGTGAAAACACTTGAAGGGGAGTGTGTGCCGGAGGGTGAACGATGCCTCGGGAAGGGAGTATTGGGGCGATGAAAGGTTTCCGTGATGACGGTAAAAGCTCTTAACGCCATTAAAGTTGCTTTATTAAGATGGAATAAAAGTTTGTATGGAAATCTTTGAGAAAATCCTTGATGTGTTTTATGTGAGGAGGAGGGAACCCGAGTGTTGCTATCATCTTATACAAAAATATATGGAAATATAAACCTGAGAACCAAAAAAAGATATTTGATCTGAGACGATGTTTGTGTATACTAAGAATTTGCGGTAAGATGATACATCAGTTTCCCGGTTCAGGCAGACAGATGCACCACCAACAGCATCGGTCTGCATACACATGTGCTGAAATACTCCTTCATTAATATTCATGGTGCACTCCCTCATTCACGCTGCGGGGCACACCCTGAAGGCTGGTATTGACAAAAGAACGCGGGGCCGGCCCGGCTGGCCTCGCCGAGTAACGGTCTCCTTTAAGAGCGATGCGGAATGTTCAACAGACGCGCGGTGTACCTTTGTTCCTGGTAACGAACTGTAAAAAGTAACATAAAAGAATTTCTCGTTTCAAATGTATATTGCGTAGAGTGCGTACAGCGTAATGCACTCTGCCTTCGTACATTTATCCCACCTGCTCATACAAAAGAATGCATTGGTAAACAAAATGTCCTCGCGAGAGAATTTGTGGAAAAAGGAAAGTTCACTGAGCCATCCATCATCGGGTCTGGAAAGTGTCGTGGGTGTTGCAGAACGGGTGCCTGGTTATCGTGGCATGGTGCCGCAGGGTCGAGGGGGCGGCGTGGTGGTGAGGCTTTTTCGTGTTCAATTTGAAAATATTCCAGCAATCTTGTCGATGTTTCCCAAGATCACAAATACAAAACATCCATTCTCACCCTCCACCGCCCACAGGTTGATCAGCATGCGAGGCACAGTAGGGCGAGGCGTCAGGGGCTTCGCGTAAGACGCTTTGTCTGGCGAAATAAGGTCGCTGAAAGCCCTCTAAAATTCTTTCTCTCTTCTTGCCTTAGGTGGCGGCGACACGGTGTCTGGGGCCACCAAGTTTCCCGCTCGTGCTGCCGTCAACACTGTTGGGAAATCGATCATGTTAAGGGAGCGGGGATTCTTTTTGGGTGCAATGATTACATCAGCGAAGGCGTCATCAGCTCTCTTTGGGGAAGGAAAATGTTGGCCATAGGAAGTGTGATGGACGTGGACAGCGGACTGGGAACAGGGAAAGGTTGTGGCGGAGGAAATGTATTGCTCTGTGTTACCTGGCGGTCTTAAGGAGTGCTCGGGATTCCACCGCCAAAGATAGACACCAAGTTTTGACCTTTGATGTGTGTGTGTGTGTGTGTTTCACTGTTTGATCTGCTGCAGTCTCTGACGAGACAGCCAGACGTTACCCTACGGAACGAGCTCAGAGCTCATTAATTCCGATCATCTGACGTTGAGGGTCTGTTCTCCCCGTCTGTGTCCGTTTTCCGAGAGTTATATTATTTATCCTGGCATTGTTTTCCCTTATAGGTTTTGAAGTAGTGTATCAAGGTTCTTCCGTCTTTGCCTTCCTCATCCCGTCTTCTCTTAATCTTGCCTGTGAGATGTAGCTGCTCTACTGCTCTACTTCCTTTTTAGCATGTGGGCTGAAAATTTAAAGTCTCCCTCAAACCTGTTTCTTGAGTCCCCATGCTGAGTTTGCCATCTCTGATTATTGCTCGTTAGCTCTTGTTTTCCATGGTATTTTCAGTATCCTTCATAATGTGGAGACTTCTGGATGGCTGTGCTCTAAATACTTCTCTGGAATGCTGCCCGTTTTTCTGTCCTATACTTCTGTTATTACGTGCAAGTTTTATCCTCATATAAAGGGTTACATTACAATATCGGAATCAGTCTTGTGTGTGTATTAAAATGATGAAATCTTTCATTACAAGAGTTAGCAGAGTGGGTGTTTGATTGTTAATTAAAACGTGACGTGAAATGTTTATTAAGTTATGGTTCGGAATGCAATTTACTTTTTTTTTCATTAGAATATGAGAAAGCATTCGTTATCATCGACTCTAAGGATGGAAATGTTATTATATGGATTAATTCTCCTCTTTTTACTTATTATTCCACAACTCCTTATGTCTCTGTATTTTCAACTTCCTATGACTTGGACTTCATGACATTTATCCCTTTCTTCTGGCTAACTCTATCGGACCTCATTTTTTATTACCCTTAGCCAGTTGTTCATTGTTACATAAAAAATAACTCGCCTACACAAAAAAAAACTAATTAACTAACAAAAGTACAAGTGTTTCTAGCATAGCAGTGGAGGAACTAGCAGACGAGACATGTGTGATTTAACATCCTTTAGTATCCTATTCACTGCAGACCGCCAGACAGCAGCCCTCGTGTTGGCAATCCAGGACGACTGACTTAGAAGGAAGATTACCACCCGCCGCAGCTTGTAGGCAATCAATGACCGCCCGCCTCCCTTGCTGGCCTACATTCTACCACCGTCCTTGACTCACTCACTTAGCTGTCTTGCCTACGCCTCTCCCGCGCACCTCATCATTAATTCAGCAGGTGGATAGCTTGCTGGTTACGCTCCATCCTTGTTCACTCAAGGCTATATCATTGAAGGATCATTATTCTATTACCAGACGTTGTAAGTATCCGTCACAGAAATTGCTGTCGTCTGGTGTAATTTTAACCCATTCAGTATTGGGATGCATTTTTATCTTGTTTTGGGTGTGATTAGACGAATTTATTTCACTAAAGATCATTATTCTATTGCCAGACGTTGTAAGTATCCGTCACTGAGATTGCTGTCGTCTGGTGTGATTTTAACTCCTTAAGTACTGGAACGCATTTATACCCTGAGTTTTGGGTGTGATTAGGCGATTTTATTTACATCAGGAAGCGTTTATGGAGGTCAGAGGATTAATGGCCAGAGCCTTCACTCTCTTAATCCCCACGTAAGTTTCTGAGGATGTATAAAAAGAAAATATTAAGCAGAATAGATATGAAAAAATGTCCTGGTACTAAAAGGGTTAAAAGGCTGATTATTAAGAGGTATTTGTAGGTATCTCTCATGGAAGTGAAAATGAGTACTTGATTCTCATGCTATTAAGTTTGTAGTCTTGTTTTCTATGTGTTCCTGTTTATATAAGTAACATTTCTAAACTTTATTGTCTGTTTGCTTTTGTTTCATGGTATTGGATTAATAGGAACGTGTGTATAAGTATCATTTCTACTTCCCTGGTTTTTTTTTTTTTTTTTTTTATTCTCGTGTGTAAATATTCTCTTCTTAAATAGAATTAGTAATCTGAGACTGAAGGCAAAAAAAAAAAAAAAAAATCCGTCTTCATTTCTTAACTTTATTGTCAGTTTGCCTTTAGTTCTTGATATTGGAATTTGAACGTGTGTATGAATATCATTCGTGTTTTCTTGTTCTCTTATTCTCGTGTAAATACTTCGCCTTCTTAAATAGAAATAATAAACTGAATCTGAACTCTTTCCTTTTAGTTCGTGGTATTAGATTAAAAGGAACGTGTGTATAGAATCATTCGTACTTTCCTGGTTTTTTTTTTGTGTGTGTGTTTGTATGTGTGTGTGTAAATACTCTCTTCTTAACTAGAATTACTAAACTGAGACTGAACACACAAAAAAAAAAAAATCCCAGTCTTTGCCTTTAGTTCTTGGTATTGGAATTTGAACGTGTGTATCAATATCATTCATGTTTTCCTGTCCTCTTGTTCTTGTGTAAATACTCTCGCCTTCTTAAACAGAAATAATAAACTGAGGCTGAACGCAAAAAATCCTAGTCTTCACCACTGATTTTTGTACGTTTTCTTCTTAAAAATCACCAGTACTTTTTTCCCAGCTTGTGCCGTCAGTTATGAAGGAATCCTCGCTTCTCTTATTACATTAAAGAACCATAGCGTAACATGTCCTGCCCTATGGCTCTAGCAACCCCTGGAGTACTTTAATGGCAAGTCTTAGTGGGTATAGAGAGAGTGCTGAGGTATGGCTGAGAGTGTTGTGTGATATGCCAGAAATATCAAGCTAAATGTGTCCTTCCTGTAAGAAACATTCCTGTCTTAGTGGGTGTAGAGAGTGCTGAGGTGGAATGTTGTGTGGTATGCCAGAAATATCAAGCTACACGTGTCCTTCCTGTAAAAAATATTCCCTTTTTTTTTACTGTAAAGGCGATAGTATAGCAAATTCTCTTCTCGTTAATGGGGAGTCTTAGTGGGCGTAGAGAGAAGGTGCTCAGCTGGAGTACTGTGTGGTATACCAGAAATAACAAGCTACACGTGTCCTTCCTGTAGAAATATTCCCTTTTTTTTTTTTTACCATAATGGTGATATAGCAAATTTTCCTTTCGACTTTGCTGTATTGTGTTAAGAAGTTAATCTCTCAATCACAGTATCTCTTTCTTTAGATTTTTTTTTATAGAGGCGATGTTGTAGCAAATTCCCCTCTCGTCTTTGCTCTACTGTGTTAGGAAGTACCATGACGCGTTTCCATATTCATTCTGCTTACTATTTGATGATTTTACACAGCTTCAGAGACTCATGTGAGAGATTAAAACAGTGAAGACCATAGCCATTAATATTCTTACCTCATAGACCCTTTCTAATGTCAATAAAATGGTCTAATCGTACACAAATCTCAAGGTAAAAATGTATCACAGTACTGAAGGGATTATTCTCTCAATCACAGTATCTTATTTATTATTTTTCTTCATCTTTTCCTTAATGGCAGTTTTATAACAAGGCGTAAGGCAGCGGCAGTGGGAGGGACCCGTGAGGCCGCTGGACCGAGACAAATCCTCTTGGCGTAAGGGTTTAGCTTCAGCTCATGAGGCAAGGGCAACTTATCGCGGTAATTGCCCACTAATCACCAAACGATACCAGAGAAATTGGGAGCATGGAGGAGGTAGGAGCGGCGATCTCTCTCTCTCTCTCTCTCTCTCTCTCTCTCTCTCTCTCTCTCTCTCTCTCTCTCTCTCTCTCTCTCTCTCTCTCTCTCTCTCTCTCTCTCTCTCTCTCTCTCTCTCTCTCTCTCTCTCTCTCTCTCTCTCTCTCTCTCTCTCTCTCTCTCTCTCTCTCTCTCTCTCTCTCTCTCTCTCTCTCTCTCTCTCTCTCTCTCTCTCTCTCTCTCTCTCTCTCTCTCTCTCTCTCTCTCCCTTAGTTGACATAGTAATCATCTGTTCTGAGAATTGCGATAATGTTTTATGTGAGTATTTTCCGTCACCTTGAAATGGTACAAAGATCAGAAACTACGAAGGATATTTTGAGAGAGGAGGAAAGGCTAACATAATAGAAGAGTATAGACAAAAATAGCAGCAAGGACAGCAGAGAATCCTTTGTGTGTTGTTTATACTTTATTGGACAAAAGTGAGATCATTTCTTCTTCTGATTTCTCCCTCCTCTTCTAAAACTAACATTATTCCTTATGTAGCCAATTTAAGCCACAATACTCGTTCTGGGTCCAAGTATTCATAGAGAGGAAAAGCAATGCATGTATAATTATCAATCACAAACAGGTGACACATTGGAACGAGATTTATGTCAACTGAACTGAGAGTAAAGTTTAGTTGTTGCTGAGGATATGATAAAAAGTTCAAGGTCACTAGTTGAAAGAAAAGGAGATAACAAGGTGTTGCTCCACAAACAGTGAAAGTATATTGGAATAGATTCAGTGGGGAAGATTAGACATTGATAGATGGTAAATGGACAGTTATGCGTAAAAAGAGACTGCCACATATAGACCTAATAGCTTCATGATCTTTTTTTTTTTCATGAAAGAGAGGAAGACTGGCCAAGGGCGACAAAAATATAAAGAAAAAAAGCCCACTCAGTTACCAGTATCCTTACAGAGCCGATAGAATTAGCCAAAGAATAGGGACAAATGCCTTTTACCACTTTAATTTATCCCCCCTCGAATATCAACCTATTTCACTTCAAAGGAAAGAGAATCCCAAACATACCTGAAAGCTTTGTTACCCTTCCATTGCAGTAAACAACACACCTCTTACATGACCTGCAAAACTGTTATATATGTACTGGGCTTTGAATTATTTGTGGGTGTGTATATCGATGTGGATTCATGTGTTTTCTATGACTTTAAAACACAGCCCTTTGAAGTGAAGCGTAATACTGTGTTATCAATGCGTTATAATTAGTATTTGCTATTGCCACGTCTGATGCTATCACTGGCGCAGAAAGCAAAAATGAGTTAGTTAATTAATATTTGGTCCTCCTTCAGTGAGAGAGAGAGAGAGAGAGAGAGAGAGAGAGAGAGAGAGAGAGATTCACGCGCAAAATATGTTATTCCCAAATTATTAAATGAAGTTGTCAGTTAATTCCCATTGTGCGATTCAAGATTCTCTTCAATAAATTCCTCTGATACTAACTAAACGTCATCATTTTCAAAACTTCGATGAAATAACTGGAAATTTAACTCAAGCAATAACTTCTCTTCCCTATTTCTTTCCTCTTACCTTTCCCCCCTTTTTTTCTATTCTGGCAGTGGTGTTGTCGGGTTGATACCGCCAGTCAGTCAAGCTCAGGTTTCCTTTCCTCCTGTTATGTTCGTGTTTCCGCTGCGTGTCATTCGGGAAGACGTGGATATTACACCGTTCAATTTACACACTGCTTCACGTGTTATTCTCAAGCAGTGATGAGTCGACTGATCCTAGACGTATGAGGTTGTCCAGTGTGTCTTGCTATCCTCAGTGCGTTAGCCAAGACTCGTATACCAAACATCACAGAGCAGATGACGCTTGTTTTATCGTTGTTTTGAGGCCCGAAGACATATCACCTTTTATTTTTATCTTTACACATAACCGTCGTAAAATATTAGACACTTATGGTGGTCTCATATTGATATCCAGGAAAAAAATACTTTCACTCTCCTTATTCTAAAAATACTCAAGCCGGCAACTTCCTTCAGATCCCAAGCTTTTCCCCTCAGGCCGAGAAATGTCGCAGTAAGCAGCCACAAGAGAGAGTAGAGTAATATTTATTCCAGCGCAGATCGAAACACCGCCTCTCCATAAAAGAATAAAGCCTCGGATGGGACTTAAGCGGCGCCCACCTGCAGCAGATGGCGCCGCTCCCCAAAAGGACACCACTACACTCTCGCGTGCACAACACACATATCACACTGAAACACAACGTAAACTGTGGGGTCGTTCCGTGTGGTGAGAGGCCTTTTGGACGCTATGGGAGTCCCGCGGAGTGTCCTCAGAGGGATAAAGCATAAACTTGGTAGTCCCTGTTTTTACTTCCGCAAACTACATCCTTTCAACAAACCAGCGGTATTGTTTTCGAATAAAGGAGCGTGTCGTGCATGGCAATACCCGTAGAATCAAGTCCTCTTGCAACGCTATTTAATTGTTTTGTTTTCCCCATTATTTGGCGGCGCAGTTTTTGTTTTTCCCTCTCCTTGCTGTTTCGTGACCTTAACCCACTGTGGTCGGTAAATGTAAACATGCAGATATCTTAAGACGAAAAAAGAGAATAAAGAGAAGCACGAGTTTCAGAATTTCAATTATTTTTACCTCGTGCACACAACTTTTCACTGCCAGCAAAGACACATCCCTGAAGAAATATGCCAGATATTTCATGCAGATCTTCCTTATGATGGTAGGAACTTAGTTAAGAAATGGAATGGAGGATGATAGACGTAGAACAGAAGATGACTGACGTGCTGGGGAGGGGAGGAACGCACTAGGGCCAAGGAAATGATGCAGCGTTCTTGTGTAGGAAGACTGGGGAGGAATAAGACGAGACGGAAAGTGTGGCAGAATTGGGAGAAACTCATAAGGAAGGAAGTGCTACATAAGGCCGAAGAAATGTGGGAAGCTGAGGAGGAGTAGAAAGCAAGATAGATGAGAGGGAATGAAAAGGATAAGTTAGTCTGCCTCAAATGGATGGGAAGAGGGAGAAGTAGCTTAGAAAAGAACTGGAGGACAAAGAGGACAGTAGAATGAAGAAAATGAACGGTTATGGAAGAATAAGATAAAGAAAGACTAAAGATATGAGAGGGAAGAGGTGATGAACAAGAAGAAGAGGAAGAGGAGGAAGAGGAAGAAATGTTTGAGAGAATGGAAATCGCCTGGTGTCTGAGAGGAGGAAAGAGTGAAGAAGGAGGTGTGAAGAAGTGACGGAGGAGAATGGTGGAGAGATTGGTGGTAGCGGATGCTGAAGAGAAGTGCGGAGTGATGGAAGAGAGGGGGAATGGAGGGAGTGGTTTAGAATATGGAGGGAGGAAAGACAGCCAGAAAGAAACGAGAAGGAGAAAGTGGAGATGGACGATGGAGAGAGAAAGAGAGAGAGGAGAAACAGAGAGATAGAGATAGAGAATAGTTTGCTGTATGGAGAGAGCAAAAGAGGAAAAAGAGGAGGAAGAGGAAGAGGACAAGAGAGAGAGACTTGAGACCACTCCGCTAAACCATGAAGAGTCTTTCCCTTAGCTAGCCACACCTGGGTCAGCCTGGCTTGTTACAGCAGGGAGCAATGGTTTTCATGCCGGGGACACATCTGCTCTCTCTCTCTCTCTCTCTCTCTCTCTCTCTCTCTCTCTCTCTCTCTCTCTTCCACTATGACGCAGAAAAGAAAATGGATGGAAATGTTTTGTCAGTGATGCATTTTTTTGTGTTGGTTTTGTTATTTTCACTTTTGTGTGTGTGTGTGTGTGTATGTTTTGTTTCCATTGGTAGTGGTTGAGCTACTGGTTGGGTGTTACTATTGTGATCATAGTGGTGGCGGTCGTGGTAGAGGCAGCTGTTATTTTATTTTATCATGTAGTATCAGTGATTTTTTTTTTATCTAAGAATACTGAAGGCTTTACGAATTCCCTTTAGAGTGAAATGTAATCTGCACTCAGTAATTAACGGCAAACAAGGAGTAGTCTGTAGAAGATAGCGATAATTAGCAGGAGACAACCCATAGTTTCCAATACCTATGGGAGCAACAATGAGGTTCAGACTTGTATGAGGTGAATAGTCCATATCGAATGACAGTTTTGTGTTTCTAAAGGTGGATATTTGTGAGCACTGTTCCATTGTCGTGGTGAGTTCAACATTGGTAGCATTACTCTAGTGTCCCAGATACAGCCGCTGATCGTTTGACTGTTCGGTGTAGTGAGGAAAAAAAGCCGAATACGTCGAGCCTGACACACTGGCGAGGAAGTTGTCGTGTTTTGCATGTGGTGTTTCGTGTTTTGTGCCTCTCACTAACGTTCTACTTCGTGCCCTGAAAAGTAAAGGGGTGACCTCAGAACAGTGTGGTAATGAAGTGCTGATAAGTAACGTTGAAAAAAGAGGAGTTTATGATAGACTGGCTTGTTACTCGATACTTTTGCAAGGAGAAAGGGAGAGGAGGTATATAGGAAAAGATGAGGAGAAAGAGGAAGTAATGGATGAAGGAGGAAAAAGATGAGGAAGTGTTTTCTATGTGGCGTTTCGAAGTGACGTTTACACCTTGCCCTGAATAGGTTACAGTTCACCTCAAAACAGTGTGGTATTTGAATCGTGATATTGGACAGAAAAGGGAACAAAAATTAGAGCTTTTATTCATCTTCCATTCCTTCTTACCACCGAAATCTTACAAACGAATTTTGCTTTCCATGGCAAATCAATAATGATCTGTCAGTCATTTTCATCAGAGACAAAACCGATATGAAACTTTGAGAGGTGCACACTTGACCCCTTCAGTACTGAGACGCATTTTTCCTTAATTTTGGGGTATGATTAGATTATTTTATTTGCATTAGGAAGGGTCTCTAGGAAAAAAAAGAATAATTTCCAGTCTTCACAATTCTAATCCCAATATAATTTTCTGAGGCTGTATAAAATCATCAAATAGAATGAATATGTAAACGCGTCCATGTACTGAAGAGATTAACCCTTTCAATACTGAGACACATTTTTTCCTTAATTTTTGGGTATGATTAGATGATTTTATTTGCATTAGGAAAGATCTATGGAGGACAAAAGATTGATGCCCAGAGTCTCTACTATTCTAATCCCAACATATGTTTCTGAAGCTGTATAAAATCATCAAATGGTAACCAGAATGAATATGAAAACGCGTCCTGCTGCTGAAGGGGCTAAGGAAATGTTGCAGCAAGGCCAAGGTTAGCGACCAGAGCGAGGACAAACATCAGTATTTCAGGAGATGAATGAGCGGAGGCGTGGTGTAAGTTGTGTGCGGAAGGCTAAGGTGACATTGTTAGTGTTGTGTGGGCGTGGGCGTGGCGGTGGTCGAGGACTTAGCGGTGTGGTGGTGTTTTAGTGGTGTGTATGTTAGCTTAAAGAGGTCATAACGAGTGTGTGTGGAAGGGACTGGTGTACGGGCGCTGCTGGCTGGCTGGTTGGCTGACTGGTGTTGTTGTGGGACAGACAGGCACGGCTATAGGACTTCCCTGGAGTGTTTGGCAGGAATGTGGCAAGGATGATTGTAAGGCAGTCAGAAAAAGGTGTATTGGAGAAAAATGTGTTAGTTTCCTGTTTTCTTTCTTTATCGAAGGGTATTTTCTACATTTCTACATATCACACATCAATAATTTTCTCTGTCTTTCATGCGGTGCTTTATTTTCACTTCAGGAAAAAAGAATACTAGAATAAAATCAAATGAAAACACGAGACGCATCTGCACTTTGCAAATTTTTTTATTAGATTAGACATTTATTCCTCTCTCAGAGCTACAAGAGGACTGGCTACTAAGTGGGTCTTTTTTTTTATCCTTTTATGTTACCCTGGCCACCTTTCCTCTCTTACATAAAAAAATATCTAGTTCTCCTTTGCTTTGATCTCTATGCATAAAATAATTATAGAAAATAAGCTGTATTCGATTATTCTCAATCTTAAAAGCCAAATTAACAAATAGGAAATCAACACTCCGGTGAAAAGACAATTTTATTTCTTCACACAAAACTACAAGCATCTAACATACATTCTTCACGCATTTTTACCTTGAGTTTTGTGTATGATTTGACCATTTTATTGACATTATGAAGGGTCTATGGAGGTCAGGAGATTAATGGCCATAAGGTTCACTATTTTAATCCCCACATAAGTTTCTGAAGCTGTATAAAGTCACCAAATAATAAGCAGTATAAATATGAAGATGCGCCATGTTACTGAAGGGGTTAAAATTGAAAAAATAAATAAATAAATAAAAGTGATTACTATATACCATCCTTGGAGTTCCCTTCTAACTACATCAACCTGTTTGGGGACCGGCACCTCAGTGGGCCTTTTTTTTTTTATCACGATTTTGTTATGTCCTTGGTCTGTATTCCCTCCTACGTAGAAAAAGAAAAAAAAAAGAATCTGAGTAAAACGAGTGAGTGTCTTGTAAAAAAAAAAAAAAGAATAGTAGAAGAATCTGAGTAAAGTGTCTTGTATTAGGAAGATCCGCGCATTAACTTAAGGTTGCCGGCGAGACAGAGACAAACGCCGCGGGAAATGTACGGCCGTTAACTCAACTTCCCCGTTTTCTTTTTCTCTTTCCCTCGGTTTTAAGTTCGGGAACACACTGATAGCCATGCGGGTAGTGAGGAGAGCTAATTGGCTTTTAATTTTCAGGATGTATTCTCTCTCTCTCTCTCTCTCTCTCTCTCTCTCTCTCTCTCTCTCTCTCTCTCTCTCTCTCTCTCTCGTATTTTTCCATTAATTGCATTTTTCCCACTTATTCACAGTCTTTATCATTAAAATATTTTCTGCGTGTATGTTTTTCGACAGTGATTATTCCTGCCTTCACTTCAGCAGAAATAGCACAATTGTGGCGTAGTGGCTAGCGCTTATGACTTAAAAATCTCAGGCTCTATTTTGCATCCGAGGTTGGTCAGTTGGCACGGAGCTCGCCCAGTTATTTATTCTCCCTTCTGGCTGGCCGATAAAGAGAAAGAGCATGATATGAGTGGAAAAGACGTGGGAAAGAGATTGAAATAATGACAACAGTGATAAGTATCTACTCGACATAACCTTCCAGACAACTATCCTCTCTTCTTCAATAACACTCAACTTCCCCTCTCCTCCACATTAAACACACTCGGTCTATCCTTCACTAAAAATCTAAACTGGAAATTTCACATCTCTACTCTTACTAAATCAGCTTCCAAGAAGTTAGGTGTCCTATGGCGTCTTCGTCCATTTTTCTCTCCCTCCCAGCTGCTTGCTCTGTACAAGGGCCTTATCCGCCCGTGTATGGAGTATGGCTCTCATGTCTGGGGATCCACACACACAGCTTTACTAAACAAGGTGGAATCTAAAGCTTTTCGTCTTATCAACTCTTCTCCTCTAACTGACTGTCTTGATTCTTTAAGTCACCGCCGCAATGTTGCATCTTTATCTGTCTTCTACCGCTGTTTTCATGCTGTCTGCTCTTCTGAACTTGCTAACTGCATGCCTTCCCCCTCCTGCGGCCTCGCTGCACAAGACTCTCTACTTCTTCTCATCCCTATTCTGTCCATCTTCCTAATGCAAGAGTTAACCAGTATCTTCACTCCTTCATTCCCTACACTGGTAAACTCTGGAACTCTCTACCTGTGTCTGTATTTCCACCTGCCTATGACTTAAACTCTTTCAAAAGAGGAGTGTCAAGACACCTCTTACGTTAACTGGACCCTCCTTTTAGATTTTTCTGTTTTTTCTCTTTCTACTTTTCTTTTAACAGGGCCTGGCAACCAGCGGGATTTTTTTTTTTCCAACACTGTGTTTGCCCTTGGCCAGTGCCCTTGTAATGTAAAAAAAAAAAAAAAAAAAAAAAAAAAAAGTAGTGTTGAAGAAAGAGGAGTTTATGATAGATTGACTTATTAGATACTTTTGTAAGGAGAAAGAAAGAAAAGGTATAGAAAATTATGAGGAAGAGGAGGCAGTGGATGAAAAGGAGGAAGGGAAGAGAATAGAAAAAGATGAGAAGAAAGAGGAGGAAATGGATAAAGGAGGGAGAAAAGAAAATAGAAAAAGATGAGGAGGAAGAGAGTGTAATGAATAAAGAGGGAGGGAAGGAAGAAAGGGTATAGGGAAAGGGGACAAGGGATGAAAGGGAGGAAAAAAGAGAAAAAGAGGAGTGAAAGGAGTGAGATAAATTGTGAAGATTCAGTAATCACCACGCTCAAAGGCCACGGAGATGAGCGCCGAGGCTGCGTAGTTATTGTATTCCTCCAGCATTTCCCTCCCACGTAGTTGGATATGATATTGATGTGCTTGGTGTTCTAAAAAAAAAATAATATACCGTGAGAAATTATTGCCGCTTCTGACAGTCAATGAGATGCGATATTCTCTTACTCATTTTTACTTCAAGTTTGGATCATCTTTATACCCAGTTTCAGTTCAGATAGAGAGAGAAAAAAGTAAATCTATTCAAAAATATTAAAAAAATCATATTCTGTCTGATACTCGCTATTTTCTGGATTCAATTTTTTTTTTTTTTTTTTTTTTCCCTTGAGGGTGAAACTTTGCATATCGCTTTTCTAACCTTCTTTGTGTAAGGTAAGAGAAAATCCCTCCCTAGATAAACCGTGCGGCGCGGCAATGATTCTCACAACACATTACCGCAGAGCCCCAAGCAATTCAACATTTTCTATCCAGTATTCATAAATAGTGCCTGCGGGAAAGCTTTTATATATATTTTTTTATTTAGGCAAAGGCGGAAATAATTAAGGCAGAAAACAAACAGGAAAATGCTTCCATGATTAAGACTGCAAAATAAATGGGTAAAACGCAATATACATGGCACTCGGCAGAAGGGGAGAGAGAGAGAGAGAGAGAGAGAGAGAGAGAGAGAGAGAGAGAGAGAGAGAGAGAGAGAAATCAAAAGGGAGAGAGAGAGAGAGAGAGAGAGAGATACTGGAAATCAAAAGCCAATTAGCCCTTCAGAATACCCGCATAGCAGCCTGTGTGTTTCAGAACATATTCGTGAAGGAAATAGAAAAGAAAATGGTGAAGTTTGAAGGCCATGCATTTTACCCCGGCGTTCGTCTTAGTCTCCCTGGTAAGGTAAGCAAGTTAGTGTGCTAATCCCTCTTGAAGTTCGCGTCTTGCTGAGCTCCTTTTACGTGTCCTAAGTCAAGAAGCAGGCAATACTTTTCTCTTATCATTTCGACCTTGGTGTGTTCGTCATTTCAATATAATAGCCAAGTAGTTTTCTTTTCATTTTCCATTGCAGTAATTGGGGCACAAGGGTACATAAGGACAATATGCACGATTTGTATTAATGTTTTCAGCTTTATCTAATCGTTCAGTACCATGACGGGTTTCCATATTCATTCTGCTTACCATTTGATGTTTTTATACAGCTTCAGAAACTCATGTGGGGGATTAAAATAGTGAAGACTCTGTCCATTAATCTTCTGACCTCCATAGACTCATCCTAATGTAAATAAAATCGTTTAATCGTACACAGAACTCAAGGTAAAAGTGTGTCCCAGTACTGAAGGAGTTAAAGTAGAAAGCAAATTGACACGTGATGGAGACAATTAGACATTATGATTATCCTCCTTTGTTTGTTCCAGTCCTCCGTGATAGGTGAAGAATTACCTAACATTATTTATACTTTTATCTTCAATAGTTTCACAATATTTTTCTTCTTTATGTAAATTCCACGCTTCTTTAGCAACATACCAGTAAACTTACCCAGTCAAATCCCTCCTATAAGCCGTGAGACTAGCAAGCAGTCACCTTCTGTCACCGCTAAACACACAGAGTTACCAGGCAGTCCTCTTGTAGCTTCTCTTCAACATACATGCGCTATAACCTTGCTAAGCTAACCACCCCCATACTGCAGAGTCCTCGATCACACCACCACGTCAACCCAGCACCCACACAGCCCACACGCAGCCCACACAATGTCATCTCCGCCTCCCACACCCAGCCTCTGTACCACTGCTCTCATACATCTCCTAAATTTCTGACATTCATTTCCTCTCACGTTAGTAATCTTGGTATTCCTGTAACATTTCCCAAAACGTGAGGTACTGAGTGTTTTGCATCGAATGACTAAGTTTGGTGCTCCCATCGACACGGAAAGCCTTCAAAGTAAGCTGTTGATTAGTGTCTTTTTTATAATCTGTGTTTGTAATGATAAAAATCAAGATTCGCTTAATATTTATTGGTAAAAGTGAAGTGAGGTATGATGAAAGTTGTAAATTGTGATGTTCATGTGTTTGACTTGTGTGTTAAGATTAGTGCATGATTTAGTGGCATGAAAATAACAAGAAATAAAAGAAAATTATAAGTTCTTCAATTGCTTGTGAAAAAAATGTATAACTTGAAACGAAAGCTGGAACGTGTTTGTAAAGTAATGTGTTCTGCGACGAAATAAATTATTCATGAAAGCCTTGCATGATTTAGAGCAGAAATTAATTATATCAAAAACAATACCACCACCAGCACCGCCACCACAACAAAAACACCTGCAAGACCACCACCTCTATCCCCACCCACCACCACCGCCCACGACTACCACCACCGCCGCCTCCACCACCAGATTTAATTCAAGATTCCACATATATCCCACATACTTTGATGCACAGTACTATCGCCTTTTCCTTTCAACGCAGGTATCTGTTGACACTACTTAATGAATTCTCGACCTTATCTCAGCTTTACCAAAAAATATATTCCCTTCCTTGACTTGAATCTCACCTCTAGCCATGTCTCGCTATCACACACACACACACACACACACACACACACACACACACACACACACACACACACACACACACACACACACACACACAGGTAATATATATCTCATAAAAATTGTACTCAGACAACAATTGACCGATGCAATATTACATTTATTTTTGTGTTCGTGTGTGTGTGTGTGTGTGTGTGTGTGTGTGTGTGTGTGTGTGTGTGTGTGTGTGTGTATTCATATGTGTAGTGGCAAGTGATTTTCTGGGAATGAACGAATAACAGCGTGGCGATAGAAAATATACAAAACGACACGAATATTGTAAGAGCACCGTTCTTCATGTTCCAGTTGTTTCCAGCATTCAGAATCGTACATCACACAATTCACCAATACACTGATGGACATTTGGATGATGTAATAACACGACACATTACACCTTACCTAATATAAAGCACCTCATAACCTTAGGCAGATAATGTATTTTTTAGCACGTTATGTTATTATGAGATAAAAAAAAAATCCTTAGATCATATACGTGTTATAGAGATGGAGCCTGAAGCATGAGAGTCACTCGTCTTGATGTTCAGTCCTTTAGTAATTCTGGAAGCTATCACTGTTATTGTCAGATTATACTAATTCCTCGATCACATCAGAGAAGACGGAAACTCGTGGATTGTATATGATCTAGAGTTTCTTACAAGCCTCAAGAGAACAAAGGCTTATCAGATATGTTCAAATAGTGTGGTAGTAATTGTTTAGTCTATGATGTTAGGTGAGTAAAGGAGATGCACGTGGGTATTCATCGGTGCTTAACCACTTGAGTACCATGACGCGTTTCCATATTCATTCTGGTTACTATTTGGTGATTTTATACAGGTTCAGAAATTTATGTGGGGGATTAGAATAGTAAAGATTCAGACCATTAATCTTCTGACCTCCATAAACTGTTCCTATCAATAAAATGGTCCAATCGTACACAAATCTCAAGGTAAAAATGTGTCCCAGCACTGAAGGGTTACAAACATTCATGAAGGTTACAGGTATAGACATTATAATGTATAATTAGAGGCAGGAGAGAAGGCAAGGCGACGCACTGACGAGAGACTGTTTGAGTGTTGACTGAGGAAAAGTTAACGTGAACGCATGAGGAAGTTTGCACGCTTGGGTAATAGTTGGAACATGTTAATAGGTGGAGAAACAAACTAAATGTCCCCTTCATCAGACTTGAGTTAGTAATGATGTCGTGTTAGCTTGGACCTTCATGTCACTAATTGCTACTTCAATATCATACTTTTTTTCTCTTTATTCTTAGTATCTTGTAAGTTTCCTCTCTTTTTCCTTTTCTTTTTAGTATGTCTTCCTCCTCCTCCTCCTCCTCCTCCTCCTCCTCCTCCTCCTCCTCCTCCTCCTCCTCCTCCTCCTCCTCCTCCTCCTCCTCCTCCTCCTCCCTTATATAACCTGAAAGTTTGACAAATATCTTCAATGCCCTTTCCATGTCCTTGTTTAGTCAGTGAGTTGCCACATGTGCTCCTCCCCTTACTAGAGAGAGAGAGAGAGAGAGAGAGAGAGAGAGAGAGAGAGAGAGAGCTACAAATAATGAAATATGCATAATTCGCTTTTATCAGCTCAGACAAAATGCGCATAAAATGTTCTGCTTGATTAATTTTGGACGAATTACCTCGCTGTGACTCAAACCAGTTCTCTCACCCCATCCATTTTCTAAAGCCGCAAATGATATGACGAGTTCCCAAGACCGATTTTTATGTTGGTAATGTGAAAATGTAGTTAATCTGTCACTAGAACCATAAAATAACTTAAAAATCAGTGTCTTTGGAATGTAGAGGAAGTAGAGCAGGAAGGGTTTATATATACATTCTCTAGGATCGTATTCTAAAACACTTCTGAGCTTCACCTCCACTATTTTAAGAGGATTTATCTAAATTTATACGAGTTTTTCTTTTAAGATATTTTAACGGTTCTAGAGGCAGATTGACAAGATTTCTACATTATTAACAGAAGAAATACTCATGAAAATCTCGCTTATCATCTCATGTGGTCTTGGAAAAAAGTTGTGGTTAGAGAGCAAAGCGTTTCTTAACACGGATCTTAGTTTTGCGGTCACTGGAAAGGTAAATGATAAAATGAACACGAAAGCACTTAGCCACTTCAGTACCTGGGCACGTTTTCATAGTCATTCTGCTTACTATTTGGCGGTCTTATACAACTTCAGAAACATGTAGGGATTAGAATAGTGAAGACTCTAGCCATTAATCTTCTCACCTCCATAGACGCTTCCTAATGTAAATAAAATCGCGTAATCACACCCAAAACTCATGGTGTAAAATGCGTCCCAGTACTGAAAAGGTTAGATATTTACAAATGTACATAGATTATTTGATTCATAGAAAGAAGCATCAACATTTACCAAAGTGCATTCATATCCGCTAAAATATTCTGTCCCTGGTCAAAAGTTTCTTGCTTTTTGCTTTCGTGGAACGTTTGACTTTTCTTCGTGAATTTTCTTCGTGACTTTTCTTCATGACTTATATTCGTGACTTCTGTTCATAGGGGTACTACTTCCTGAGGCTTTGCGGGGCCGGAGAGCACAAGAACGTCATCAAACCCCGTTGATATGCCTTTTCACCCCGATATGGTGGATTTTTTTGTCAAGTGACCGTTACGTGTAAGATGTGTACTGGGTCTTGGATACGCCTTGACGGGGACTCTTGTGAATGAATGTTGGATTTTCTGCTGTTCATTTTATTCTTCTCATGTCTGAACGAAGCAAAACTTAATACACCGTGTTCCATTATTTTTTTTTCTTGACTTGTTTTGTTTCATTAATTAAAACTAGATTTACTTAAAAAGAAAAAAGCGAAGAAGAAAATGGACATTTTTTGTCTGGCTTGCATGTTGCGCTACCAAAATGGAATTACGCGAAAGACCATTTTTCCTAAAACTCCTTCATTAGCTTCATGTACTCGCCAGTCATTGTGGGCAACACTGATGTAGTACACTTGTGCTGCATCAATATTACTCGTTCTCATGCACGTCAGTCAGTGAATGAATAAATGTTTTCTTTCCTGATTCCTTGTTTACACACACACACACACACACACACACACACACACACACACACACACACACACACACACACACACACACACACGCGCGCGCGTAGTGTAGTGGTTAGCACGCTCGATTCACGATCGAGTCCCGGAAAGCGGCGAGGAAAATGGGCAAGCCTCTTAAATAATGTGTGGCCCCTGTTCACCTAGCAGTAAATAGGTACGGGATGTAACGGGGGGTTGTGGCCTCGATTTCCCGGTGTGTGTTGTGTTTGATGTGGTCTCAGTCCTACCCGAAGATCGGTCTATGAGCTCTGAGCTCGCTCCGTAATGAGGAAGACTGGCTGGGTGACCAGCAGGCGACCGAGATGAACTACACACACACACACACACACACACACACACACACACACACACACACACACACACACACACTGCGTAGTGTAATGGTTAGCACGCTCGGCTCACAATAAAGAATGTCTGAGTTCGAGTCCTGGGCGCGACGAGGCACATGGGCAAGTCTCTTAATGTGTGGCCCCTGTTCACGTAGCAGCAAGTAGGCACGGGATGTAACTCGAGGGATTGTGACCTTGCTTTCCCGGTGTGTGGAGTGTATTGTGGTCTAAGACATACCTGAAGATCGGTCTATGAGCTCTGAGCTCGCTCTGTAATGGGGAAGGCTGGCTGGATGACTAGCAGACGACCGTGGTGAATTACACACACACACACACACACACACACACACACACACACACACACACACACACACACACACACACACACACACACACACACATGCACGTTAGTGAATGAATGAATAAATGTTTTCTTTACTGACTCCCCGTTGGCACGCACACACACACACACACACACACACACACACACACACACACACACACACACACACACACACACACACACACACACACACACACACACACACACACACACACACACACACACACACACACACACACACACACACACACACACACACTGAAAGAAAAATAAACTGGAATATAGTGAACAGGAAAAAAATGTAACAGAAGGCATATATCTAGACAGGGAAAAAAAAATGAAGGATATAAAAATGAAAGCTTTAAAGGAAGGTGCAGGACTGGCAAAGAGACGGAACCAGTATCACGAGGAGTAAGAGTGTTCCTGGAAACGAAGGATTTAAACAAGGAAAATAGACGAAAAATACTACACTAAGTAAAAATCAGACCCATAAATCATATAGACCATTAGTAATTAGAGATAAATGTTCGAGTTCTTAGATAGTGCCTTTGTTGCCTCGTGATGGGAATTTCCAAAGGCTGCAGAGATGAAAAAGCCTTGTTTTCTTTGCTGTTCATAACACAGACCGACGCAGAACTCATATTAAACTATATCGTAAAATTAGTCATAAAAATCTCAATAACTTCCACTTTCGCCTCTTGAAAGAAGTCGAGAGAGAGAGAGAGAGAGAGAGAGAGAGAGAGAGAATTACACTTTGATGAACTCCCAGAATTTGAGATTCATCAAAGTATAATACCTCTCTCTCTCTCTCTCTCTCTCTCTCTCTCTGACAGTTTTTTTTTATTAATTTATTTTCTTTCCCAGCGATATAAACACGACTGACTCTTCAATTTCAATCTGTGTTAATATGAATGTTGTCTAAAAATCGGCCAAAAATCGCATCGCTTATTTTTTTCATAGTTCTATTCCTGGTAAGTCTCCAGCAGAGGTCTATTTCCAGTTAGAGATAAATTCATCTTCAATTTATTTCCTCTCTCTCTCTCTCTCTCTCTCACCTGGTAGATTTAATTTTTTCATATTTTTCCTTTCTTTTCTCGTGTCTTTCCATAAAACTGGTGGAATTGTAACTGTGGCCTTTCTTTCTCCTTTTATCTTCCACTAATCTAATTAACTTGCAATGAACGCGTCGTATTGCTCTTTATATTTCTTCAGCTAATATAGACTTTTTTTAATAGTGTATTTATTTAATTATTTATTCATGCGTTCAATATCATTAGTTTTATTCATAGTTTTGTATTATATCGTAAAAGAACTTAAGGTTTGCTCCGTTTTTTTTTTTCATATTTTTGTTCCTCTGTCTTGTTTTTCATAGGTATCAAGTCTCTCTTTGCATCTCATAACTGGAAAACGCTGAAGAAGGAGGAGAGTCGTTTTAACCTCTTCAATACTGGGACACATTTTTACCTTGAGATTTTTTGTACGATTTCACCATTTTATTGACATTAGGTAGGGTCTATGGAGGTCACAAAATTAATGACCTGAGTTTTCACTGTTTTAATCTCCCACATAAGTTTCTGAAGCTGTTTAAAATCAACAAATAGTGAGTAGAATGAATATAGAAATGCGTCATGGTATTCTAGGCGTTAAGTTTGTTTAGAGTTATGGAAGTGAAATGAAACCGCTTCCCGCCTCTCATCACTTTCAAACTCAAATAATCAACTCAAATAATGAACGTAATTAGTAATAAGGTTTAAAAAATTAGGCGTAATCAATCCTAGTTTATATATTAATGAGATTAGAAGCATCTCATTTGTGTCCCATAAAAAATGTTAAAAAGTTACACACAATTGAAACCATAACAATTTAATATCATTGCTCACTAAGAGGTTACAACGTGATAACTCTAAAAATTGCCTGACTTGTGATGTAAATGAGGCTCTTGCTTGTTTTTTTACCGCTCTTGAAAGTTGTAACGTATCGCTTTGCAGTGTTATTGTCTGGCAGAGCTTTGTAAGTGGCGCTTTTCCTCAAGTCAGTGAAGGTTTTGGCGAGGCGAAGGAGTGTCAGGCGATGAGGCAGCTGGCAGTTATTGTCTCTTGAGCTAAGACCAAAGATAAATGTTTACCGAAGGAGGAGCTTTGAAACTAACCCTCTCAGGATGTTGGTTATCGTTCGATTTTCTTCAAGATTAAACTGCTACAGTGTGAGTTTGTTAATTAATCAATACGGGTGTTATCGTGTGTGTGTATGTGTGTGTGTGTGTGTGTGTGTGTGTGTGTGTGTGTGTGACAATTCACTTTCGTTCTTATCCAGCAAATGAAATGGCGTATAAAACTACAGATTATTACGAGAGTGTGTGTTGTCAATTAATCAAAAAGGTGTGTCACTGCGCTGTGTTGTGGCTGGTATACTGCTGTGACTCTACTGCGACTTCCGTTTCTCTCTTGAATATGAAATGTTTTATTATTCTGTTTGATAGAGAGAGGATTAACAAAGACTAGTGTGTGTGTGTGTGTGTGTGTGTGTGTGTGTGTGTGTGTGTGTGTCATATTTTTGTGTTATTATGTGTATTGCTGGACGTCATCTCACAATTTCCCATCGATACTGCAAAACTTAGATAAATAATTGTACGGTAATTATCTCTCTCTCTCTCTCTCTCTCTCTCTCTCTCTCTCTCTCTCTCTCTCTCTCTCTCTCTCTCTCTCTCTCTCTCTCTCTCTCTCTCTCTCTCTCTCTCTCTCTCACACACACACACACACACACACACACACACACACACACACACACACACACACACACACACACACACACACACACACACACACACACACACACACACACACACACACACACACACACACGCACGCAGCTCATTCATGTGTGAAGGAGCAAGGTTTCTTCATGCGTGTGTCGGGAATATTAAGGTGGAGTGAGTCCCTCTTTGAAGTCTTCCAATGGAGCGGCTGGACTCTAGGGAAGGAAGTGTACGGAGGTTGTGAGACCCCTGCTGTAAGACGGCCCTCCTCCACTTCCCCATATTCCTCCTCACTTTCTTGTCTCAACTATGCTGGGGAAGATTAAAAATATGCAGAGTGAAGTGGTGCGCTTCTCAAAAACTTGGGAATGACGGAGAAAGAGAGAGAGAGAGAGAGAGAGAGAGAGAGAGAGAGGGGGGAGCAGATTCAGTATAAAAAGAGGCAATATACGGCTACGTTTACACAGAAAAAATTAAGCCATGTTACTTTATTTTTGTGTACATTGTTGTAGTTACTTTCAGGCTGATTTTCCAGTTAATCTTTGAATGTTGGAGTTAAATCACGCAGTTTAGTTAAGAGCTTTATGCATGTTATTGTTTAAAGGCTACTTGTACTTACCAAATACTTTTAATATTGAGTGTTGTGAATGGGATAACGAACATAAAAAAACATTAAAAAAAAATAATCAGCAAAACTACAAGAAGTTATTTTATTTTTATGTAAGAGAGGAAACCTGGCCATAAAAAGAAAGTCTACTAATTTGCCTTGTATTTGAGTCACTGTTTTGCTATACAATCAAGAAAACGTACAAATGGTGTCTTAGAAATGCACGAAAACCAGCTTTTATTCAATCCAGCCGAGATATGAAGGAACTGTAAATCCAAGACTACCTGTCAAACTAGTAATGGCGTCTTTCCTTCTATTCCTTCTTGAAAATCTTTAAAGAAACCACTCGCTCAGCCCTCACAAGTCCTTCCTCATCTGATAACGGCCGTCGCTCGTCAGCTTGGCCCTGGGTAGCGAATAAGAGCTGGAGAGGCGATCGATCCTGCAGACTAGAGGCGGGTCACAAGGTACGCATCTCCAGTGGTCTACCCAGGAAAGACCCAGGAAAGAATTAAATGGATGAGTGTGGCCTGAGCATCGCCAGATCACGAGGAGTGTTTACGCTTACGAATAGCAAATCAATAAGCCTTCCAGGAAATACCATGTGAGGTCCATGTGCTGAGTGTGTGCCCAGGACGTGGTTGCTTCATACTCCCCTCCTCGAGTTTCAAAACCCACCAGCCTGTTGCAGCTTACTAAGTTGATCCCCGCCTCCCTCACCACACCACCTCCACAAAATCTTCCTCCTCCTCACCGCCAGGCTTCCTCTATGCATTATTTTACTGAATTTGCCTCTCGTATCCTGTATTTTTGTTCCTTGTCTTTCGAAGTTCAGATTCTGTCCTTTATTTATCCTCATGGGCAAGTGCGCTTAAACCTGACCTTTAACCCTTTCAATATTTGGACACATTTTTACCTTAAGATTTGTGTACGATTAGACCATTATATTGACATTAGGAACGGTCTATGGAGGTCAGAAGATTAATGGCCACAGTCTTCACTATTTTAATCCTCAAATATATTTCTGAAGGTGTATAAAATCATCAAATAGTGATCAGAATGAATATGGAAACGTGTTATGGTACTCAAGTGGATGTGAAATGCGTGCTCAGATTCACGACTCCTATCCATGAAATCTCTCCAACAAATTTAAATGACCTGCCTTGGCTTCCCTTTACAACCCTTGTCGCCAGAGGTACTCCATTCCTGCTGGATCCTTATATTTCCAGGTTTTATCCCGACAAATTTCATGGGGGTTCTTTTCCCAAATTATGACGTGATCCTGGGAGCAAAATAATAATCATTTGGGCAGAAAAATATGCGTGTCAGTTCCTGATGGCGATGGAGCAGTGAATGGGAGGAGAAGAAAATTAGAGAAGAGAGTGAGAGTACGAATGTAGGTGTGATTGAAATGAACTCTTAACATGTCAGTACAAAAATAAAGGGATGAGAGACGTTTTCATTATGGTTTTGCCTTTGTACATGATAAACAAAGAAAGAGTACGAATGTAGGTGTGATTCAAAGGAGCTCTTAACATGTTAGTGCACAAATTAATGGATGAGAGACGTTTACATTATAATTTTCGCGTTTCAGAAGATGGTATTTATAATTATAGAGTTCGCTTGATAGAGAAAGAGAGAGTGAAAGAGAGTACGAATGTAGGTATGATTGAAATGAGCTCTTAACATGTCAGTGCACAAATTAATGGATGAGGGACGTTTTCATTATGGTTTAGCGTTTCAGGAGATGCTGTTTGTTAATATACGTCTTACACGATAGAGAAAGAGAGTGAGAGACAGAGTACAAATATAGGTGTGATGGAAATGAAACTCTTAACATGTTAGTACGCAAACTAATGGATGGTTTTCATTATGGTTTTGCATTTCAAGAGATGATGTTTGGTAATGTACAATTCCTACATATTCCCTTGCTAACATTCATCAGTGTTTATATTTCAGAAGCCACATTCATGCAGGTTGTATCATTATATTTCACAACTAATTTTGAAGGGATACATTTACACTTTAAGTAATTAGACAATACATTACTCTCATATACACTTTGTTGTTTGCTACCATCAGTAAAGTGTCCGCTTCATTTTTCGCAAGTGGAGATCAGACTTTTTTATGAATTAATAAAGACGAGAGCTTCTTTTTTAAGCGTCGTGCAGGATATGAAAGGCGAGGCGTGGAGGCGAGGAGTGAGGAGACCAGAGGGAAAGAGTGATTTTATGACAGATTACTTATAAATTATGTATACTAAAACGTGGCCCTTGTGACGCGCTAAAAAGGAGAAAAGCCCGGGTTGATGATATTCACACACTATGATAACACTGAAGCGCCTCTGTGGTTAGTGTACGCAGCTTCCACGGCATCTGTAGGCTCGTATTCTCAAACACTTCTGCGCTTCACTTCCACTATTTCAAAATGCTTTATTTAAATTTCGATGAGTTTTTTTTAAGGTGGTTTTACGGTTCTAGAGGCAGATTGACAAGATTTCTACATTATTAGCGGGAGAAACATCTTTAGAAACCTCGCTAATTACGGTTCTAGAGGCAGATTGACAAAATTTCTACATTATTAGCGGGAGAAACACCTTTGGAAACCTCGCTAATTACGGTTTAAGGCAGATTGACAAGATTTTTACATTATTAGCTGGAGAAACAACTTTGAAAACCCCGCTACTCACTCATCTTTGCGACATTCGAAAATAGTCGTGGTGAGAGAGCAAAGCGTTTCTGAATACGAGCCCTAGTATGACTATTTCAAGGCACGTATTCGAAATTGAGCCATCGTGAATAAGGAGCGCCACTTGCATATGTTTCTTTACATTTGTGTTCGTATTGGAGTTTTGAATTGGGTAGAGATGATTTGTAGAAATCTCCCAGATGAAGTTAGGTGAGATGAGGTGAGGTGAGGTGAGGTGAGGTGAGGTGAGGTTAGATTATGTTAGGGGAAAGTCTATCACCTTCACAACAATAGGAGAGAAAAGTGGAAGAGATAAGATACTGGAACGATTGAGACGATGGTCTGAAGTCACACACACACACACACACACACACACACACACACACACACACACACACACACACACACACACACACACACACACACACACACACACACACACACACACACACACACACACAGTATTCTGCACCAATAAAGGCTGCAGGCAACACGCGAGGCTTTATTTCCTGGACCGTCCGTCTTTGGAGAAAATTTACTCCGACATATCGTGGATCGTGACATAAGGTTCCCCGAGAAATTGCCTTCGATCTGTATCCGAATCCGTCCACAGTTTAGTTGGACACTGTGTATTATTTTCTCTTTGGATATTTCTTTATTAACCTCTTCAGTACTGGGACGCATTTTTGTCACGAGGTTTGTGTACGATTAGACCATTTTATTGACATTAGGGAAGGTTTTATGGAGGTTAGAAGATTCATGGCCACAGTCTTCACTATTTTCATCTTCCACATGAGTTTCTGAAGCTGTATAAAATCACCAGAGAGTAAACAGAATGAACATAGAAACGCGTCATGGTACCGAAAGGGTTAAGAACCTTTGTTGTTTTTCAAAAGAACCTTTTATCAACTCTGCACACAAAATAGTATCCGTTAGTGAAAAGGAAACAGACTCACACTCCGCTCCCAGTCTCTTCATTATCCGATTATAAGGATTTTGAATATGTTGTGTTATTCACGATTAATGCTGTTGTTTTGTTCTGACATAAAAAGCCCCGCTGCCCCACACCCTCGCATGAGACAGCTCTGCTCCATCACTGCCTCGCAACCAACACCCTACGAGACACATCAAGCCGCCGTGGTACAGTGGAACCATGCTTGCTTTGGGGTCCGAGGGGTCTCCAAGCACACGGGTTCGAATCCTGTCCACGGTCCGAATGTAGATTAGGTTTCCTCTCTCGGGGCAACGGTTTCCTAGCGGGTGGGCTTTGAGATAGGAGGTACCACAAAAAGTATCCTCTTTAGCCCATAAATTCCCGTGAAAAGCCTACATGGTATAAATAGAAAAAGAATGAGAAGTTGCAAGAGGTTGTTAGGTCTACACGTGGCAGCTCCTGTATGATCAAAGCTACTTAATTCCATCATCTCCATTCATAAATTTATCTAATCTTCTTTTAGTCTTTTCTTCTTTTAAAGCTCCCTATTGACAAGCAGCTCAAGGTATGTTTGCGATGAAAAAGAGAATCTGTTTGGTATGTTTCGCGTTTGCCAGTAAAGTATGTTCAATGTAACATGTGAAACGCTTGGTCTGAATTCCAGGTTGATCCGAAAAAACGTGTTGATATTTCTCCTAAAACAGAGAGAAAAAAATCCCTATGAATGATCAGCGTCACTAATCTTATCGGATATGTACGAACACACACACGTATCGATACATTTCTCTTCTTTTTGTGTTATTTTTTTTTCCATAATCACTGTTTCTGTTTTTTTTTTTCCAGTAATTTTAGTATTCAAGTAACAGCAAGACTAGTTTACATATACCTTATTACGACATTGGAACCATGATATAAGAAAAATCATATAAAACCTTCACCAGTCTTGTAAATATATCTAACTTCCAACTTATCTCCTATTGTCTGACATCAATATACACACTAAAACTACAAAGAAAACCATACAAAGTCACACCAACACTGCAAACTTACTACAAACACACACACACACACACACACACATCGATAAAAATTTTCTTCTTTTCAGCGCTACTTTTTCCTTAATCATTATTTCTATTTTTTTTCAGTGTTTTAAGTATTCAAGTATCACCAAGACAGCTTATATTACCTTATTACGATATTGGAACCATGATACAAAACATTCACCAGTCCTGTAAATATATCTAACCTCCAACTTCTGTCCTATTGTCTAGCATCACTATACACGCTAAAGCTATATATAAAGTCATACAAAGTCACACCAACACTACAAACCCAACACGTCTAGAGCTCTTGTTACTATTATTATCACTCGTACGTCTCCTTTTTACCGCCACACGCCACTCTGATCTCCCCGCTGCGCCGCTTTCCCGTCTCACTTGAAGCACATATACACGCCCCGCTGCACCACACCCTTGCATGAGACAGACACCTCTGCTCCATCACTGCCCTGCAACCAACACCCTACGAGACACCTGAAAGACATTGCGTGAGGAATTATCGTTGAGGACTCGTATTGGCGTCTGGTTTCCCGACAGTGCAGTGTGACGGAAAGGGTCTCTTCTCCTCTGTTCCTCTTCTTATTTCCTATCTTCTCGCCTTCTCTCGTATTCTCTCTATCATCGTTTTGTCTCCTTCCTGTCTCTATTGTTTTTTTTTTCTTCTCTCTCTTTTTCTCTTTTTCTCTTCTATCGTCTTTATGATAATTTCTTCTAATCTTATTTGTTGTTCGTGTCATCTCTCTTTTTTTCTTCTTCTTTTCTCTTCTCCTTTTCTATCTTCTTTTTTTTCTTCCCTTCTCACTTTTTTTCTATCTTTCATCACTCTTCTTCTTATCTCTTCTCTTTTCCTCTCCTATTCTCTTTTCTTATTGTCTCTCCTCTTTTCCTATCTCATTTATTCATCTTTTCTCCTATCTCTTCTATTCTCTCTATGATCGTTTCCTTTCCTTCCCACCTCATTAGTTCTGTCTGTCATCTCTCCTCTTTTCTTCATCTCTTCTTTTTCTCTTCTCCTATTCTGTCTTTTCTTATCGTCTCTCCTGCTATCTCGTTTGTCCTTCCTGTCATCTCTCATATGTTTCTTCCCTTCTCTCTTCTCTTCTTTCCCTTCTCATCTATCAACTCTCTTCTTCCTCCTCTCATCTCTCGCCTCTGTTTCTCCTCGGTATGTTAATGGGAAAAATAATAAACTGTATTTTCTATTTCATTGCCTTTTGTTTGTCATCATTTGATTGAAGAGATGACAATATTTTTGGTTTCTGTTTACCGTTCATTTAGTTTTTGGGTACTTTTTTTCATTAAGCTATATAACTATTGGCGTTTATTCCTGTTTTATTTTTTTTTCCCTCATTTTTTGTTTTGTATATCCATCATTACTTAAAAAAAAAAACAGCGTATGTGCTTCCCCGTGTTAGCTCATTCCTGACGTTGGCTGATATTTTACTATTTGTTTACTATTTTTTTTTATCATTTCATCCCACATAATACATATTGAAGTTCCGAGTTTTTCTAATCGTTTTTTCTCCTCCTCCTCCTCCTCCTCCTCCTCCTCCTCCTCCTCCTCCTCCTCCTCCTCCTCCTCCTCCTCCTCCTCCTCCTCCTCCTCCTCCTCCTCCTCCTCCTCCTCCTCCTCCTCCTCCTCCTCCTCCTACTACTACTACTACTACTACTACTACTACTACTACTACTACTACTACTACTACTTTATCGTTCCCATATTTAGCGTCCTAATCTGTAGGAAAGGAGAGACAGAGAGAGAGAGAGAGAGAGAAAAGAAGGTATTTTCCCGTCCTGTGCTACGTCGTTTTAAAAGCACAATATACTTGGCGGGAATTTATGTGCTTTCCTCTTTTTCTCCGTGCGGAAATTAGTTTGTCCAAAGATTTTTTGTAATCCGTTTTTAAATAGAACCTCGTAGTCGTAGAATTTTTACCTCTCTCTCTCTCTCTCTCTCTCTCTCTCTCTCTCTCTCTCTCTGAGTAAGCGAAAAGGAAAAACTATTATGTCTGGCAGTACGTTCAGTCTAGCTCTATGTTGCTGCCCTATCCACCAGTATAAATTTCCCCTCCTACTGCCTCTATCTTCCTCCTCCTCCTCCTCCTCCTCCTCCTCCTCCTCCTCCTCCTCCTCCTCCTCCTCCTCCTCCTCCTCTTGTGTGTGCAGCAGCTGGCGGCGGTCAGTAGGTACTTTCCTCAACACGGCTGCGGCTTTTTTTCCCTTATCAATGACCGCTCTGATGAACTGGCCATTCTTATCTTGGGTATCAGTAGCGCGAGGACAATCTTTTACACTCGTATGACAGTAGTGGTGGAGATTATCCTTCCAGACTCGTATTCCCCTTTTTCCCTACACCGTGAATCTTTTTCCCTATTCTGATCAGGTCTCGTTCATGTCACGCCCGCCTGATAGAGAGCCTTGTTTCAATAATCCCGTCCCATGGCTCCCGTCGGGCCAATGGACTTTTCTCTTCGCCTCAGATAGAGTGCTTCTGGCAACGCGCCGCCGCTGACTGGGAGGCTCCCGAGCAATGCTTCTCCAATATCCCTGGTAGTGATTAATGCCTTTGTGTGAGGGACTCCTTTTCACTAGTAACCCATTACGGGCGGCGATCCTTTTGTGGCGGGTGGGCTTTGATATTACACTCACATTATCAACTCCTAATGTGAGAAAAAGACGTCTTCACTCCTCCACTCGGATTTTTTCCTAAGTTTATTCTCCAAAGCTTCTGTAATGTCTTTATACTCATAATTAGAATCGTGAAGAGCCGCCATCCCTCATCCTCCTTAATCACCATTATGGGTTCACATTTCTTACCTCCCCTAACTTCTTCCACCATCACGCTCTTTTATCGCGCTCATCTCGCGTTATTATGGACACGATTATGGCTGGCTGTCAGGCTCCCACCTCCACGATGTTCCAATCATCTCTATTCGAAAGGATGAGGGATGAAAAAAGAATGAAGGCGAAGGGAGCTAAATAAGGGGATCATGTCTTCAGAGGAGGGAGGTTTGGCTCTACAAAAAGATGCGTTTCCTAGGTGATGACTCGCATATCGTCTACAATTATTCCTGAAAAAAAGAGACTCATGTGTTAGTGGTGTTAGGGGACTACAAAATGCTGTAAGAAAAAAATAATAAGAGCAAGTTGAGTTTTTTTTCTTTTTTCTTTTCTGTGTGTTGTTGTTCTTGTATACGTACCTATATGCCATCTTGGTCACGTGTTGATGGGGGTGATAGGTTAGGTTACTGTAGGGTAGGGTGGGGTAGGGTAAGCTAAACTAGGTTAGGTTTAGTAAGATTTGGTTTACATTGACTTGGTTTGGTTGGGTTGGGTTAGGTTTGATACGGTTATGCTTCCTGAACTCGCCTCCTATCCCAGTCACCACAAGACAGAGGTTAACCCAGCATGGCTTCCCACACACCAATGGGCCAACGCGCCGACCTCTCCTGGCCTAACTTGGTGACGCATGACATCCAATTATCTTGCCTCCGCCACGAAGATGCACAACAATAGAGAAGCTGTGCAGTGGCGGCGGAAGCCCAACACACTCACCCTTCCTATTCACCACTGAAGGGTACAAGTGGCAGCTGAAAGCGAGTTGTATGCAAACAAACACCTTAACAACATTGTCTTGTTACACTTCACACACACACACACACACACACGAGTGTATATCAGTCCCTCCATTCACAGTATTGTGGTGCAGATATTACTCAGTGGATAGAATGGACAAAGATGGTTTTGAAATTAGGGCACAAAAAATGGATGGAAAATAAAACTTGGATCACGATTTGTATGATTAAGAAGAGTGTCGCTATAAAAATCCCATGTAGCAGCCTGCGCTCTAAGCACCGTATATAAAAGACTAATGGAGGATAACGGCGCCGATATAAAGGAGACAAAAAAAGTTATTGTCTAGTCTAAAAACATGAGATCAAAAAAGAGGCGGCTACTGTGCTGCCCTGTATTGATCACCGGTAACACAGCTGGAGGCGACAGGCCTGACAGTCTTAAAATTCACTGGAGTTATTGGTGGAGGAACATGGAACGTCGCTCGCTGATCCAGGGCGAGGGGGCGGTGTTCAGACAATGGCCCAATCCCGCGTCAATACTCCTCATTCCTGTGCGTACCGCGTCCGTGATGCCTCTCATCGCCTACGTGAAATTCTTACGACAGCAGCTGCAGTATTCACAATACTACTCAAATTTATAAGTAACCTTTTCGTTTCTTAAACGAACATTCTTATTTTCAAGAGCGTACGTAAACTCTGGAACTCCCTGCTTCCTCCTGTATTTCCAACTTTCTACGACTTCATTTAAGAGGAGATTTCAAGACATTTATCCCTTTTTTTTTTTTCTAACTTTTTCGGACCTGCAAGGGGACTGGTAACTAAGTGGACTTCTTTTTACGTTTTATGTTGACCTTGTCCATCTTTCCTCTCTTACATAAGAAAAATATTTGTCTTTCTCATGATAAGTATGTCATTGTACCGTCACTCCACGTTTAGAAAAGAAAATACGTGTGAACATCAATTAGTAGAACAGGTCGTAGTATATGACTTCCCCGCACCATCACTACTGTCCTCTTCTTCTTCCACTGCATGGGACGTATTGATCATCAGTAACAACTCAGGGAGGGAGAAAAAAACCGAAGAGACGGTTGATTAACATAACTTTCCCTCATTATCCGCACCCTGTATGCGTCAGCCACCGAGGTCGAAGGCGGTGTGTGGATAGACTGTGGATATCGTTACCTAGTTCTCTTCTTACCTACAGCCGTTTTTTCTGACACACACACACACACACACACACACACACACACACACACACACACACACACACACACACACACACACACACACACACACACACACACACACACACACACACACACACAGAGAGAGAGAGAGAGAGAGAGAGAGAGAGAGACAGAGACAGAGCCACAGAGACACATGAAAACAGACAGGCTGAGACAGAGGCGGAGACAGAAACAGTAAGAGAGAGAAACCTATTGAATTAGAGGACCTATTGAATTAAGCGAGAAAGTTTGTCCAGTCCGCCCACCACTTGGAGCACCGAGTAACTACAAATTGTTCCACCTGCGTTACGTGCAAGACAGCCAAGGGGTCAGGAACCGGGTCTCTCTTTTTCCACCAGTGTCTCATAGTTCCCTACGCACTCGAGAATATTAACACAAAATGCTGCTGTGTCACTATTCAGTTTGTCAGCCAATCCATATGTGAAGCGAAGGTTCTTATACTTGTGAAAATAAGTGTTTGAAGATACTTAAAAAATAGTAATACGTGATGAGTTATGCATACAAAAACAGCAAATTGGGATATGTTGTAAATGAGTAAACAAGGAGCAAGGTATTAAAAAGAAAGGGTATGTTGAAATATCTGCCGTGTTTAAAAGAACAACGACAGGGCTCGCTCTTGCTTCCTACCTCGGATGTGTAATGTAATTTCGCTTTAGGAATTTACTGGAACAAACAAGAAGAAAGTGTGTGGGAGAACAACAGAATGCGTAATTTCCGTGACTAATCGCACTCTTGGATGATAAACTTACAAAAATTGCGCAGAATTCACGTTGTTATGTATTGTACTCGTCTGAACCTTTTGCATTTATCCTTTACATAAATTGCACGAAAAGAATAATAAGATTTCACAGTGATGATATTTCTCTTACTATTTTGTCAACTAGCGTAGAATAAACGTGTGTGTGGGAAGGTAAGCATTTCGTAATTTACATGAAAGTTTGGTTTAAATATTTCTTTTCAGAGTCATGGCATTAGTTTCGACTGACGTGATTTTACGATTACGAGTTGCACCACAAAAGCGTCTGTGATATGAGGAACGAATAGAAAAAAGTAAATATATTTGTGGTAAATTTCGATAGATAAGCACACCAGACTATTATCCAATCACACGTCCTTCAGAACACACACACACACACACACACACACACACCACATTATTTGTTTCCTTTTAGTAATTGCAAAGTGAAAACAAAAGTAGGAAAAAAATATAATGCAGCTCATCTTGGGTTGTTAACTAGAAAAGCTCCTTAACTGAGGAAAATTGTTTGTGGTGAAAATTTATGCGTTTAAAAAGAAGAAACATGAGGAAACATTACAACCACACGAAACATCAAGAGTATGACAATTGTGTGGAAATAGGATTAGGTAAGAACATGCACACAGGCTCTCTCTCTCTCTCTCTCTCTCTCTCTCTCTCTCTCTCTCTCTCTCTCTCTCTCTCTCTCTCTCTCTCTCTCTCTCTCTCTCTCTCTCTCTCTCTCTCTCTCTCTCTCTCTCTCTCTCTCTCTCTCTCTCTCTCTAGTTTTTCATGCATTTCACTACAAGTTCCTCCTTTCGATATTTGATTCTCTCTGATAGACAAAACAAATCTGTGGTCTCTCTTTTTTTCATTTAGGTCTTGTAAAGTTTTTGGCAATTTTTGAGATAGTCACGGATAAGGAAAACTGTATCTAGTCTTTTACGCTAAGGCGGCTGACGCAGTGACGCATTTGTGACCCATATTCTGAAACGCTTTGCTCTGTCACTATCGCTGCTCTCCAAAGGCTCCAGTTAAAGATACTCGTGTTTTTAAGAGTATTTTTATGATTCTGGTGAAGGATTGGCAAGATTTCTAATTTATCATAAGGAGAAACTGTCGTGAAAACCTGACTAGTTGTCTCTGTGGCCTTGGAAATTGTCGTGAAGAGAGAGCAAGGCGTTTCTGAATACAGGTGTGTTTCAGGTAGGTCATAGTCGTAGGCCGGTGGCTAAATCATCACCTTTTGTCAGTAGTGTGTGATGCCTCGCCAGCACAAGACACTAGAATATTCCATGTCTGGGGTAGCGTTGTCCTCATGTCACCGAAACGTGTGGGTGTGTGTGTGTGTGTGTGTGTGTGTGTGTGTGTGTGTGTGTGTGTGTGTGTGTGTGTGTGTGTGTGTGTGTGTGTGTGTGTGTGTGTGTGTGTGTGTGTGTGTGTAGTATTCATCGATCATCTCCTTTGTTGCCTTGTGACGCTGGAAGGGTCTCTGCTCTCAGGCCCAGCTCCTCAATCCCTCTTACTGCCGGCTGTCCCTCTGACGCCTAAAGCCACTCTCCAAGCTCCGCCCTTAGTCTTGGCGGGTTGTGAGTCGGGATGACCAAAGGCATTACCCGCTGCGGCCAGGCACGTCCTTAGCTAATAGCATTGTCACTCGCTTCCACACACTCGATAAGATAGCCTTCTGATGCTCCCAGCGTGTGTTACAACCTGGGACTTATTTCCTCAGGTGTCTTTGTTTTGTTTCTAGGCTTCTCATCAATTCATATGTGTAAAGTATGTCAAGATGGAATATATAAAGGCGTATTGGAATGTTGGCAATTGTTTTAAAGACGCTTGTGTGATGTTTTTTTTGCAATTCACTCGGCGTATAGATATTGTGTATGTGTTAACTGTGTTCTCTCCTGCTACAGCTTTATTGTCGAGCCATCGCTTTGTATATCATGTAAAGAACATTTTGCAGAGAGAGAGAGAGAGAGAGAGAGAGGGGGGGGGAGATTCCATTGGATATTCCATGCTCCTTTTGTCAGTTTAATTTCCCTGTTCTATTTTGGTCGCATTTAGGTATTTTTCTTCCACCGACTTAAGTTAGAGAGGCAAACATTATAATTCAGTTTGTTTTAGCAGCTTTGAAAACAACCACAGGTTCACTCCAAAATATCTCTCTTGATAACTTCTTGCCACAGAATATCCTCAACAAAATGTATACACTTGAAAGAAACTGTGTTTTAGATTCTTTCAACAAATAATAGGTCCTCTGAATTGTACGAAACTTAGCCGTTTAGTATTGCATGATTGTGTTGCATTGTGCGTGTCCCGGACGCTGCGATGGTTGCATTAAGTTTGCTTCCCTGGTGGCGCTGGAAGTCAGGTGGCTGGCGAGGTGCGGAAGTTGATTTGTGCGATTGCTGTCAGGCCAATCAGTCGCAAGGACGAAGTTAGGGAGGCTACGCCCAAAAGGTGTTTTATCCTTTTCTCGCTGCAGTGTGGATCTGGTGCAAGTACTGACATTGTAGTTTGATATATTGCTTAAAAATATTCCTAGATCAGCACACTATTGAGCCATTAAAACATTGATGTGTCTGGAATGTTACATTGGTCTGGTTGTCTAGTTCTCGGATGGAATCAGCTGACAAAATAGCAGCGTCGTAACCACACATATCAACTCCCACAGTCTCTGGGCATGTGGAGAGAGAGCTGCACTGAGGCGGATGAATAAAAACATCGAAGCAAGGACACACTGCGGCTTCCAACAGCTGTCACCGATAAAAGGATGGAGAAAGGTTTTCCTGAGAAGACATGGCACCAGTCATCCCTTCGTAAAAGATGTGGAAGAGATCCGCAAACTTGTCCAGGCAACCAAAATGGTGGAGCATCCCACTCAAGACTGCGTGGAACTGTCACTGTTTGTAAACACACACACACACACACACACACACACACACACACACACACACACACACACACACACACACACACACACACACACACACACACACACACACACACACACACACACACACACCGCATATTGTAGTGGTTAGCACGCTCGACTTACAATCGAGAGGGCCGGGTTCGAGTCCCGGTAAGCGGCGAGGCAAATGGGCAAGCCTCTTAATGTGTGGCCCCTGTTCACCTAGCAGTAAATAGGTACGGGATGTAACTCGGGGGGTTGTGGCCTCGCTTTCCCTGTGTGTTGTGGTCTCAATCCTACCCGAAGATCGATCTATGAGCTCAGAGCTCGCTCCGTAATCGGAAAGACTGGCTGGGTGACCAGCAGGCCACCGAGGTGAATTACACACACACACACACACACACACACACACACACACACACACACACACACACACACACACACACACACAGAGAGAGAGAGAGAGAGAGAGAGAGAGAAAAAAATAAATAAAATAATAGTAATAATAATAATAATAATAATAATAATAATAATAATAATGATAATAGTAATGTTTGTTTTGATTCATTTGTTTTTGTTTTTTCTTTGGCTTGTGACAGTCAACGACCACTTTGATAATTGAAAAAGTAAGTTTCTTCTGTTTTAACACTCCTGAGACCTTTACAGGAAGTGTCACCAGAGACAGGTGGACACCCTCGGGACGCGCCTCATAACATCGAACGAGCAGTTTATTATTTTCTTGACGCTGGCCATTGTCTCATGGGCCCCGCGCCTCGGCTCTCAGCGTCCTTGCCTGCCACCACTGACTGAGGGTATTCTCCTTCAGATATTAGTGTCTGTATTGATTTCGGAACGTTGCGTCTTACACTAAACATGTTGTATGTGCCTCAGCATTCATGGACTCAACAACCAATATAAATATAACTAAGCCAGCAACAATAACAAAAACAGTCTTGTAAGTCCTTAGCGAATAGTGGATTTGCGTGGCACGAGTAGCAATTGTATGAAGCCATCGTCTTTCTTCCATTATGAAGCATGGTAATAACAAACACGCATATTCCGTTACCAAACCTTAACTCCCAAGCGTGACTGCAAGCACCACTAAGCCTCACAGTGCCTGCATTGCTCGCCGGATTAGTGACGGGCAGTGTAGGTTGTTTTTGTTTGGCCTTTGGGGATCGTCTTAGTAGGTATTGTTCATGTGGCAGTTAGCACTGTAGTACCAATATACAGATGTGTACGAAGAGGATCACATGACGCTATTTGATTGCTAACTGCGAAAGGCGGTAAAAAGTTTTCTCAGCCTTGCGAAGGAAATATACAGGAGTGCTCGAAAAATAATGCTAGTTGACGTTGGCCCCGATCAGTGTCTCGTCAAATGCTTTTAAACAGTCTCCTTTTTCAGCAGCTTTAAGTGTACCAAGGCCGTCACTGCCGGAACTGAACGGTGCTGTAAGAACACGACTTTCCTAATAGACGCCAAGTAATTCCATTGAAGTCATTTCCATTTGGCTCCTCAATGAACCGAGTTTGAATTTACGTCGGGTGTTGTGTAGTATTTAAAGGCTTTCCTTTCTGCAGATAGCCTGACTATGGCTTCTGGCAGGCTGAGCAGCAGCTGATTGTCACGCACCAAAGCCTCGCTGCTAATGCCTCCTTGGTAAATGATGCTGGGGAAAATTGAAGCGCAATTTTCCGGTGCGTTCTCTCTCTTCTATTGGCGATGAGCATGAACGAGGATGGTTGCATTTCTCTTATCTTTAAAACCGTTCAGTATAGGAAAGTGATTTTCCACATCAACAAGATCAGACCAGAAAGGTAATAGTAGGAGGTAGGTGAGGTGAGAGATAGTACTCTTGCATAACGCGAATACTTACTACAAGTACCCTGTAGGTGCGTCACTCTTCTCTGGTGACGTATGCTCACTGTAGCTTTCCTCTCCCTCTGCACTGCCTTCAATTGCTCAATAAAGCCTGATAAGATTAACTAGTGCTGTGTTCCCATGTGCTTCCCTCACTCAGCAGCACAGCGCCAGGCCAGCGGGGTTGATTTATGTATGGAACCTGGGCGATAAACATGCGTGTGAGGGTGGCCAGGGGTTTATGAGCATCTGTTGCTGTTATTCTTGCTGTTGCTGTGAGTTGTATTGTTGCTATCATCTTTCTCTTGTTTCATTTTCCTCAAAACGCATCTCTTTTTTTTTTCACTGTTCCTGTTACGGATTGCACTATTCAGCGCACTCTGCCATGTTACCCGCATGTATTTCTTCATCTAAAACCTTTCCTTTTGGTCTTTCTCTCTTTCCATCCCCTGGTGTTCTTATCTCCAACATCCCCATCGGCACATTCTTCATCTTTCCTCCGTGCAAGGCCAAACTAAATCAGTCTGTCATTTTTACCTTCCCGAAGTGGCGTACGTGAAACCTCAAAGGCAAACCCCCCCAAAAAATACCCTCTCGGTGCGTATCACGGGAGGCATTGCTATAGAGAACGACGGTAGAAAAAACTCCACTCAATTTATTCATATGCTTCTACATGTGAAAGCAAACCCATGGCGGGATGTCCTTCGGCAGGTGTCCTTCTGGGCTGCACATTCTCTTACACACTGCTTGAATGAAGGTAGTGAATGGTAGTGATGTGCTCCAAGTTTATAGATATAGGCCGATTGCGTGCTCTTGAAAAATAGGTGTGTGTGTGTGTGTGTGTGTGTGTGTGTGTGTGTGTGTGTGTGTGTGTGTGTGTGTGTGTGTGTGTGTGTGTGTGTATACTGTGTGTGTCCCCGTTGACATACTATCAGTTGGTGTGAGCTTTCCCTTCTCCCCTTCTCCTCCCTCCTCCCACTTCATTCCCTCTCCTTTCCTTCCTTCAGTTCGCGAGTCTCAGCCTCCTCCTTAAGCTGCTTTCCTGCCTCCGCCTGCCTCCTTATTACCCTGAACTGACATTACATGCAAATTATGGAAACTTCATGTGAAATGCAAATTATTTAGTTTTTGAAAACCGGCTACCAGACGTTTGCCCGACTCACTCCCTGGTAATTTATTCCGTAAAAATGACGTCGAAAGCTTTTTGGATAGGAAAAATGTGTATAGCTGTAGTTTATTTAGTCTTGCCTGTCACTAGCCTCGCTGTGCACCAAAAACACCCTCTAGGGAAATTTCCTCCACAAACATTCCATCCACGAGATTTTCCCCAATTATTTCCTTCTATAATAAGACAGCTTATGTTAAATTAGGTTAGGGAAATTATTCTGAGTTATTTTATTTTATTATTTTATTTTATTATTTTTTTTCTGGGGCAATCTTCGAGGGTAGAATTTAGTGGCTGCCTCCCCGGGACGAAACGCTTCCTGCCTGCATTACTCCTCGCTTCATCCGTACGAGAAAGAGTAATCACGTAACATAATTGCCTCATTTGCCTCAGTGCCGCTGTGGGGTGATTGTGATCCTCCTGTGTGTGTGTGTGTGTGTGTGTGTGTGTGTGTGTGTGTGTGTGTGTGTGTGTGTGTGTGTGTGTGTGTGTGTGTGTGTGTGTGTGTGTGTGTGTGTGTGTGTGTGTGTGTACAGGAGGTGCATTGCTTAGTAATAGTGATTTTCTCTCTCTCTCTCTCTCTCTCTCTCTCTCTCTCTCTCTCTCTCTCTCTCTCTCTCTCTCTCTCTCTCTCTCTCTCTCTCTCTCTCTCTCTCTCTCTCTCTCCACAGTAATCTTGATCTTCTTAATTGTTATAGAAAAAGATATATTTCCCTTTCTCTTTTTCTCTCTGCCTTTCATCCCTTTCTTAAAAATAGAATAGAATACTGGTAAAAAGGACATAACGTAATGATAAGAGCCCATCCTTTCTACTCCATAAGCAGTACGTTCTCTGGAGAATGTAAATAATCTCATATCAGTAAATCGTCGCGTTCCTGCCTCATTTTCTGACCTCATTTCCTCTTTTTACCCCCACGAGCACATCTTTTCCCTCTTCTTCCACCTCGCACATTTCTTGGCTCTCAGGTCCCTTTCCCGCACCGGACGCGACCTTCCCAGACCCGTCCATACTTGGCGATCCCGTGGCCTGCTTTGTGACGTCCTGTGTGTCGCGTTTCCTACAGCAAAAAGACACCAGACGCCAATGAGAAAGGTTGCTCGTCTTAACTCTTCTCTTCTACTTCTTTTCCGCAGTATTTCCTTGTTTTTATTGCTCGGTTTTTTAGATGTGTTATGTCTCTCTCTCTCTCTCTCTCTCTCTCTCTCTCTCTCTCTCTCTCTCTCTCTCTCTCTCTCTCTCTCTCTCTCTCTCTCTCTCTCTCTCTCTCTCTCTCTCTCTCTCTCTCTCTCTCTCTCTCTCTCTCTCTCTCTCTCTCTGTCTGTGCGCGCTTCCTTCATCCATCACATGCGTTTTATTCATGAGAGTCTTGTGAAGCCTCAAGACAAACGATTTCCGCCTTGGTTATGCTGAGTGTTTGGTCCTGTTGCTCCCTCGGCTCCCTCACACGTTCCAGTGCTCCTCACTAAATGCAAAGATGTCGCACGGCTCGGCTAACACAAAATGGTACACGTAATCATAAACTTTTGCGTCTAGGATATTAACTCCGTATTAAAGGTTCTTACGTACTATTATTGCTTTTAAAAGTCAAATTTTACCAGAGACCTTTTTTATATCTATTCTCTGTATTTTCGTGCATGATTTATTAGAGAACAGTTGATTTTGATTATAATTTTATGATGTGTTATTGTTTTTTTTAATGTTTAGGGATATGAATGAACGTGACGTCAGTGCAGCGAAGTGAAGGTTCCGTGGTGTGGTGGCCGCGCTGTTTATATAAAGAGGCTTTGCAATATATCACCAATTTACGTATTTCTCCCTATTCAGCTCCACACGCGATGCAGTGCACTTCAGCGAAAAATATGTATGTTATGGAGGGAATATTAGTTTTGAGTTGGAATTTTAGGCATGAATATTTGTAAATGATTATTGCGTTCAAACTGCTGTCACCGTTAGTGGCATTAGTATTGAAATTAAGCTTGAAATTATGAAACCCGTGCATCGTGATTCAAATAAGAGTTTTCCAAAAAATCAGGATTAAAGGGAAAAAATGCACAACCCTGCACCAAACAACATGCAGCAGACACACTTCTTGAAAAAGTTACAATCTTCATTAGCATGTTAGGATCTGCTGTCCTGCTCGTGCTAATTGAGAGTGCGTCTGTAAGTTTTCTCTGTGAAGGTAAGTCCCAGAGCGTGAGGGGCGGGCTGGCTGGCGGTGGCAGAAAAGCAGAGATATTGCTTCAAGTCTCCGCGTTCTGGGCTCATCCCTTTAACTCGAAAACCGCTGCTGTTTCCATGATCTTCACAAAGTAATGTCAGAAATGTCATCTGATGAGTAATTTCAAATTTCACTATTATGGAACAAAAGCGAAAAGAAAGCTCAGTTAATGTTTCAAGTAGACAAGAGTACCCGTGGATTTGTGGTGAGCGGATGTAATACACAGAGGAAGGTGTTGCGGGGACATGTGTGCCAGGAGCCGCAGCCTAAGGTAGAAGGGCTGGTGGTGAGTCTTGGAGGGACGGCCCAGTCAGCCGGCAAGTCAGGGTGGCAGGTCTCGAGGGGCTTCCAGTAATTACTCGCCAACGCACCTGTCACCTCGCAAACTAGTTTGTTTTCCCTTCTCTGAGAGATGGTCACCTCGTAGGGCCGGTGCACGTGAAGAGGTCACCACCTCCACCATCACCACCAACAGCTGACCTTCCTTGCTTAGGTCAACTGAATAACTCTCTCTCTCTCTCTCTCTCTCTCTCTCTCTCTCTCTCTCTCTCTCTCTCTCTCTCTCTCTCTCTCTCTCTCTCTCTCTCTCTCTCTCTCTCTCTCTCTCTCTCTCTCTCATTAAATTCTCTTTAATGTTACCGCACTGGAATACAAGTTCAAATGAAGCCGTACGCCCACAAGGATGGAGGACTATCGTACTCACACACACACACACACACACACACACACACACACACACACACACACACACACACACACACACACACACACACACACACACACACACACACACACACACACACACACACACACACACACACACACACACACACACACACACACACACACACACACGGGGATCCTGGAGGTCATCACAACTCTACTGGTTAGCACGTCTTAGCGTTTCCATGGTGCCTCAATGCTCAATGATACTCTGCCTTTCATCGATTGTAGCTGGAGCAAGATGTGATAGGACAAGATACGTAGCCACTATCCATTCACCTACGTACACAATATTACAAGATGTTGATAGTATAAGGTGTATGTTGGTGTTTGTATGTCTGTACGCCTTGTGTTTCGTATGTTTACGGTAATGAGGTTGAGATTCTGGTAAAGTTAACGCCATCTAATATTAATGTGAAAAAAAATTTGAACATTCTAATTTATGTACTATTTTTACATACTGGATCCATATGAACTGATAACAAATCTCAGCACACTCCATAAAGTAAAATACCGTGAGGAAACGCATACAGTTAAGGCTCCATCTGGCCAATTTATATTATTCGTATGTTTTCTTTGTCAACAGTACTTTCCTCATAGCCAGTACAGTGAAGGTATTGTGCTTTGAGTTATGCCTTGGACGTGTTCCATTCACACTGCACCTCGTGTTTACGCAGCAGAGAATGCGTAGGTAAGGGGAAGGAGGAATTATTCAGAAAATTGCACCAATAAAGTGAATCAGGACGTTATCAGGGGTTACTGGTACACACACACGCACACAAACACACACACACACACACACACACACACACACACACACACACACACACACACACACACACACACACACACACACACACAGTATTTTTTTATGTCTTTGTTTAACTTTCCTTTAATTACGTTGCGAAAAGTGCATATTTATCGGTGCATAAGAGGACCTGTGAAGTGGATCCCGGCCAGCAGCAGCAGCAGTCTTCCCGCCAGTGCTCTGCTGTAAATTTACGAGGCTCGCGAGGGCGCTTCATCCACGGGAATGAGCGACGGTGCGCCTGCTGCTCTAGCCATAACTCTAGGTGTCCAGCACTTTATTCTCCTCATATTTGTCTGGTAAAAGCAAGAAACCTGATGCAATGGAAGCCCTCAAGATGGTGCGAGTGTTGTGTTACCTTACCGAAGTGCCGTGCCCCTACAGACGCTGACGACCATGGCTTGTCACACACCTTCACCTTTTGTCGTTTATAATGTACATACTGCTCTTTCCCCACCCGCTACTGTTCTTATTCCACCTATGCACTTCTCCCTTTGTCTGACTCTTTGTTCTGGTATCTAGTATTCTTTCTGTCTACTCTAAAGTGGCTCCTGAGTTCAAAATATATTGTAGTTTATTGATGATTGATTTTATATGAGTTTTATTTGTTTTCTAATGATCAACACACTTACCACAGGGACAGCTTATGGTTTTCCTCAAGATCTGACAATTACGCATTCCCCGGGGCACCATTCAGACCGAGACCCAAGAGGCACTTTAGAGTAGACAGATTATAGTTCCTTTATTTTTCTTCTCATAACATGTCCTGTAAATCTCATCTGACTTACTCGAATCTTCACTATTGATTCTTTTCTCTACCCATTCTTCGTTGTGCATTATATAGAATCACGTTCTGCTTTATGATTTTCCTTCCTTTTATCCCTTCTTATTTCCAGCATTTGGTTTGGTTACCTGTGACGACATCTATGGGCGGTAGTATCGATTGCCTCTCACCCAGTAATCGGGTGTCCTCAGGTGTCCTTTCTGGGAAATATGATTCTCGTATATGTTCTGACTTTCCAGGTGTATTAGTCTCTACGCTAACGCATTCTTTTTCGCCGCGCTGAGTCAGTTATGTAATTGAATGAATGAAAGTGTTATTTTGGTATGTCTCAGTGTAGGTTTTCTCTTTGTTAGTGATATTGTGTAACCTTTGTTCTTTTGTCGTAAGAGAGGTAGGTAGGTGAGACTTGGTTGGATGCGTATCTTTACTCAGAACTGTAAAGGTGAATGTTTCCGTTCCCCTGGTTACCAACGGGATGAGTGATAAGTAACAAAGAAATAGCTCTCTCACTCACGTTTTCTTCTCGGGAACCACATTTGAGTGAGCTTATTTATTTTCTTCTTTCATTCTCTCTTTTACACTTTTCTTTCTCATTTGATCTCCCTGATACATGAAGAAAAAACTCGCTAATACTAACCATACATGCTCTCCCGCATCATACATATACATTGCATACAACTTAATTATCTACTTCGTATTGCAAAGACGACTCGTGATTCACAAGCACAAGGTATTGAAATCGATGGAAAGAGAGAGATAATTGTAAGTTATATTAGGTTATGTTAGGGTAAAATGAAGGCCATGTAAAAGATATTAGACGAAGATTGATGTGTGTGTGTGTGTGTGTGTGTGTGTGTGTGTGTGTGTGTGTGTGTGTGTGTGTGTGTGTGTGTGTTGGGGGGGTACAGGTGTTGCTTTTCTCACTGTTTCTCTTAATCTTCCCCTCTTCATAAACCCTTGTTTTAATTACTTTCGATATTCATGTTTTTTTTTTTTTTTCTTCTCATTTTCTTTCCCCCTTTTGTTGAATTCTGAAAAGGAAAAAGTTTAGAATTAAGACAGTTGCTGAAACACACACACACACACACACACACACACACACACACACACACACACACACACACACACACACACACACACACACACACACACACACACACACACACACACACACACACACACACACACACACACACACACACACACTTGAATTATTGTCATTATCTTTCATCAGTATTTTCCTTTCCTTCATAATCTGCCTCGTTTTTCTTTTTCCTCCTCCTCGCCCATTCTCTCTCTCTCTCTCTCTCTCTCTCTCTCTCTCTCTCTCTCTCTCTCTCTCTCTCTCTCTCTCTCTCTCTCTCTAATCTCTCTCTCTCTCTCTCTCTCTCTCTCTCTCTCTCTCTCTCTCTCTCTCTTAATCAAGGGTATTGGCAGTTTTCTCTCCCCCTCCCTCTGCATCTTAATTCCTTCCTTTTACTTGTTAGTCAACTCTCCCTCCTCTCCCCAACACATCAGCCCTTTATTCTCCTCTCCTCTCCCACTTCCCCTTTAGTCCCTCCCCCGCACTTTTCACCCTTCTTTTATTCATTCGCTTTCTTTTATTGCTTTTACCTTTGTTGTCCATTTATTACATCGTTATCATTTTAGCATTTCATCTTCTCCTTTGTTATCTTCCCCTTGTCAGTGTTTGGTTTCAGATTTCATGGTGTGTTGTGATGTCCTGTGTGTTTTTCTATACCTTGTTCATTTCCCTGCTTCGTCTTTTAGGTTGATTGTCTTTTGTTCTTCTTATACCAAGTTTTGTTGTGATTTTTTGGTTATTTTTAGGGGAGGTCTTAATTGGCCGTATAAATGCCCGTGTAAAATTTTTTGAGTGATGTGTTTTGGTATTGATTGTTCTCCATTTGTGTGTGTGTGTGTGTGTGTGTGTGTGTGTGTGTGTGTGTGTGTCTGTGTGTCTCCGGTGAGCGAATTTTTTTGCATTATTTACAGAACATATCAAAATACTGAACATTCGGACTTTTGACATTTGAGAAAAGCACCGATTTTTATGTAGAGAGGTTAGGTTGGCAAATCATTCTTTTCCTTTTTCAATTTCTGGACAGCCTTCAGAAAACGAATTAGTGATGAGTTTTGCGCAGCCATAAAAAGAAAAAAATGTTTCAGTGTATGTTTGTTTTTTATTTTATCTATCAAGTATTATTCAAGTAATCATTATTCTTCTATTCCTTATTTGTTACGTTCTCTCCCTTTCTCTTTCTGACAGCCATTTTTATCATCCGTCTATCCGTCTGTCAGATTGTCTTAAACACTTCACCATACATTATTTCTATTTAATCTATCAAGTATTTTTTGCATTATCTTTATTCTTCTATTCCTTATTTGTTACGTTCTTCCTATTTTTGACAGCATTTTTTTACCCTCCGTCTATCCATCTGTCTGGATATCCTGCACGAGTTACGTATACACACGGTCACGGGAGTAATTGTACGGAGCATTACCTATACAACACACCCTCATTACTCTTGTTTTCTTAGTGAAGCGACATGCAGATTCTTTCTTTTCCCCCGTAACGGTTCATACATAGAATTATCATAATTACACCGCCTCGCCAGGTTTTTGTTCCCAGCGCAGTGTAATGGAAATCTTGTCTTTTTGTCACTGGAATCCTTTGACCACATTCACTGATTTTTCGGTTTCTTTTTTCTGTCTTAAGTTTTAAATGAAATTGCTTTATTGTTTTTGTCATGTGCTAGTCTCTCTCTTACATTATATTCATTTTTTATCATGTGCATATATATAAAAAAAATGATTCAGTATTTCTAATTCCTCCTTTTTTTTCTATTGAATTAAAAACTGAATATCTTTCGCTTACAGGGCTTCACCATATTGCAGCATATCTTACATTTATCAGTATGTTTCATGTTCAGCTGCTGCTAATTTATTTGTCTTGTCTTTTAATATTTTTTTTGTATGTGAAAGACAGCGGTGAAGGGCGAAACAAAAAAGGGAAAGCTAAAAATAAGCCGTTGGTATTAATCCCGTCGGTACCATGACATCTTTTAATATATATTTTTGTTACTATTAGGTGATTTTAAACAGCTTCAGAAACTTATGCGGGGGGTTAAAATAGTGAAGACTGGTCATTTATCTTTTGACCTTTATAGACTGTCCACGGTCCGAGTGTAGGTTGGGCTTCCTCACTCGGGGCAACGGTATCCTAGCGGGTGCGCTTTAAGATAAAAGGTACCACAAAAAGTATCCCCTTTAGCCCATAAATTCCCGTGAAAAGCCCACATGGTATAAATAAAAAAAAAAGACCCTTCCTAATGTCAATAATATTGTCTAATCATACCGAAAATTCATAAAAATGCATTCCATTACTGAAGGAGTTAATTGTATCTACCCTCTCATTGTGTACTCAAAGCTAACCAGTTACCGATGTTTTGATGCACCACATATACATTTAGAAGACCTGTATCACCATTTCTCTTGTATAAATCTCTCTCTCTCTCTCTCTCTCTCTCTCTCTCTCTCTCTCTCTCTCTCTCTCTCTCTCTCTCTCTCTCTCTCTCTCTCTCTCTCTCTCTCTCTCTCTCTCTCTCTCTCTCTCTCTCTCTCTCTCTCTCTCTCCTGTACTATTTGCTGCGAGTGTTAGAGCGCACATCTCCACGCCAGTCACCATTTCATTTCATCGTGGCTGACAGGAGCGCCGTGTCCAGCGTCGTGTCACTTCCGCCTGTACAAGATCGCTCCATTTACTGCGATTCAGCCGAGCCGCTGTGATCCCGCAAGATCTTCAGTGCGGAAAGCCGTGCCCGGAAACGCATTGTCATTCTTCCTCCGTGTATATTTCCTTGACTTCTTAATTACGGGCATAGTTGCGATGGCCATTTACTCCATTACTTTGGTGGGTAGTTAGTTTGTAAACGTCTATAAAGTAACTCTAGTCTACATGAGAAAAAAATGTAGCTGGTTTTTTTTTTTTTTTTTTTTTTTTAAGCTGTTTATGGAATTGTATGTGTGTAGCTGTAGGTTCGTGAAATGTTGTTTATCAGGACACCTTTTCAGTTTTTTTTTTTATCATCCTTTTCTTTTTTATTTAAGGAATTAGCATCTCAGTGCGGATTATTTTCCTTCTCTCTTTTTCCTCCATTTGTTTTTGTTTTTTTTATGTAGGGAAGAGGTCCAGCCAAGGGCAAAAAGAAAAGATTAAAAAGAAAGGGCCACTTGAGTGCTTGTAATGTGTGGTTTGCTGCAGAGGAGATGTTGACGGTGAAGAACCAGAAATACCTCATCGATAGAAACACCACTAGAGACTCGTATATCCCGCTTGTTTCTGATTACTGCATCACAAAACGCGCATTATTACCGTGCCTTTAATTATTTTTCCGTGCAAGCATAGTAAACACAGCTTCCTCATAATTAGCTTCATTCTGAGACCTCCAGAATTAGAAAAACAGCCTGTAAATTCCCTTACTTGTCAGGAAAGAATGAATGATTAGCGTTCTGGTCTATCACGTTAACTACAGCCTCGTGCTAAACCGCAATTTCCTAAAAACAGTTTCTTGCTTCGAGTGTGTACTGCAGTAATTCTTCCCCACCGTTGATAAGACGTGTGTGTCCTTGCTGTTCCCGCTGCCGTTGTATATCGTGCCTGGTGATCTGCAGTAGTCTGTCTCCTTTGGTACTTGTGTGTGCATGCAGGGAAGTGTTTTCGTGGTTGTCCTGACGCCCCGCAATTAACTTCTTGGCGGGGTTATTTATGGCCGTCATGCAGTGTTGGTCTGCACGTCTCTATTATTTCCTACTTGATGTATCGCCTCCTTTTACAACACACTGGGGAGACCTACGGAGCGCTTACCAAAATGTGTTACCAATGAATTCTGTTGTTGATGTTGTTGCCCTTCCTCCTCGTCCTCCTCCTCCTCCTCCTCCTCCTCCTCCTCCTCCTCCTCCTCCTCCTCCTCCTCCTCCTCCTCCTCCTACTACTACTACTACTACTACTACTACTACAGCTACTTTTTTATGTAGGAAAGAGGGCCAGCCAAGGGTAAAAAAATAAAAAAGATAAAAAAGGCCCACTTAAGTGCTGGCTCTCTAAAAAGTGAAAAGCTACTACTACTTTTTTTTTTTTTTTTTTTACATTACAAGGGCACTGGCCAAGGGCAAACAAAGTGTTGGAAAAAAAAAAATCCCGCTGGTTGCCAGGCCCTGTTAAGAAGAAAGTAGAAAGAGAAAAAACAAAAAAAATCTAAAAGGAGGGTCCAGTTAACGTAAGAGGTGTCTTGACACTCCTCTTTTGAAAGAGTCTAAGTCATAGGCAGGTGGAAATACAGACACAGGTAGAGAGTTCCAGAGTTTACCAGTGTAGGGAATGAAGGAGTGAAGATACTGGTTAACTCTTGCATTAGGAAGATGGACAGAATAGGGATGAGAAGAAGTAGAGAGTCTTGTGCAGCGAGGCCGCAGGAGGGGAGAAGGCATGCAGTTAGCAAGTTCAGAAGAGCAGACAGCATGAAAACAGCGGTAGAAGACAGATAAAGATGCAACATTGCGGCGGTGACTTAAAGAATCAAGACAGTCAGTTAGAGGAGAAGAGTTGATAAGACGAAAAGCTTTAGATTCCACCTTGTTTAGTAAAGCTGTGTGTGGATCCCCCAGACATGAGAGCCATACTCCATACACGGGCGGATAAGGCCCTTGTACAGAGCAAGCAGCTGGGAGGGAGAGAAAATGGACGAAGACGCCATAGGACACCTAACTTCTTGGAAGCTGATTTAGCAAGAGTAGAGATGTGAAATTTCCAGTTTAGATTTTTAGTGAAGGATAGACCGAGTGTGTTTAATGTAGAGGAGAGGGAAGTTGAGTGTTATTGAAGAAGAGAGGATAGTTGTCTGGAAGGTTATGTCGAGTAGATAGTTGTAGAAATTGAGTTTTTGAGGCATTGAACAAAACCAGGTTTTCTCTGCCCCAATCAGAAACAAGTGAAAGATCAGAAGTTAGGCGTCCTATAGCATCTCGCCTTGAGTCATTTAATTGTTGTTGGGTTGGGCGTCTGTTGAACGCTGTTGAATAATGCAGGGTGGTATCATCAGCATAGGAGTGGATAGGGCATTGAGTCAGATTTAGGAGATCATTGATGAATAATAGAAAGAGAGTGGGTGATAGGACAGAACCCTGTGGAACACCACTGTTGATAGTTTTAGGGAAGAACAGTGACCGTCTACTACAGCAGCAATAGAACGATCGGAAAGGAAACTGGAGATGAAGGTACAGAGAGAAGGATAGAATCCGTAGGAGGGTAGTTTAGAAATTAAAGATTTGTGCCAGACTCTATCGAAGGCTTTCGATATGTCAAGGCCGACAGCAAAGGTTTCACCGAAGTCCCTAAAAGAGGATGACCAAGATTCAGTTAGGAAAGTAAGAAGATCACCAGTAGATCTGCCTTTACGGAAACCATACTGGCAATCAGAGAGAAGGTTGTGAGCTGATAGATGCCTCATTATCTTCCTATTAAGGATAGACTCAAAGGCTTTAGAAAGGCAGGAAATCAAAGCTATAGGGCGGTAGTTAGAAGGATTGGAGTGGTCACCTTTTTAGGGACAGGTTGAATGTGAGCAAACTTCCAGCAAGAAGGATAAATAGAAGTAGAGAGACACAGATGAAAGAGTTTGACCAGGCAGTGAGCGAGTTCGGAAGCACAGTTTTGAGAACAACAGGAGGGACTCCATCCGGACCGTAAGCCTTCCGAGAATCAAGGCCAGAGAGGGCCAGGAAAACGTCTTTATAAAGAATTTTAATTTTAGGGATGAAGTAGTCAGAGGGTGGAGGAGTAGGAGGAATATGCCCAGAATCATCCAAAGTTGAGTTGGTAGCAAAGGTTTGAGCGAAGAGTTCAGCTTTAGAAAAGAAGAGACAGCTGTAGAGCCATCTGGATGAAGTAAAGGAGGGAAAGACGAAGAAGTAAAGTTGTTAGAGATATTATTGGCTAGATGCCAGAAATCTCGAGAGGAGTTAGAATTGGAAAGACTTTGACATTTTCTATTGATGAAAGAGTTTTTAGTAAGTTGGAGAATAGATTTGGCATGATTACGGGCAGAAATATATAGGGCATGAGTTTCAGCAGTTGGATGGCTACGGAACCGTTTGTGAGCCGCCTCTCTATCATTGACAGCACGAGAACAAGCAGAGTTAAACCAAGGCTTTTTAGCTTTAGGGTTAGAGAAAGTATGAGGAATGTATAGCTCCATGCCAGAGATAATCACCTCTGTTATGCGCTCGGCACAAAGAGAAGGATCTCTGACATGAAAACAATAATCATCCCAAGGGAAATCAGAATAGTACTGCCTTAGTTCCTCCCACTTAGCAGAGTTAAAATGCCAGAAGCACCTCCGCTTAGGCGGGTCCTGAGGCTGCACTGGAGTGATAGAACTGGTAACGGAAATTAGATTGTGGTCGGAGGAGCCCAACGGAGAGGAAAGTTTAACAGAGTAAGCAGAAGGGTTGGAGGTTAGGAAAAGATCAAGAATGTTGGGCGTGTCTCCAAGGCGGTCAGGAATACGGGTAGGGAACTTCACTAGCTGCTCTAGGTCATGAAGGATAGCAAAGTTGAAGGTTTGTTCACCAGGTTGGTCAGTGAAAGAAGATGAAAGCCAAAGCTGGTGGTGAACATTGAAATCCCTAAAATGGAGATCTCAGCAAAAGGAAAGTGAGATAAGATGTGCTCCACCTTGGAAGTCAAATAGTCAAAGAATTTTACATAGTCAGAGGAATTAGGTGAGAGGTATACAGCACAGATGAATTTAGTTAGAGAGTGACATTGAAGTCTTAGCCAGATGGTAGAAAATTCTGAAGATTCAAGATTGTGGGCACGAGAGCAAGTGGTGTCGTTACGCACGTATGCGCAACATCCAGCTTTGGATTGAAAATGAGGATAGAGCAAGTAGGAGGGAACAGAAAAGGGGCTGCTGTCAGTAGTCACAGACAACTGTGTTTCGGTTAGGAAGAGAAGATGAGGTTTAGTAGAGGAGAGGTGGTGTTCCACAGATTGAAAATTAGAACGAAGGCCACGAATGTTGCAGAAATTGATAGTGAAAGTATTAGATGAAGTGTCAAGACACCCAAGGTCGACAGCAGAGGGGCAGTCCGACCTGGGGACATTTATGGTCCCTCCCAGAGGGGACTCCGAGGCAGGGCGTGGTGAAGCCATTATTAAATTTTGATTTGAAGAGAGTGTAAAAGTGTAAGGTGTTGTAGTGTAGTGTAGGAAGTAGTAGAAGTTGTCTTTAGAGGGCAGGCTGCAGCTGCTCAATTGTATAAATGAGACCACAAAGGGAACCGGGAAGAGAGGACACGGGGAATCACTCAATCTGCAGCACTGCCTACATCCCCGTAAGTACCTCTCCTGGAGTATTCCACCGGGCGGCAGGTGACTACTGCCTACTCCACTACTACTACTACTACTACTACTACTACTACTACTACTACTACTACTACTACTACTACTACTACTACTACTACTACTACTACTACTACTACTACAAACGCAACGAAGACTCCACAAACACAAAAAAAGATATCGTCCCCACAAACTCACCGCTCCAGTGCACTCGGGCCGGATGTGGGCGGGCTTTGGTGGAAGGGGAGTGGAGGGAAGGGGAGGGGAAGCTGCTTATAGACCTGGTGGTGGAAGGAGCGGCCCTCGGTAAGTTTACGAGCAAATATATCGTAATCTTTAGTGCCTCTCGATAAGATGCCGCCGGAATTTATGGGATGATAATAATTAAACACATAAGTTAATGATCAATAAGAGAGAGAGAGAGAGAGAGAGAGAGAGAGAGGGGAAATGCATATTCTTGCAGTATTTTACTTCTGGATACGAGCCAACTAATACGGGTGTGTTTTAAGTGGGATGCGTAAATCATTCTTTACTAATTTCCTACCAAAGAAATCGTCAGTTTTATTCAAAATGACGTTGTATGTGAAAGATTAGAATAAATACTTCAACAAAAAGAAATACAGGTATCTTCGCACCTGTCCCTGTGCACCTGTCCTTGTGGCGTCTTTTGTAGGATGATGTGATATAATTAGTGGTGTTTATGTATTCAGGTTTGTTCTTTTTTCATTGGTTTTCTGTTAACGTCACTTTTTTATGCTGGTTGATTTGAACAGGGCATCTTTAATACATTGACCCGTTCTTATTCAAAGTGACATTATTACATACGGAGGCTTAGTATTACATAAGTTAAAGCAAATAATTATACAAACAAATGAAAAAGTTAATCTGAGTGGTTAATGTAATACAAATATGCGTTCCAACAGATCTTTGCTCTAAATCGTGGAACATTTGTAACATTTAGATAATAGGAATGGGTTCTCTCTCTCTCTCTCTCTCTCTCTCTCTCTCTCTCTCTCTCTCTCTCTCTCTCTCTCTCTCTCTCTCTCTCTCTCTCTCTCTCTCTCTCTCTCTCTCTCATTCCCTCGGTGTGATTGGTACGAGAGCTTTTTCAGTGATAGGTTTGACAGTCTATGTTTTCAGTATTTTTCATCAAGTTAACTTATGTTCCTGGTGACGCGAGGTGTGAGTGCTCTGTGGGCTCAGGATCGCCCGGGGAGTGAGTGACGCATGCTGGAAATAAGTTTTAGTTCATTTTATCAAGGTTGTGCGTTAACTAGTTTGGTGTGTATATATTTTTGTCCCTTCCACTCCCTCCTCCGTTACCCTTCCTTCAACGAGTGTCATCCATCACTCTCGCCGTTTTTGGTCATCGTCATCCACTACCTTTGCTCAAAAATTTTTCAGCCCTCACCTCGCCTCGCCTCTCTCTCACTTTATCCCCACCTTCGTCCTTGCCTTCTCCTGCCTGGGTTCGTTCGTTATACAGTGAAGGGGTTAAGTATCGTAAAATAGTAAAACGATGAATACATAACACCTTGAGAATTATTTATGCTTTTTTTTAGCATTCATCATTCACAGAAAGCTAAAAAGAAAATTCTCGTAACTAAACTTAACAAGGAACATGGGATCTCCTAACTGGTATATACACACACACACACACACACAGCATCGCCATTCCCTGTGTGGCTGTCTGTGTATAAACTCAAGAGGTAAAACTACACAGAGAGGTTCCAGCAAAAAGTATTCTTCAAAAATTCGTCTCAGTCCACCCTCGCTTCTCCCCAACACACTGCCGCCCTTTTGTCTGTTTCATGAATTTTGTAGAAGGAATGCCGGGTTAGATATGCCAAATGAACACAGAGCAACGGATGCGCAGTAGGACAAGAGGACGCGGCGTCTGAAATGTTAGCCAAGGTTCGCTGGCCCAGAATACCTTGCCTTTGTGTTCCTGGAAACCTTGGATCAACTCTCGCTTGCAATGCACAGGCCAAAAATATCTTAAGTGTGCCGGTAGGACGGGGGATGTAGAGGCGCGGGTTTAAAAATGACTAGATCGACATTAGGTGCTATTTTTTCGCTATCCATCGTGCATTATCATCCTTTATGAGGCCACAGGAGACCAGACACAATAGGCGGAAACTTCTAATTGGGTGAGTTCCGTGCTCGCCGCCTTAACTACGCGCAAGTCCAATCAGAGAGCCGTATCGGAAACTAGTTTTCGGAATTTATTGACGCTTTCGACCGGAGACTGCTAAGACTAAAAGCAAATACACCAGAGAGAGAGAGAGAGAGAGAGAGAGAGAGAGAGAGAGAGAGAGAGAGAGAGAGAGAGAGAGAGAATAAACACAAGAAACGTAAAATGATAAAGAAATGCAACAAAAAAATCACATGAAAATAAAGAAATAAAAGAGGAGAGAGAGAGAGAGAGAGAGAGAGAGAGAGAGAGAGAGAGAGAGAGAGACAGACACCTTTGCAGTTCTCCTTCTTCTGTTGACGCATCGCCAAATTCTAGGAAGTAATTCAGCTGAGAGACGTTGGAGGAAGGACGTGGAAAAACTACATCCTGTTACTGATGTTGCCTCCTTTCCTACCGACATGTTTATGTTGCCATACTTCTTCACGTTTTCTTTCCAATATATTTTCTCGGCGCCATATGTCAGTAGTAAAATAATGTACTCATAAGTCTACTTTTCCGAAATTCCTTTGTTTTTCACCTCTCACGTTTTTTATTTATATATTTGCTAGGGATTCTGGCCAGCTTAAAAAAAATGTGGGAAAGAAAGGAAGGATGTTCATATTTTTTCTCTGAGTAAACAACAAGAGAAGGATCTAAAGAGCTGGTTAGTTTATCTCTTACCTATGACAAGTTTGGCCAAATTTGATGGATGAGAAGCATGGAAACTGTCAACATTAACTACTAGACTCGTTATACTTTGCTTGCCCATACTTAACCCTTTCAATACTGGGACACATTTTTACCTTGAGATTAGTTTGTGTTTAGACCATTTTGATTACATTAGGAGGTTAGAAGATTAATGGCCACAGTATTCACTATTTCAATTCCCACATGAGTTTATGAAGCTGTATAAAATTACCAAATAATATAAATTAATATGAAAATGCGTCATGGTATTTAAGGGATTAAGTTTGAGCGACTAATTCTTCTCAGCATGTTCTTTCATACAATCTCTTCCTCTTAATATTCCTCTTGGTATATACCGGAGCTTCTCACACATCAACTCTTCTTTGGCTACAGCTCTCCATTCCTCCTCCTCCTCCTCCTCCTCCTCCTCCTCCTCCTCCTCCTCCTCCTCCTCCTCCTCCTCTTACTTCTCCTCTTACTTCTCCTCTTCCTCCTCTTCTTCCTCTCCATTCGGCCCTCTTGTTCCTTGAAATAGTCTTGTTCCATAATTCATTCTTCCCTTCCTCCTCCATCTTTCCTTCCTTCCTTTCCTTCTTTCTCTTCTTCCTGCTTCCTAAGTCATCGTTTTAGGTTTTTCTTGTTTTTATTTTTGTCTTGCTACATCTTTTATTCCGCATGGTGTTTCATTATTTTCCCTTTGCATTTTCTCAATTTTGTTTCCTTTGACTGTCTATTTAGTCTCCACCTCGTCCTCTTACTACTCCTCTTTCTCTTTCGTTTCTTCCTTCTCCTCGTTTTCTCCCATCCCTTCTTACCACTACCACTCTCCCGCCTCAAGCCCGCACATCGACTATTGAAAAACTTGCTCGCCTCTGCCTTAGCCGTTCTCCGGGAAACTTATATCATTGAGACAAGTTCGCTTCAAGAGGTCGGCCAGGATAGCCAGGTCTCGCCTCCGTCACTCGAGAGCTCCAACAAATACAACTTTCTCTCCGCTTCATGTTCCGAAAAGGTTTGTGTCGAGTCTGTGTTGGGCTCGTTTCCGGCACATTAAACCGATAAGAGTATACAAGAAATATGTTTAAATACACACACACACACACACACACACACACACACACACACACACACACACACAGTAACGTTGGCCTTAATCCAAATTTCAAGACTGTTTTTTACTCGGAAAGAATAACCAGAGTGTGCATGTTCTCATTTTAAACACTCACAATGGTGTAAGGATTTAGCTGCTAGTGGTGTTCGAGCGTGAGTTTTGTGGTTTTTCTTCACGCTGGGGAAGTGAGCAAGGGAGGACGAGTATAGACACAGTTACAGGTGGACAGAACGTTAGGAGCTACTGACATGACCTTCCCAAAAATCATCGTTTCGTTGGTTTTGTGATTTCTGAAAACGTGACAAGATTTTATCCCCCAAAAAGTATCCAAGAGAAGTGATCAAGGAAGGACGACCATGGCCCATTTTCAGGAGGACAGAGCGTTAAGGAGCTGCAGAGAAGATCTTCCCAAAAATCATCATTTCTTTGGTTTTGTAATTTCTTAAAACGTGACACGAAATTATTTCCTCCAAAAATACCCAAGGGTAGTGATAGGCACAGTTTCAGGAGGACAGAGCGTTAAGGAGATGCAGAGATAATTTTCTTTCGTAATTTCTCAAAACGTGACACGAAATTATTCCCTAAAAATATATCCAGGCGAGAGGAAAGTCAATGGAAGCCTCGATACACTTTTCACCTTTAATCTTTTCCATCAATTTATACGTTGGAACTCGTGATAGCCCGTCAGGACAACCAAGACTTAGGTTCTCTTTGTACCGCCCACATGTGTCCCGTGAGATTTCCTTTTCAAAGCCCACGTCCCACACACCTGCCCTCCATTGTGTCTAAAACTTCCCACAGCCTCCAACCTGTCACCCCACGTCACCTTCACTAACAGGTGACTCACTGGTGACGCCAAACCTTCATCTCAGTTAAATAAAAATAATAATGTATGTTAAAGAGAGGCAGCGCTGTATTGTCCCTTTGCAAGTCAAGTTTTCCATCTCTTTCTTCAGTCTGGATCACAAACCCATGAATATTCTAATTTGCCTAATTGTCAAAGGCAGTTTTTTAAAAGGCTAATTCATGCCTCACCAGTCTCCAGATCACGTATATTTTGGTGTCATGATATTTGTTCCTCATTCAACACCATCACCAGGTACGTGTTTATATTAATTGGCAGCAAAAGTGAAAGAGGAAAAGGTGTACAACTGTTTGAAGCAATTACATAAAGTTCTAGCAATCCAATGATGATAAATAAAGAGCCTAAATATATCTAGGACCTATAGGATGTGTGTGTGTGTGTGTGTGTGTGTGTGTGTGTGTGTGTGTGTGTGTGTGTGTGTGTGTGTGTGTGCACGTGGACATGTAAGACTAAAGCTAGTTGGTAAGTGTCGGAAGTTTCTCTCTCTCTCTCTCTCTCTCTCTCTCTCTCTCTCTCTCTCTCTCTCTCTCTCTCTCTCTCTCTCTCTCTCTCTCTCTGAAAATCAACGTCCCAATTCTTATTTCTAATTGAATATCTTAATTTTTGTAGATTTTTCTTTAGTTAATTATTGATATTCTCTCTCTCTCTCTCTCTCTCTCTCTCTCTCTCTCTCTCTCTCTCTCTCTCTCTGGCAATGCAGGTGCTAAGGGAGGCACGTGTCTGTACCAATCAGTGAAGGCTCTTTGGTCAGGGCAGGTGTGTCGCATTGCAATATTGAAAACAGCATGTGGCAATAACTGGTACGCTCTTCAGGATGTGTTGTGCAGTGCGCGGGAACATGTTGCACTGTGTAAAAACTGCGTGAAAGATGTCTCGAACTCTTTCACTACGGTACCAAACAGATGAGCACTAAAAGTAATGTAGGGTTTCTTTTCATTTTATACATGATGGGGGATGATAAAGAATAGTATGTTTTCTATTTCTAGCCAGTTTAAACCCTGAGTTACCATGACGCGTTTTCTTATCTTTTCTGGTGACTATTTTTGTGATTTTATACAACTTCAGAAACTTATGTGGTGGGTTGAAATAGTGAAGACTCTGGCCATTAATCTTCTGATATCCACAGACACTTCCTAATAAAAATCAAATCGTCTAATCATGGCCAAAATTTAAGGTGTGTCCTAGTACTGAAGGTTTGAAAGACCACAAGTGGCTGTAGTACAAGTAAACAGGTTTCAAAGTGAATAGGAATTAAAGAGTCATGTTTTGTATTATATTTTCTACTTCGCCGGTCAACACGAGTTCCGTTCCCCTCTTTGTTGTGCTCAGGAGGGTTTAGCATGGATTTGTTGTCCCGTAAAATTCAAAGTATTGCTTGCAGGAATTTGTATAACAGAGTTCCAGGATTCCCAAACACTCGTACTACAGCCATATAACCCGAATACACACGTTTCCCTATTCAGAAAGTTGTTACTGCCTATGAAATTTAGTGTTGCAAATTTCAAGGCGCTCGTTACCATACATTTCGAGTGACTAACCTTGCAGAACACACTACCAGACCCGACCCAACACGCCTCCACCCGCTTACCAACACGCTTCGACCCACCTTTTACACACACACACACACACACACACACACACACACACACACACACACACACACACACACACACACACACACACACACACACACACACACACACACACACACTCTCTCTCTCTCTCTCTCTCTCTCTCTCTCTCTCTCTCTCTCTCTCTCTCTCTCTCTCTCTCTCTCTCTCTCTCTCTCTCTCTCTCTCTCTCTCTCTCTCTCTCTCTCTCTCTCTCTCTCTCTCTCTCTCTCTCTCTCTCTGCCCTCCCCCCCAGTAGTTCCAGTAATATAATTTTTCAGCCGCTAATTAAATTATTGCTCTGCACGATATAGTAAATTATATCGTGAAAGAACTGTGAATAAAAATGCTGCTTTTGTTAATAAGATACAAAGAGACGGAAGCAACGTTTGAATGCACAACACTCTGCATTATGTGGGAATATCACTCCTGTCCATCTGAGCACGTATAGCGGCCATATTCAGAAACGCCTTCCTCTCTCACCACGACAATATTTCAAGTCCCCATAGCCGACTAGCCGGGTTTTCAAGACAATTTCTCCTTATGATCAACTAGAAATCGTGCTAATCTATCACCAAGACAATAAAAACGCCCTTAGAAATATGATTATCTTCAACTAGAGCCTTTGAAAATAGCTGTCGTGAGAGAGCAAAGCGTTTCTGAATACGGGTGTAAGTTGTGACACGCCTCGTCAGGACGCCATTCACTGCGAGACAATGCCACAAGCTCGCTAATGTTGTGAATTGGGAAGAATCTGGTTAGTAAAATTCCCCATTGCTATGAGATGCAAACTCTCTCCTTACGCCGAGACAGGGATTCGTCGTCATCTTGGAGGGAGAAACAGCGCTCCCTCCTATGATCTGGTTGTTGTAACACCTTTAGTTTCAAGGCTCGTATTTAGAAATGCTTTACTCTCTCACTACGACTATTTTCCAGGGCCAGAGAGATGATTAGCGAGGATTTCAGTTAATAATGTAAAAATCTTGTCAATCTGCCACTAGAACCTTAAAAACACGTGTAAATTTGAATAAAGCCTTCTTAAAAAGCTTAACCCCTTCAATATTGGAACACAGTTTTACCTTGAGATTTGTGGACGATTAAACAATTTTGTTGAAAATAGAAAGGGTCTATGGAAGTCAGAAGATTAATGGCCACAGTCTTCACTATTTTAATCCCGCCACATAAGTTCTGAAACTGTATAAAACTACCAATAGTAAGCAGAATGAATATGGAAACGCATCATGGTACTCAAGGGGTTAAGCAGCAAATATCTTTAAGGGCATCTCGGGATCTTGAATCTGACGTGTTTATGGATAGTCAAGAGGTTGTATTCCAGTCATTGCGCTTGTTACAGCAGTCTTCTTGGTGCTAGACTTGGGCTTGTATTCTCAAACTCTTCTATGATTCACCTCCACTTTTTAAGAAGGCTTTATTTAAATTTACACGTGTTTTTAAGGTTCTAGTGGCAGATTGACAAGATTTTTACATTATTAACTGAAATCCTCGCTAATCATCTCTCTGGCCCTGGAAAATAGTCGTAGTGAGAGAGTAAAGCATTTCTAAATACGAGCCTTGAAACTAAAGGTATTACAACAACCAGATCACAGGAGGGATCGCTGTTTCTCCCTCCAAGAAACTACCGTGACTCAGCATCGAATTAGCAACATTTTCACCGCGAGCTGACCATAAACTTTTCATGATTATAAAACTAATATTTTTATTTTTTCCTAGAAGCTGAAATCCCTCTAATGATCTGAGCTGATTTTTTTCATAATGGTGCGTCGTATATGTGTCCTTCAGAAGATGAATAAATACAGAAATCTTCTTTTATCAACACACAAACAAAAATCTTTAAAACAGTTGCGATAAAAGAGTTATGGACAAGATGTTTTTACGTTGTATTTTCTCAAGACAACCTTCAACCCGCCCAGTTTTTGAGTTACGCTCCCGGAAGATGTAAAGACGAAGAAATAAGGCCAGTAATCGCCTTATGCTATAGGCCTTTATATGTAATCTTCCACATTCACTTCAATACCTCCAGGAAAAGAAGGTTGTTGCTCCATGTGATACCCAGTTAGGATCGGTCAAGGGTGACTTTTCCTATTTGGTATATTGTAATTCATGCTTAGAGACATAAATTTCTCGGTATAAAGACGAATTGACTTTTTCACTTACTGTTCAGAAGAAAAAATTGATCCTTACTAACAAGAGTGACTGCTAGAATACCGTCTTGAAACACAGAATAATAGTCCGTATTCAGAAACGCTTTTCCCTCTCACCACGACTATTTTCCAAGGCAACAGAGATGATTTGCGGGATTTTCAAGAGTATTTTTCAGTTAATAATGCAGAAATCTTGTTAATCTGACTTTTGAACAGTAAAAACACCCTAAAAACTTAAATTAAAATAAAGCCTTTTGAAATAGAGGTGAAGCACAGAAATGTTTGAGAATAGGAGTCAATGAAGGCGATGGAATTCCCCTCCCTCGCCAGTGTCCCTCACCGCCTCATACCACCAGCGCAAACCATAAAGCTGCCATCTCTAAACGCTTAGGCACATCATCAGGGAAATACATAAGAGACATTGTGATTAACGGAATAACAGCTCTTCACACTTGTACGTTAGTGAGTGCTCAGGTCAGCCACACATCTCAAAGGTCACCCGTGGATTGAAGGTAAATTCCGCGTTATTACAGATAATTCTAACATAACCTGAAATGAAAGGAGGACGTGAATATACGAGTAAAATATGTTGTCAGCTTAGAATTCGGTATCTTAAAAATTCCTTGAAAAAAAAAATAGCTCAAGTATTTATGAATGATTATTTGTATTTAATTTAGGAGTTAGATTTGTTATAAGCTCAGAATTCGGTATCTTTGAAATTCCATACAAAAAAATATGAACTCAAGTGTTTATGAATAACTATTTGTATTCTTTCAATTACGAGTAAACTATTGTAATAAACTCAGAATCCGGTATCTTTAAAATTTCCTGAAAAAAAAAAAATTATTTCAGATGTTTATGAATAACTATTTGTTTTCTTTCAATTACGAGTTTGATTTGGTAAAACCTCAGAATCTGGTATCTTTGAAATTCCTTACAAAAAATGTGAACTCAAGTATTTATGAATAAATAATTGCATTCTTTCAATTATGAATTAGTTTGTTAAAAGCTCAAACAGAATCCGGTTTTTTTTTTTTTTTTTATTCCCTGAACAAATGTGAACTCATGCATTTATGAATTATCACTTGTATTCTTTCAATTAAGTTAGTGCGTTGGGATTGATTGATGCCGAGAATGTAACATAGACAATTACGTAGCATTCTTATTTTTTTTTTTTATTAATTCCTGTCGTTAATGCCCTTATTAATTTCACTCCATCGTCTTTCTTTTATTTTTCGGTCCTTTTTGTACTAATTCCACCTGTGATATTCCTCCTCTTATCCTCTATTTATTTGTCCATTCCTTTTACTTATTGTCCTAGATATATCTTTTTTCTTCTCGTATCTCCTTCGCCCTTTCTCCCTCTCTTCCTCCCTCCTCTCTCATTACTTTTTTTCTTTCTTTCCTAGCGCTTCTCCTTCATTATTTTCCTCTTCCTCATTTTTCATTTTACCCCCTTGTAATATTTATCCCTTAATTGATCCTCATTCTTATTAATGGTCTTCGTGTTCTTCATCTCTCTCACTTTTACAGCATTTTGTGAAAAGAAGGATAGTGTGTGCAATAAGATTGATGGATAGATAGATATTCCTTCATAGATAGATAGATACATAGATACATATAAGAAGGATAGCGTGTGCAACAAGATTGAACAAGATTAATGGATAGATAGATACTCCTTGGTAGATGGATAAAGAAAGAGATACATGATAGATACATTTCTTTTATTTATGGAAGAGGGGAAGCTGGCCAAGGGCAACAAGAACTACAAAAAATATAACTAAAAGGTTAGTATAGTTAACCAAAAGTATGGGACAAATGTCTTGAACCTCCCTCTTAAATGAAGTGAAGTCATAGGAAGATGGAAATACAAAACCAGACAGGAGCTCCAGAGATCGCCAGAGAAAGGTATGAGTGATTGAGAATACTGGTTAACTCTTACTACAGAGAATTGGACAGAATAGGGGTAAGAGGAAGAAGAAAGCCTTGTGCAGCGAAGCCATAGGAGGAGTGGAGGCATGCAGTTAGCAAAATCAGTAGAGCAGTTAGCATGAAAATAGCGGTATATATATAATAAGGATAGTGTGTGCAGCAAGATTGATGGATAGACAGACATTCCTTGATAGATGGATAAAAAACAGACACATGATGGATACAAATAAGGTTGAAATAAAAAAAGAATTATATGAATAGGATGTACGGATGGAAATAAAAGATAGGAAGATTTATAAGCAAGAAGAGTGTGGCTGACTTTCCTCATATTATATCATTCATCTTAAACTTGCTGTCATTTCTATTCTAATTTATCTTAGACTTAATTTGATTTATATTCTTGTCCCATTCTGTTTTTGAATCCATGTAGCTGGGAGTGCATGGAGCGCTGTCGAAGATAAGAACTTCCTGCTGATACAAAAAGAGAGAGAGAGAGAGAAAGAGAGAAAGTGCTGCTGGAAAAGACGTGGCTTAAAAAAGTAAATCTCTCCTTTGAAAATGAAAACGTGATGGTGTTAAAACAGGGGCCGCCGTGGTACAGTGGAACCATGCGTGCTTTGGGGTCCGAGGAGTCTCCAAGCGCACGGGTTCAAATCCTGTCTGAGTGTAGTTTGGGTTTCCTCACTCGGGGCAACGGTTTCCTAGCGGGTGGGCTTTGAGATAGGAGGTACCACAAAAAGTATCCCCTTTAGCCCATAAATTCCCGTGAAAAGCCCACATGGTATAAATAAAAAAAAAAAATCTATAAAAGAAAACGGTTTCCTGTGAATAAAGAAAAAACGCTCTTTGTAATGGAAAATGTAAACACGTTCCCGTAAATATAAACTTTCCCTTGTTAATGAAAACGTTTCGCTATAGATGAAAACCAGAACCTGAATATGAAGAAAAATATTAATAAATCAAAAAGTAAATATGAAAATGTACCGCTGTTTTGTAGTACATCGCTCGGCACTTCTGTCACATTGCCTCTCGCCTGCATGATTTACTCGAGTCACGTAGAAAAGGTTTGCAAGGGAACAACGGGCGCTTCAATCATCTCTCCTGCATTTCACCCTTCATGCCCTCAAAGTGTTCCCTTTTTTTCCAACGCCTGATTAATTGGCGTGAAGAAATTTTTGTTTTGATTGCTGTGTGGGGAGAGTTTCAGTTCTCTTTTTTTCTTCTCCTTTTTTTCCCCTTTTTTTTTTAGTCTTGCTTTCTTTTCTGTAACTCGAGCCATTCATCTGGTGTCATATGAACGGGCTTGATATATGCAAAGTGCCTCAAAGCGCGCGTGATTGCACTGTGAAATTTGTCAAGTACAGCACGTTCTGAACACCGCCGTGGAGCTCTTTCCATCACTTCAATCTTTGTTTCCGACAAGAGGAAGTGTTGTGTTGCAGGATATTGTTACATTGTTATATGCACGCCAGTCATTCGATGTCCTCGAGAACTGTACAATTTTCGAGAAACAATAAAAGTAAGAGTTTGGTGTATATTGCCACGAATCATTGATGTCCGAGATGATCAGTTTTAAAGCCAATTGTTTTTCAAGGTTTTATTCATTTTCTTTCGGACATTAAGTGAGGTAAACAATGAGGTGAGTTCAGCGTCAATTCCGTAAAGTTTCCGTTGTGGATTTTAATTAACCCCCTTCAGTACCATAACGCGTTTTAATATTCATTCTGATTACTATTTGATGATTCTTTACATCTTGAGAAACCTATGTGGGGAATTAAAATACTGAAGACTGGCCATTTATATTCTTACCTCCATAGACCATTCCTAATGTAAATAAGATCGTTTAATCACGCCAATGATTCATGATAAAAATACGTTCCGGTACTGAAGTGCTTAATGTCACGAGAATTGTGTAATTATGTATGGCTGGTGATAGTGGCAACCTCTCCTCACGATGTATTGTTTACAGAACTTTCTGGGATTCTGAAATGGTCGTCTGAATATTGCTTCGCTGTAATATGACTAAGATAATTCCAGGAGAGAAGTGTCAAGACGCATTAAAAAAATTTAAATACAGCCATATTTCATATTATTCATGCACTGTATTTGTTTTCTCGACAATCAAACATTTTTGGTGTGTGTTTTTGTTACTTTTAGTATTTGTAGTTATTACCCAACGTTCTTTCCACACAAAATATAAAATGGAGGGACACTCTGGAAGGAAACAACGATTGAACTGAAGCAACACGACTCTTAAAGCTCTCCACATAAACTTCAACGTGATCACAATCTCCTTAGCCAATCTGTGACACTAAAGGTACTGAAGTAAAGACACCGAGAAGAACAGAGACCACATATCACTGAACTGAAGTAACTGAGCCTTACAACTATTATTAGAACTAACGTAAACACAATATCCTTAACGAACCTGCGACACTAAAGGTACTGAAATAAAGACACCGAGAAGAACAGTGACCACATATCACTGCCAAATATTACTGATCTGAAGTCACTGAACCACACAACTATTAAAACCTCCGCATAAGAACTTCAACGTAAATACAAACTCCTTAACGAACCTGTGACACTAAAAGTACTGAAATAAAGACACCGAGAGAAAGAGAGACCACATATCACTGGCAGCATCCCACAAGAACCAGCTCAGCATACTATTTGTTAGGAAGGATCGCCGCAGGACAAGAGAGTGCCACTGTTCCGGACAAGGTATTTGATAGCCGCTCTCGATCATCCTCAGATAAAGAAACCACGAGAAGCTCCATTTGAATATCGGCATAATCTACGAGTTAATATGAATAAAAATACGTATCTGAGAACACACACACACACACACACACACACACACACACACACACACACACACACACACACACGCACGCACGCACGCACGCACGCATACACACGCATACACACGCATACGCCAGCAAGGAAACAAACACTGGAAATTAAGCCATAACAGAAATAAAATGCAGAGGCTCAAGGGAAAAAATGAGTGTGCGAGGAAAGAAACAAACAGTCGTAGGACGGAAACTGCAGGAGTTGAAATGGTGGAAAGAATTGGAGCATGAAGGAGCAAAGCTTAGAGAGAGAGAGAGAGAGAGAGAGAGAGAGAGAGAGAGAGAGAGAGAGAGAGAGAGAGTATTTGACATTTTTCCTACATTTTGATTTTTTTTACTGCATACTCCTAAAGTAATAGTAATGTATATGTAACATCAATAGCCTTATTATCCCCTTCAGTACCATGACTCTCTTTCATAGTATTCGTTTACTATTTGGTGATTTCATACACCTTCAGAAACTTATGTGGGGATCAAAATAGTGAAGACTCTGGCTATTTATTAATTGTCTGATCTCCATAGACGCTTCCTAATGTCAGTAAAATCACCTAATCGTACCTAAAACTCAAGGTAAAAATGTGTTGCAGTACTGAAGGAGTTAAATATGTTGAATATGACTTTGAGCTAATTCTGTTCCTAACTTTACACAATAAGAAATGTCATGAACACTATTACTCCAAGAAAAAAGTGCTGTAAAATCGGATTAGAATATATATTTTGATTCAGAATATCTATTGTGTATATTTTTCATTGTGGCCGATTCATGATGATTTTGTCGTTTTGTTAATACTGTTAGAAAATTATATCCTCTTCTCATCACGTATTTCTCCCTGGCGCTGCGATGGTTCCGACTGGTTTTAAGAATTCGCGCACGGTGGAAAGACTAAATTTATCCCAGAAAGCATTAATACATTTTCGCGGATTCCCTCAACGCTCATCCCGGATTACTAAGCTTGGCCATGGGTCGAGCCACCTGGAGGCGTGGAAGCAGGTGTGTTGTAAGGCTGCCTGGTGCGATTTCGTCTTCAGAATTTTTCAAAATTCTTATTTATGACTCGTTTCCGTCATCACCTTCTTATGGCTTCGTTGTCCGGTTTCATGACTCTCACATATTTATCTCCTTTTTTTTTATGAACTTGGATTATACTAAGAAAATGGTCATAAGATTTTTCACTAAGTTTTCATAATTCTTCGTTTTTCTGCATTTTTCTCGAATATCACGCCCGCCCACACCCAGAGGCACGGTAGGGTATTCCAGTCAGACGCAAGGAACGAGTGTCTCGACGTGAGGTCCCCACAGGCTACAAACTTTGGGTGACTGTGGCCACTCGTCTCTCCAGCATATCTTGCGGATGTCAGTCTCCCAAAGCAACCCAGGAAGGAATGCCGCTCTCAACACGGGAAAGACCACATAGAACAACCTCGCACTGAAAAGATAATATTGGTTTCTTTTCATCTTCCCCCTCTCCAAAAAATAAGACAAGTAATCATGATTAAGATATCAGCATCTTCTCGTCTTCATTTCTTGCACTTACCAAATGGAATAAACATGCACTTCCTGTCTTTCACAATCGACAAAGAAAAGCATGCGGCGCCAGAATGTATAAGATAACTATCATGTTTTGCGCCTCAAGTCTTGCATTGAGAGAGAAATCTGCTGTCTTTGCAATATCTTCAGTTCCTTCCCACGCAACACCCCGAATCATTAGACGGTAGGAGCAAAAGACTGTGCAAACTCCTCGCTAATGGGGATGCAGCACAAAAGAAAACTCTCCTTGGAAATTACAAGTTGATGGCATTTATAGAAAGCTAGAGACTGGTGGAAGGAAAAATGAAAACCCTCAATTTATCGTCTCTATTTGATGATTTTCCTGCTCATGCCGACTCATTTCACTGGCGTATAAAGAAAAGGTGCAATAGTTCTGAAAATTTTAACTCCTGGTGGGAAAAATATAATTTAGCGAGAGTATTTATAACGCCCATATTCTGAAACACTTCCGCGCCACACCTTCACTGTTTTCAAAGGGCTCCAGTTGAAGTGACACGGGTTTTTAAGGATATTTCTATAATTTTAGTAACATGTTAACACGTTTTCTGCATTATCAACAGGACAAATACTCTTTAGAACTTTATCTTCTCTATGGTCTTTGAAAATGGTCGCGGTGAGAGAGGGAAGCGTTTCTGAATCTAGCGCTAAAACTTAGATGGCTCCTTTCTTTGCGAGATATAACATTTTCCATCTCCTTTAAACACGAGAAGAGGGACGACACTTAGCCACCAAGCACAGGACATGGTGGCGCCGCAGCGAACACACCATGAAAAGAAAGAGTTTAGTGGGGAGAGGAAACGTGATAGCCTGACATTCCTTACCATACATCTGCATTCCCTTCTCTCTTTATTTCTTGCACTAACACTGTCTTTTTCTTTCCGCCTCCTGCAGTGCGCTCTATCACGTCTCCGCTGAGGCTTATTCACCAGCAACAGAAAACACGCTACTCTTCTTTGTATATAACCAGAAAAAAGAAAATGTGAAAGATATGGGTTAGAATAGACAGAACTCTATGAAATGCACAAATAATTAAAATGGTAATAGTAATGAGAAGGAAGATCAAGCCAATGCAGTACGTCTTGCCTTTAATCTTTAACCCCTTCAGCACAATGACGCATTTTGATATTTATTCTGTTTACTATTTGGCGATTTTATACAGCTTCAGAAACTTATATGGGGATTAAAATAGTGAAGACGCTGGACCATTAATCTTCTGAACTCCATAGACAATTCATAATGTAAATAAAATCGTACCCTGAACTCGTAGTAAAATAAAATAAAAAAGTGTCCTAATACTAAAGGGGTTAAGGAACAGGAGAAAGAGGATGGAGGAGCGTAAATCATCAAGAGAGAGAGAGAGAGAGAGAGAGAGAGAGAGAGAGAGAGAGAGAGATTTTGCTGCACACAAAGGACGCTGAACATGAGGCAATTGTTAACTTGTTTGTAGAGATCACTTATTAGAGAGGAGGCGGAGTGAGTAATTAGGTCAAGATGCAGACAAGGACCTATTAATATCAAAACTCAAGTGAATGATGTATGAATTCATGTTTATTGGTGATATGACACACACACACACACACAGAGAGAGAGAGAGAGAGAGAGAGAGAGAGAGAGAGAGAGAGTGTGTGTGTGTGTGTGTGTGTGTGTGTGTGTTGGAGAGAAGTCAGGAATCGGTATATTGAGGGGAACCGCTGGCGAAGTTGATGGTCATATAAATGGAAATGTCTTGCGATCAGGTTACCGAGCCTTGAAGAAGCTCCTGGACAAATTTACCCACCAAGTGTGCACAGTTCCAATACTCTCGTAAAAAGGTCACCTCCTCTCTATATTGGGGACGTGCTCCGGGATATCACGTGTTGGTATGTGGCAATGTTGGCGAGTTCTTAGTCAAGTGATCAATATTTTTGTAGCGATGGAGGTGAGATGATCAATTCTGGTTTATAATGTTAAGATTAGAAGACTGTAAGTAATTTTAAGCATTTCAGTACTGAGACGCATTTTTACCATGAGTTTTGAGTGTCATTAGACGATTTTATTTGCATTAGGAAGGGTCAGTGGAGGTCAAAAGATTAATGGCCTCAGTATTTACTATTTTAATCTCCACGTAAGTTTCTGAAGATGTATAAAATCACCAAATAGTAAACAGAATATATATATATATATATATATATATATATATATATATATATATATATATATATATATATATATATATATATAAACGTGTCATGACACTGAAGAAGTTAAGCTTACGTGTGAAAGGGTATTTGTGTTTCCTGACGTCAGTTACGGTGGTGATCAATTGGATATCAGGCACAGGCAAGTCAGATACAGGTGATATTGATGGAAAAAAAAGTTCATATGTGTTATCTCTCATAAAACATAAAGTAACAGCTAATGTTTGAGACTCCCGACATCAGTTTTCGTAATAATAAATCGAATACCACGCAAGGCTGGGAAAACTAATAATTGTGGGAAGATTGTAATGACTTGCTTTTCGTCCCAACAGATTGAAAAAGTCCTCCGTTTAAATCAATCACAAGTCTGAAATTGTCATATAATAATTGTTTCTATATCGTTTACATCATAAATTAGATGCCTCTTGTATTGTGTTTTGCCAGCATCCGGCCCAGCATCTCCCTCTAGCCGTGTATAATGAAATGAAGGGCTGCTGCTCCAGAAATGTGTTTGTCTCACTCAGATGGGTAATTTGAAGGAGGAGCAGTGACTTGACTTGGTGGTGACGTTCTGTTGTCGGGGTAACCAGCCAGTGTTGTGTAGATGTCCACTGAAATAGATATTATGTATATATGTATGTATGTATGTATTTGTAGTAGTAGTAGTAGTTTGTTGTTGTTAGCATTAGCAGTCTTACTTCTGCACGGGAATTCTGAATATGGCGCTAAAACATACTTAAAACTTAGATGGCTCCTTTCTTTGCTGGATATAACATTTTCCACTTTATTTTCTTCTATGCTAGAACTGAAATGGATCGGTAAAAGTGAAGATAATTACGTACCTCTGTGTTGCACGTATGTTAGCGAGCGAGTCTTCACTATTAACTCGAGTATATGTTCTTTACTATGAACTAGATAACCTAGCAATGTGTGGTCTGGTGTGTGTGATCCAATAGCGGTGAAACGTCCTACTCTTGATTGGTTAATGTTGTGTGTAACGGTGCCCAGTTATAGATAAACCTTTACCATGACGCCAAGCCAGATCGTGGGCTGAAACTCGGAATTACTCTGCCTTCAACATTGGCCTCTGTTGTGTTGTAATTACGATAAAGGTAATAGATTTGATCATTAATTAACTTTTCAATAAACTCATAAATGCGAAAGGCAAATCTGATCACGTTGGATCGTGACACAATTCCTCTCTTTCGTGACACACACACACACACACACACACACACACACACACACACACACACACACACACACACACACACACACACACACACACACACACACACACACACACACACACACCAAAAAGAAAATCAATCATATGTGGAAGTGTAGACGATGCAAACAAAAGATTTTCAAACTATGTATTAGGACACAAAAGACGAGAGTTTGGGAAACCGGCGGTACGGTCCTGCTACTTGTACTGTATGTTTTGTGCCGCAAACTTCAGTATATTCGTCGAAGGATAACAAACAAATCCGTTTTCTGTGCGGGGATCCTTGGCCAACCACCCTATACTTCCCCTAAGTTTCCACACAAGGACGTAAGGCTTCCCCTCTCCATATCTCAACTTGATAGAGCGAGAGAGTCGAGGGAAGTTTGTGTACCTCCTCCTACTCGTCTTCCTTCTCCTCCACCTCCTCCTCGTCCTACTCCTGAGAACTTAGATCGTTGCCGTCGCTGCTGAATAGAGAGTCGTACGTGTTCCGTCTTCGTGCCGTGCTGCCATTCTCCTGCCGCCGCTGCTGTGTTGAGCGAGGCGCCTCACCGCCACGCCGGATGCTGGTGCGGCTTGCCAAGAGGGAAGGAAGGAGGTTGGTGCTTCTCTCCTCGAGTTATAAGATGCTGGAGAGGCAGAATGGTACGAGGGTGTGCATCATGGCAGGTCTTGCTCGCGATGCAGAAGTTGTAGTTGTGTCTCGAGGTGAATGATTTTGTTCCCATGATTTGATGTAGTAAAGCCTTGTTGGGCTTTGGTAAGATGTAAGTTTTTGGTATTCAGTAGTGAAATTGTTAAAATGACTCTTATTCCACCACCACAGCAGAAGAATGTGTGCCTGTCCGTTATCGACTATATCCTACAGTCTACTAAACCAAAGAAGTAGATTATTTTGATTGAATATTAGTGTTGCTTTGGTAAAGTTTTTTTTTTTTTATTTAGTGAAAAAGTTAAACAGATTTGTTATTCCACCACCGCAGTAGCAAAAGAAAACATGCTTGTCCCCAATAGACCAAATTCTAGAGTCTACTAAATCAAAGGAATAGATTTTTTTTTGTTTAGATGTAAGTGTTAAACTCCAGAATGCAACATTAGTACACTGACTTTGCGACGAAGGTAAACATGGAGCCTGTTTGCAAGTAATTCCACGCACGGCTTTTGTTGCCTTGACAGACAGTCAATGTCTGTGTTCACTCGTGTCTGCCCAGAATTTGCGTGTTTATGACATCAGCGTGAGACGGGGAAGTACACCTTAGGCTGGAAGGTGGTGAAGAACATGAAAGAAAGCATTAACCCCTTCAGTACCGGAACACATTTTTTACCGCTAGTTTTGGATATGATTGGACGATTTTATTTACATTTTACATTAGGAAGTGTCTGGAGGTCAGAAGATTAATGGCCAGAGTCTTCACTATTTTAATCCTAACATAAGTATCTGAAGCTGTATCAAATAACCAAAATAGTAAGCTGAATAGATATGAAAACGCGTCATGGTATTGAAGGGGTTAAGAGCATAGGGAGAAAAGATTGAATATTTAATGATAATGTCCCCAGTGTTATCATACATTGTGCTTTATTTATTCCTGTTTTATTTTCTTGCCAACAGTTTTAAGAATATGATGAAGCTGCGAAAAGGAGGAGAGAGAGTGAAAACAGCCAAAAATACAAATATAAACAAAACCATAGCTAGCAATGATAATACCCCAAAGCTCACTTATTTATTTGCATCATTTATTCCGGCCCAAAATATCAGATGCCTCGCCATATATAGTTAAAATTTGAATTAGAAAATAAATAAATAAATCTTGCCGGGAACGCAGCCAATTTTACCTAACTATTTACGGTTCAATGCATTCTCGTCAATTATTTTCCACCCTGACACGAGGAATTTATTTTTTGATCAACGTCCTCCTATTATATTAGCTGCAGCTCAATACCCACTTCAGGGAACAAAAAAATACAACTCGACCAAAAATAGAAAATAAAAGAAATCCACGCACTCATTAAAAAGGATATGAAAGGAAAAAGATAACCACATCAAATGAAAAAAAGAAAGAGACAGAAAATACACAATTAACAGTCGCATTTATCCCTAAAGTTTTAAAACCCACACATAAAATAGAAAAGGAAAAATAACTCCAAGTGAAAAAAAAAGAAAATACTATTAACATTTGCATTTCAAAAAGAGACACAAAAGGAAATAGGAAGTAGAGAAATAGTCTGAAGTAACGCACGTGAACTAAAATGTTGGGGAGAACTTGCATTACTGAGGCACTTCCACCGATCTATTGCCGGCTATGGGTGGGGGACGCGAGTGTACGGGCGTAGGTTTAGCGTTCAGATGTGCATGGGGTGTAGGTGGATGGGAATGCAGGGGAACGTAACGCGGTGGCAATACGAGAAAGGGTGAAGCGTAGGGAGGGGTCGTGGAAAAGGCAGCTGACCCATCCTATCCTATCCGAGGATGACACTTACACCGCTTAGCTTTTGTTTCAGCGGTGATGGTCAGACGTTGAGCTTCTCTATCACGATGCGGCTCTAGAGTATGCTGTTAGGATAGACTGAAATAGAAAATAGAGACCAGGGAATAGAAAGAAAAAAATCGAGGAATATAAGAAAAAAGTGAAATAAAAGTACAGAAATATAAATCAAGTAAAAATGCAAGAGAGAAGAGAAAGAAATTAGGAAAAAGTATTCTTAGGATAGGAAACAATGGAGGAGAGAAAAGAACAAAAGAAAAGAAAGTGGCAAATAAAGGAACAAGATTAAACTATAAAAAATAAAGTAAATGAAGCAAGAGAGAGAGAGAGAGAGATTATTGCCAGTTTCCATACTTTACATCAGTGTCTACAATGTATCACCATAATGTGTATCATTCGGAAAGCAGAAGTGTCATAGGATGTAACCAAGCCTTGATTCCTGCAGGTGCAATGAGGCGCCTCCGTCAGACACAAACGGTTCAAGCTGACACCAACACTATCTCCCTCTGATTGTGCTTTACTGCTTATCACCCTCGCTTCACGCTTTCTAGAGGATAATGACAGTGTTCTCCTCACCCCACCACCATCAAATCTTATCTCTCAGTCTTATCATGCTTGTCCTGTCTCTTTTCCCATTTCCAGGTCTTTCTGTCACTCGTTCCCTGTATCTGTTCGCTGCATAATACTCTTCAGTGATAATGACACTGATCTCTTCTTCCCATCACCAGTAAATCTTATCTCTTAATCTTATCCTGTTTGTCTCGTCTCTTTTCCCATTTCTAGGTCTTTCTGTCACTCGTTCTCTCTATATATGTTCGGCGCATAAATCTTTTCCTCTTTCCCTCCTCCCTTGTATGGCAGGGTGGGGCAGGAGGAAGTTAATAGTGGAATATGGTTTGTGTTAAGTCAGATAGAGTAGAAATCTTATGCCAGGTTGGTTTTCTAAATTGTAACTTAATCCCTTCAATACTGGGACATATTTTTACCTTGAGATTTGCGTACGATTAGAACATTTTTATTTACAATGGGAAGGGACTATTTAGGTCAGAAGATTAATGGTTACAGTCTTCACTATTTTAACCCCTCACACAAGTTTCTGAAGTTGTATAAAATCACCAAATAGTAACCAGAATAAATATGGAAACGCGTCATGGTACTCAAGAGGTTAACTGTCACATGATTTATCAGTGGTTTTTTGAAAGGAACGTGGAGATTATGATATTGTTCCTCAAATTATTCTTATTACGTGCCTCTTAATTATTCACCAACAGAAAGAAAAATATGTATGCCTTTCCAAACCCTAAAAATGTTTCTCCCTTAGACGAAAGATAATATGGATAGAGAGAGGTAAGGGTCAAGGCTGAAAAAGGTAAAACCCTTCATGAATTTTGGATGACTTGTAATCTGCTCTCGTAAATGTATGGTAAATTATTAAACATTTTGAAATAGGGCTATTATTCTTTTCTGTGCTGCGTCTTACCATCGACTGACAAACTACTACTATACAACGCGCTGAAAGACTGTGCTACCTTCTTCCTGGGCACTGTTTTTTTTTTTCTGTGTTGCTGGCTTACAAATTACGACTATCCAACACGCTGAAAGACTGTGCTACCTTCCTCCTGGGCACTGTTTTTTTTTCTGTGCTGCTGGCTTACAAACTACGACTATACAACACTGTGCTACTCTCTTCCTGGACACTGTTTCTTTTCTGTGCTGCATTTTACCATTGACTTGCGAACTTCGACTATACAACACGCTGAAAAACTGTGCTACCTTCCTCCTGGGCATTGTTTCTTTTCTTTGTTGCGTCTTACCATTAACTTACAAACTACAACTATCCAACATGCTGAAAAACTGTACTGCCTTCCTTTCTGGGCATTGTTTCTTGGAATACTACAGTCAAATCAGCGTCTTTAGTTGACTGACGTGAAAAAATATAACACTCCCATCGATCACTGAATTTACTCATGTTTACAGGAGCTTAGAATGACTGGCTCGACTTCAAACAGCTCAGAGAGGAGGAGGAGATAATCAGAGTCGATGCTTTTGTCTGTTATCATTAGGCAGAAGGAGGAAGTGAAGAGGGAGAGAAGCGGAAGTGAAGAGGGAGTCAGTAATGTGGTGGGATGAGACAATTTGTGAAGCAGTGTTAAAGAGCCGCCGTGGTACAGTGGAACCATGCGTGCTGTGGGGTCCGAGGGGTCTCCAAAAAGTGCATGGGTTCGAATCCTGTCCACGGTCCGAGTGTAGGTTGGGCTTCCTCACTCGGGGCAACGGTTTCCTAGTGGGTGGGCTTTGAGATAGGAGGTACCACAAAAAGTATCTCCTTTAGCCCATAAATTCCCGTGAAAACCCCACATGGTATAAATAAATAAAAAAAAAAAGATACGTGGTCATTGGTATCTTCCCTGTTATCGTCACTATTTGCCCAGTGATTGTGTTGCTGCTCCTTGGTACCATTGTTGTTACGTGTGCAAGGTAAGGGGAGCCAGCCAGTGAACCGTGTATGATTAGCAATGTGATCAGATTTATTAGGGAGAAGTGGCTATCTCCTTTGTTCGGGATGCTGGTTTGTCTCTCCTTTCCATTCTCACGGGAAATTGGCTATTGTCGTTACTCTGACCGCTACTGCTTTATTAATGTTATTATTATTATTATTATTATTATTATTATTATTATGAATTTCAGTTATAGTACAAGCTCACTGTGCTGATTCTTTACATAATGTGGTTGTTTTAGAAATAATAGTAGTAGTAATAGTAGTAGTAGTAGTAGTAGTAGTAGTAGTAGTAGTAGTAGTAGTAGTAGTAGTAGTAGTAGTAGTAGTAGTAGTAGTAGTAGTAGTAGTAGTAGTAGTAGTAGTAGTAGTAGTAGTAGCAATGTTACAGATAAACCAGCCATCAGATAATCAACTACAGTATTGTTAATTAAGCATCGGTACAAATTTAATTAATATCAGAGTAAACCTAATTGTTTATCATAAATGTAGTACCTCTGACAATATGAAAATGTGATGGTATACTTAGGTACAGCAGATTATTAAAATCCAGAGGGAAGTCTTTGAATAAAAATGACCTGATACTAAAAATGATAATGTTCTTACTAAATTATGATTATATATTCATATCTAGAAAGACGAGGAATAGAAGCCGCCTTTCTTGACCATTGATAAAATTAAGGATGCACTGCTACTACTACTACTACTACTACTACTACTACTACTACTACTACTACTACTACTACTACTACTACTATTTCTTCTTTTTCTTCTTCTTCTTCTTCTTCTTCTTCTTCTTCTTCTTCTTCTTCTTCTTCTTCTTCTTCTTCTTCTTCTTCTTCTTCTTCTTCTTCTTCTTCTTCTTCTTCTTCTTCTTCTTCTTCTTCTTCTTCTTCTTCTTCTTCTTCATCTCACTTCTACTTCTACTACTTCTCTCTACTTCTACTACTACTACTACTACTACTACTACTACTACTACTACTACTACTACTACTACTACTACTTTTACTTTTACTTCTACTTCTACTACCACCACCACCATCACCACAACAAGTCCCTTTATTACATTAACTCACTATTTGATTCCTTTCTCTGCACCTTCATTAGTGTATCAGGTGGGACAGGTGCACAGAACTGTCAGCGAGAGGCCGTCATTTGATATCCGTACTCCTGAGATTAATACACTACCAGTTCCCGGAAACACATGCACGCACTCAATGTATCGCCCGCCGCCTCTGCGCCACTGAAGGTAGTTTAGTGTGAATGAAGCTGATGTGTTTACTCGTGTCCTGTAGTCCCTAAATAATTTCCACCCCTTTTGCTGATTGACGGGACAGGTAGCAGTAATGATGTTTGCACACCTGAAACGCGTTACGATGATCGGCCTCGTGTATCAGGGCAAGTTTTAGCTGTTAAATATCACGGAATCCTGCGTCTCTGAATGGGAAATTCGTTGTGTCATATTGTGTGATGCCACTGATGGAAATGAGAAAAAATCGTTTGTTATTTTCGTCTATTCAGTGCTCAGGGAGCTTTAAAAGATGGGTGAAGCAGAGAGAGAGAGAGAGAGAGAAATATTGTTGGCCTAACTTTTGTAGCAGAATGGGAAAATGGATAACGTAGGGAACAGTTTTTTGTGTCCCTTTTTTTTTATAGACGTCACAAAAGATGTTCATCGAATAAGTAGAAAAATGACCAACTGCCGTGACCAAACCAAATGAAAACCAGCCTCCTAATGTCAAATAAATTATACACCGGACAACATTCGTGACGTGTCTTCTAGTTCTCCGTGGTTAGGATTTGGTCCCTCTGCAAATATCGTACACAAACCTGATTTATGTTTATCCAAAGTGACATTTTTCGTTTTACCAGATTTCAGAGCACACGTGTACCTTTTTACTGTTCCTGCAATGTATCACACACGGGTAAACATTTGTGTATGATCTTGCATGTGTTTTTTTTCACTTCATGTAATCATAATCTGTATATTTTTCTTTGTGTAATTGGACGTAATATGTTGTTTGTCTCAAAATACAATAAGAAATAGTTTACATATCATACAAGTGCGTTCAGTACCATAATGCGTTTTCATAGTTTTTCTGCTTACTATTTGGTGATTTTATACAGCTTCAGAAACTCATGTTGGGATTAGAATAGTGAAAACTCTGACCATTAATATTTTGACCTCCATAGCCACTTCCTAATGTCAATAGAATAGTCTTATCACACCCAAAACTCAAGGCAAAATGCGTCTCAGTATTGAAGGGATTAAAGTCAACAAAACTAGCCAGTAGCTGCAAGAGAATTACCAAGATACACGCTGGTAGGATTTAAGATAAGGAAAAACTCTATATATTTCAGTAAAACCACTCTTACGGATCGCATAGCTGTTTCTTCACTTGAGTGTTTTGTTGCTTCTCGCTCTGGAATGAATCACGCTTGCCTTCCTCAGGTCTGCTTTCCTGGCCACTTGGATTTCACAGCATGTCGCCTTTACGTGTTTTTTTTTTCTCTTTTTTTTTTCCAATGGTGACGACGGATTGAGATTTGTATTTTTCACTCTCTCTCTCTCTCTCTCTCTCTCTCTCTCTCTCTCTCTCTCTCTCTCTCTCTCTCTTTCTGTCAAGTTTTGGGGTTATTTTTCCATTCGTGTGATTGAAAACTATAAAAGTCTCGAAATTTGTAAAGATACTAAGGCATTTTAAATTTTCATACTTGACTTTAGCGTATTTTTTGTCCATTTTTGTCTTTGCATCTTAGGTAACTAATATTCCTAATATTTTTTTTTCCATTTCGCTTTCGTTTAACCAAATTTAATGGAATGAATAAGAGTTTTACAAGTTTTATTATTTCAACTTTTTTTTTTTTTTTTTTTTTTTTTTGCCAGGATGATATTGCTCTACAAAGCCAACTGGGTAAAGAAGGCCACACACACACACACACACACACACATACATACCATTCAGCCCCATCCACCCCCAACTCTCCTCCCGTGTGTGGCTGGCCGTAAAAGCCCTCAGCTGCCCCCTCCGTCACGGCAGCGATAGCATTGCGTGCCGTCATGCCAGCTTCTTATTACATTTCACTGATTCATGGTAATGGGTGTGCAGTGTGGCGGGGCAAGGTGAGCCGTAGCCAAGGGGTCGGTGGAGTTGGTTATCCTTAATTCCCATCTCGCTTCCCAGTAACGTTTGTGATTATTTACAGCACACATGTGGCCTTTCCAGCCTTCCACCTTTTAAACCACACTGCTGATAAGTTACTAGTTTGCCATCCTGGAGAAGATACTGCATTTCTTGCCGCTGTAGAAGATAAATGCATGATAATTGTGTTTAAATAGAGTTTTTCAATGTTTATTTTTGTTTGTTACTGTTATTTTCATTGTTTTTAATAATGCTTTTTGTTGTTTATGCATCAAGGAGGCCAACAGATGCCCTGAGTGACGATGAATCTCCGTGTTTTCTTAAAACACAAGTATCGAAGAAGTAAATAAGTAAATAAGTGATAAAAGTAAGCCAAAAAAACAAGATACTTGAAGATTCAATTATCGTAAATCTTACTAAATTAAACTGTAATGTTTCACTTTCATGAATTCAGACTTTCATGAAACTGTTTTGATTTTTCCCCTTCACGAATCGCATGTAACCACTGTTATTAGTGTGGGTCGTGCTATACGTTCTCTTGATTCCTGCATGTTGAGTGGGCGCCCCGAGCCTTCCTGCATTACGAGTATATTAATGCAGCATGCGGGTTAATTATTATGATGGGAACTTACTTGACTACGTAATCATTTGGCAGCATTATCTACTGAGTATAGACAGGTAGACAGACAGAAAGTGGCAGACAAACAAAAGCAGACGGAAAACGAATACAAATAAGCAGGTAAACTAGTTGAAATTGGCAGACAAACAAACAACCATTGAGGCGGTACTCGTCACCCCAACACTCCAGAACAAGCAGTGATGGATGGAAAGCATACTGAGTTCTTGTTCCTTATGCATGAATTAGTTACGTTACACTGTAGTTCAGTTTATACGAGTAGATATATACGCTGCACAAGGCTTTCTTTTGCCTCTCCCCCCTATTCTGTCCAACTCTCTAATGCAAAAGGTACACAGTACTCTCAATCATTCATACGGTTCTCTGGTAAACTCTGGAACTCCCTGCCTGCTTCTGTATTTCCATCTTCCTGCGACTTGACTTCTTTTTGGAGGGAGGTTTCAAGACATTTGTCCCAGACTTTTGGCTAACTCCATTAATCTTTAAAGGAACTGGCAATCAAGTAGGCCTTTTTATGTTCTTTGTTGGCCTTGGCCGGCTTCCCCTCTTGCATAAAAAAATGGCTTACAGAAATACAGTTAAGGAAAAATAGAGAATGAGATGAAAAGTCCTATCTCAAAGCCCACCCGCTAGGAAACCGTTACCCAGAGTGGGCTTCCACACTCAGGGCAACGGTTTCCTAGCGGGTGGGCTTTGAGATAGGAGGTACCCCAGAAAAGTATCCCCTTTAGCCCATAAATTCCCGTGAAAAACCCACATGGTATAAATAAAAAAAAAAGGATATAATAGCGTTAAAACAGTCACAGAGAAAGATGCAAGAGACGAAAACAATTACAGGAGTGTTTTTCTTGGCCCCAATATTTGACTCCAGGAAACGGCGGAAGATGTGTGCAGTAAATCCCTTACGAACACACTACTGTCACGCAGGAGGAGGAACGTTCGCTGTCACTCTTGTTTACAAATACTCACACATCGAACCGAAAGACAAGCAGGGAGAACTCTTACAAATACTACTGCGTCTTGATCTTACTCCGTTAATCATTGAGGCCACGTAGCCGCTTCACAGATTAGGATCACGTGCCCTTGTTGTTTAACCTCTTGAGGACCATGACGCGTTTCCATATTCATTCTGGTTCTTTTTTATGATTTTATGTATGTAGGGGATTAAACTAGTGAAGACTGCGGCCATTAATCATCAGATCTCCGTAGCCCTTTCCTAATGTCAACAAAGTGGTCAAACCGTACACAAATCTCAAGGTAAAAATGTGTCCCAGTACTGAAGAGGTTAAAAGCGTTCTGGTACCGTAGACTTTGTTTCCTCCTGCACCATGGCTTCTCTCTATCGCTTGGTCTGCTTCTCTCTCCCCGAGCTTCAACAGTGGGCCAGCTGCGTGTGATAACTGAATGGCCATGTCCTGTATATGCCCAATTACCTTCCACTAAACACTCGAATTCGCACTGATACTTGTTGCATTATGATAGCACTGCATTTCACGTCCTATTTGCTATGACAAATAAATTTATAGTAGGTTGACATGTGGAAAAAAAAAAAACAGTTCTTTCTGCACTCCAGTTCTGCAGTTAATCAATACCTGATCTGGTGAGCGTCCTACCATTGCTTCATATGTTCAGGAAGGTCAAAAGAGCGTCCACCTATCGTCTTCTGTCATTCAAACCTCTCGGAGACGGAAATATGAGTCTCAGTTGATGAAAATGTCAGATAGTGATGTTTTTTTTTTTATGTATGAAAAGAAAAATGTGCAATATGACGTTACTTCTTTGTTCAAGTGTATCTTTGTGATCCTGAACTGATATGAAACTCGTTCTTTATGAATATGTTGCGTCAAGTTAGATGGATAAAATTGGATACGTGCATAGATAGATTGGTGGAGTAATAGACAGATACGGAGAGTGAAAGAAATACACAGACAAAGAAATACACAGATACAGGGATGAAAAATTATGCAGATAGAGAAATAGACACATGCAGAGAGAGAGAGAGAGAGAGAGAAAAAATACAAATAGAGAAATAGACAGATATAGAGAGGGAAAAGAATATATATCACAAACAATAACTCAAAAATAAAAATAAAAAGCATAAAGTAATTGAAATCTGAGTGATATATCCAAATTGCAAAGAATAACCAGTAATTACACGAGCCTTCCACGTCATGCAAAAGCGACAGGAGTTTAATGGCACGTCTGTTCACTGCCTCTGTGCCACACCCTACCATTTCCCCTTTCCATCTCCCTACCTCCCCTCATCGCCCCTCCAAACCTCACAGTAGGCAGCTCGTACACCCCACAGGAGTATGAATATAACCACTCCCACACCACTTAGCTGTCATCCCACCCTCCCATTCCCTTCGTTGTCTCTGCAGTGCCCTTCCAAACTCTCTCTTTATTCTCATCCATCTATTGCCCCGTGTGGGATGTAAATAGTCCCCACCATCATTTATTTATTGTTTTTTTTATTTGTTTTGTTGTGTTCCATTGCTACACCCTCCCTTTAAGTGTTAGGGTCGGTGAGGGGAGAGCTGCGCCACTACGGGTCAAGGCAATGGGTTGTGTGTTATGCTTCTCACTTTGTCCCTCCCAGACTCCACCATCAGCCTGAAATAATGTGTTACTATTGGGAAATATCGGTATCAGTGTTCATTGTTGAAAAAAGTTTGGTTTTAATTGTGGTATCTTCATCAGTATCAGGAGTATTAGTAAGGTTTGTTTCTGTTGTTCTTTTTTGTTGTTGTTGTTTGGGGTGGTGGTGGTGGTGGTGTAATACTAGTGTTGAGGCTACTGAGACTAATCTTTATATTTGCTACTACTACTACTACTACTACTACTACTACTACTACTACTACTACTACTACTACTACTACTACTACTACTACTACTACTACAGTGACGACGTGCAGTAGGAGTAGTTTTGCTGCTGCTACTGCTGGTACAATATCAATGATGATAATAATAGTAATAGTAATAATAATCATGATAATAATAATAATAAATAATAATAATAATAATAATAATAATAATAATAATAATGGCCAGCAATGATAGCATTATTAGTAGGTAGTAATAATATTAATGATATTAATGACAGCAGCAGCAACATTGACATTGATATAATCAAAATAAAAAGAAGGAAAATATAAGGTTTCATTTTATATATTTGTCTGAATATTTAACGTAAACATGTAGACACACACACACACACACACACACACACACACACACACACACACACACACACACACACACACACACACACACACACACACCAATATAAACACGGAAACTCAAACTAAACACTAATTTTCTTATGAATTTAAGAAAGAATAAGCTTCCAAAAATCAGAGTATTGGTGTGCATACGTAATGACATTAGTCTTGGGAAAATCTGGGCAAGGAGAGACTGAAGCAAGCTGTAAGGACACACGAACTTTAATAACACAGTTACACCTTCAGTAATGTGTCGCGGAGTGGCGGTGTGCGGGGCTGGTTGGGGTGTGGAGTGGTAGGTAGGTCTGTAGCAGCCGGTAGGGGCGCGTGGATACAGGTGAGGAGCAAGCCTTTGAAAATCTAACTTGGTTAGATCACACCGAAAGCAATATTTTTCCCTTGATAACTCAGGCAGTGATAATATTACGCCTGTCACAATAGAGAGGAATGATTAAATTACCATGTGAAGCACAGGATGAATAACTACCTGATGTCACCAACGTATTGACGCCTTTCATTGTAAACAATATCGTGTCATGTTTTGTGTATTCCTCTTCAGCTTTGCCAATATTGCGTATAGCCAAGGATCATTTTCTTTTTCCTTTCGTGTTTCTCCCTCTCCATCTCTCTCTCTTTCTGTCCGTGTAAACAAGCATATACAAAGTGATGAAGCTTTAATGGGAAAGGTTTGATAAACGAATTACTGACTGATCAAACACGTCTCCTGACTCACTTTGGACACGTGCTCTGTGTATTACCTCGCTGCTCCTGAACCACTATGCATGGCAGGCCGAGAGAGCAGTGCAGTGACAGGATTTACACCTTTATAGGAAACACATAATATAATGGGACAGTGAGTCATTTATAGCATCATTAACATTACTTGTGTGAGAAAGAAAAACGTCAAGAATCGGATCATAGTAATTTATTTTTGGATGTATCTATTTATTGGTTCAAATTTATGGGGAAAAACAACGATTTCTTTTAACCCCTTCAGTACCAGGACGAGTTTTCACATTTATTCTGGTTACTATTTGGTGATTTTATACAGTTTCAGACATCTATGTTGGGATTAGAATACGGAAGACTCTGGCCATTAATATTTTTACCTCCATTGACCCTTCCTAATGCAAATAAAATCGTCTAATCACACCCAAAATAAGGTATAAATAATCTTAGTACTGAAGAGAGAGAGAGAGAGAGAGAGAGAGAGAGATGTAGCAGGTAGCGAGTTTTAAGCAATATCAGTCAGTGTTAGTGTATTTCACCTGTGACCGGCGCTGATCTTAAGTGGGTCACGAGGGAATGTGAACGTGAACACCTGCTCTGCTTCCCGTGGGCTTCAGGAAGGGAAGGCCATGCTCACTGACCAGTCTTTCCGCGACACCAAACAGGCACCGTGTCTTGCCTCAGCGTGTCCGTGCTGGGATAGAGTGAAGGGAAAGTCTTGCTGATTGTTAGTTTGGTGTTACGCTGGCTATTCAGTTAACCCCTTCAGAACCTTGACACGTTCCCACATTCATTCTAGTTACTGTTTGGTGATTTTATACAGCTTCAAACACATATATTGGGATTAGAATAGTGAAGACTCTGGCTATTAATCTTCTAACCTCCATAGACACTTCCTAATGTAAATAAAATCGTCTAATCACACCCAAAACTTAAGCGCTCCAGTTCTGAAGAGGTTAAGAATTGGTGAAGTATCTTTTGGTTGCACGCCTCTGAGATCACACTCATAGTTTTATCAGTATTTTCTCTAGCGATACATATATACCGTAAAACCACTACAGCATCACTAATAACTCTAATGGAATATACACGTTTCCCGCACGGTAACATTTCTGAATGTGAAAGCGGCAGTGATAGTTTAAAGAGCTTTTAATTTCATGTACGCAGTATCTATTTCCAGCTTCTCTCGATATCATTAATAGCGTCACTCCTAATTATTTCATCTGCTTCCGGAATGTTCCAATGAACTGTACGAATGACGGTCGCTGTGGTGAAATATTAAAGCATGAAGGACCACTTTTCACAGATGGTTTCTTCAGTTGACGCACGATGATTGTACGTCTCTACAATATAAACGGTCTACACGAGGAACAGTCTGAAACTTTGAATAAATGAAAAATAAACGTCCTGGCTTCTGATGCAAGTAAGAGCTCACTGATAGTTTTCTTTTCCTTCCTCTTGGTGTTGGTGATGTTGCTGTTTTGTTGTTGTTACTGTTCCTCTGCTCTTCCTGCTGCTGTTACCGCTGTCGCTGTTGTTGCTTTCTATCAAAGGGAAACCAGAAGCAAAGAATGAATAGTTTTCGTCATGAAATGAAACTACACAACTGTGGTGTTATTGAACATTCACTTCGTTCATCATATATTGCACCATGTCTGTTCAATACACTAATATTACTTTTCTTCCTTTCTTTCTCGGTGCCTTTTGTTTGACCCGTAAGCTCATCAGTGGCAGGTGTGAGCATGTTCTTTCCTTTGAGGGCGAAAGACCAGTAGGTTTCATCTTTTGTGGCAAGACACAGGGAGAGGAAGAAGCCCAGACTGGTAGTGTTTCCTCTTGGACGAGTCACGAGCGGGAGAAGAGAAGGGAAAAGAATAAAGCTGGGTTGTTCCTTCAAGCATGGAGGCTAAAAGGACCTCAGGAGATATATATATTCATGACCCAACGAGTAGTCTTTATCGTCTGAAGGGCATAAGAGGAAGACCCAGAACTCGGACACTGGAACCTCATGTACGCCAGAAAAAAGGTGTAGTGAATGGTGAGGGCAGCGGGTAGCGTGTCACCGGAGTGGGGGCAACAGTACAGATGGCGCTGCAGGTGTATCCAGGTATGCTTTTCTTGAGGTACGTGAAGGCATGTAAGTTTTAGAGCGTGGAGAAAATGTTGTGTCATGAAGGTGGAAATAAGATAATATTCCACTCTTCATTATGTTTACACTTGTTTGGCAGATTGCTGTGGTAGGTACAACTTTTATCACATGTTACTATTACTCTAAAGGGGAACAGCACAGCGCGACCAGTTCTGAAAATTTTACTCCTTCAGTACCGTGACGCGTTTTGATATCAATCCTGCTTACTATTTGAGTACTTTATACAGCTTCAGAAACTTATGTGTGGAATTAAAATAGTGAAGACTGTGGCCATTAATCTTCTGACCTCCATAGACCCTTCCTAAATTAAATAAAAGCGCCTAATCACACCAACAATCCATGATAAAAAATGCGTTCCAGTTCTGAAAATTTAAAGATTGGCTGCATATTTTTAGAGCAGATCTCGCATGCAATAATATTTCCCCTGCGTCTGTCCTTTATCAATATTCTCTACTCCGCAACCAGCCGAGGATTTTGTTGGCGGACTGGCATTGAGAATAGACTTTACCAACCCTTGATTTCTTCCATATTTAAACATTTGGATATCCTCCTCTGGACACGTTATATTCCCCAGTAATAACGACTTAACCTTAATAATATACCACTTAATACCACAGATTGACTATATCAGAGATCACTAATCATACTTTTCAATTCAAGAGAGTTCCGGGTTAAAGGCGACAAGTAAGAAGCAAGAGAGAGATAGAGAGAGAGAGAGAGAGAGAGAGAGAGAGAGAGAGAGAGAGAGAGAGAGAGATGGATAGATTATTCAAGATTGTAGGATAACTTTCTCAAAACCTCCCTCTTGAAAGTGTAAGTCGTTGGAAGGGGAAGAACAGAAGCAGAAGTCGGCAGGGAGTTCGTTGAAGCATCAGGAAGCCTCAATGCCTCAATGCCCGGTACTATCTTCAACTGCTGCCTCAAACACTGCACTTGAGAGGGAGAAACACAGAGAGGTTGCTGTAAATGTAGAAACGACGCGGTGCTCTTTGCTGGGAATTAGTAGACGAAGGTTTTAGTGGATGCTGTAATAGCCTCTCCGTCCCTCTTGTCACTCACTTCTTCTACGGGAAACACGACGATACAGTCAAGAGACGTTTCACTATATCTTTCGTTACCTTCTGTTCCTCTACATCTGTACAAACTTAAGTACCTCCATTAGAAAACACAAGCAGTACATTATTATTGAAATTCGCTGATCTTCATATAAATTTATCCATAAGCACCAGGTCAAACACGTCCCAGCCAACACACTCGGCCTCACACAACCTTGCACTCACTCACTCGTTCCTGCTTCCTAAACCACACATATTCCTCTTACCCTTTATATACACGGCTACACATTTCCCTCCCTTTTGAATATAACAATATGAATTTATTTCCCCGGAATAAGCAACACCGTAGGGCAACGCTTTACGCCCTTTCCTTTCTGTGCCCGGTAAGGCTTCCTCCTCTAAGCTCCAGCCCTTCCCTGCAGAATACAAGCTGGATTAAGTTTCCTATTGTTGTGCGGACTCAAACGATAATGAACACACACGTGGAAGCGCCAGGATGTTTGCTCTCGTATTTTGAGTCGTGTGAATGTGATCTTTCCGGGGAGTCTGTTGATTCTCCCTTCTAACAGAGATGATGAGACGACATGAGAAGCTGAGAAGGATAATGAGAGAAAGAGAGAGACAGAGAGACAGAGACAAGCAAGCAGGAAGATATACACGTAGACAGACTGGTGGACTTAAATAGCAGGTAGATCAACAAACAAGGGAACAAACACGCACGGGTATAAACAATAGACTTCAAAGTAGACTCAAACTGAAATTCACGCCAGAGAAAGAAACCGAATGCAGCTGACACAGGGAGAAAAAGGGGAACTAGGCAAAGGGAACAAGGGAGGGAGAAAAAAAAATAAAGAGAGAGAGAGAGAGAGAGAGAGAGAGAGAGAGAGAGAGAGCCCTACGCCCAAGGTAAATGCTAACAAAACCATTCAAAAATCACACACACACACACACACACACACACACACACACACACACACACACACACACACACACACACACACACACACACACACACACACACACACACACAGCCAGCGAGCGAGAGAAAAAGTGTGAGTGGTTAAAAAAAATAAAGTAGAACGTCAGGTAAAAATTATACTTTCGAAGAACTTGCGTGGAAGAACTGCACAGGATTACAAAAAAAAAAAAACCGTGAAAGAAAGGTAATTTATGCTCTGGTATGAATTGTTCTGTTTATTTATGGAAGTACCTGTGGCTTGCTCTCGGAAAAAAAAAAAAAATTAAGTGCATCGTTTCTTTTTTCTGAGTGTTCGTGGTGCATTAGATTCTTAGCTTATAGAAATCTTAAAAAATTAATAAAAGCAGACTTGAAAATATTAACTGTTGGAATTATATTTTGAAACGAAGGGAGATAGATACAAGGATAGTTATGAGAGAGAGAGAGAGAGAGAGAGAGAGAGAGAGAGAGAGAGAGAGAGAAAGTCCTTGTTTTAACGCTACTCATATACCTACATACTTGCATTGTTCTTACGTAAACTCATACACTACATATTGATACGCCTCGAAACTACACGAAACTTCACTCTAAACCAAAACACTCGTTAAAAATAAAGATAGGCCTATACTATACTTCAACCTAGACAAATAAAATGAAAAAAAAGATTCATAAAGATGCTATAAAAATGTGGGGCAGGAATTTGTAAGTTACTCATAGGTGGATTCCAGATCTGGAAGTAAAGGTGCAACGTGCCACGCGCGCTCCACGGCTCCCTGACGTCACAACTCGCTTCCAATCAATAGTCGTGCATCACCGTCTTCATTCTGCATGATTCCTGCTCCTGCTCCGCCGCGCCCCGCTTGTCTGACATACCCAGTCCACAGCGCCCCAAAGTTTAGAAATAGCCTCAGTGTGTGTGTGTGTGTGTGTGTGTGTGTGTGTGTGTGTGTGTGTGTGTGTGTGTCTCTGTCTCTCTCTCTCTCTCTCTCTCTCTCTCTCTCTCTCTCTCTCTCTCTCTCTCTCTCTCTCTCTCTCTCTCTCTCTCTCTCTCTCTCTCTCTCTCTCTCTCTCTCTCTCTCTCTCTCTCTCTCTCTCTCTCTCTCTCTCCGCTCGTTCAGTGTCAGATGAGTTAATACAGTTTCATTATGCCTATCATTTATCATGTGGTATTCTCTCTCTCTCTCTCTCTCTCTCTCTCTCTCTCTCTCTCTCTCTCTCTCTCTCTCTCTCTCTCTCTCTCTCTCTCTCTCTCTCTCTCTCTCTCTCTCTGTCTCTCCTTTGGTTCACACAGGCTGTTCCTCGCCATCTCACCTCCTCTCTTTCCCAACATTCTCGCCCGCTACAATAAAACTCCGTGTTGTCAGCATACGCTTACAGTCAGTCTCCGCAATACCTCCCACCTGTCGTCTTTTCTTTTCCTTCCCGTTTTCTTTTCCTTCACTTTCCTTTCCCGCGCCACCTCCGCTACAGCCGCCGCCGCTTCCTTCCCTGAGATCTTATGGGCGGCTGTAACAGTAACCCTCGGCCCGCTGAAGCCCCTCAAGGTTCTGGATAGTTTGCGGCAGGACTCTCCCACTTCTTCAGTCTGGCCTGGACCATTTAGCAAAACTATTCCAAGCAAGTCAGTTCTCCCTTCCTCTCTCCTCCCATGCGTGACTTAACTATCGCTGCCCAGTTACGGGATATACCTGCAGCTGACCTTTTTTCAGTTTCTTCTCTTTTTTTTTGCCTACTGTTATTTCTCTCTCTCTCTCTCTCTCTCTCTCTCTCTCTCTCTCTCTCTCTCTCTCTCTCTCTCTCTCTCTCTCTCTCTCTCTCTCTCTCTCTCTCTCTCTTCGTTTTCACTCTTCTGTTCTTCGACGTCTTTCTCTTCTTTTCTTCTCGCTTTTTCCACTCTTGTCCTCCTCGTCTTCTTTTTTTTGCCGTTCTTTATCTTTTTTGCCTTCTATTACTTCTCATCCTCTTCTTTCCTCTCCTTTTTTTTAACTCTTCTGTTCTTTGGCGTTTTTTTTTTTTTCCTCCTTCGCTTTCTTTTCAATTTTGTTACTCCTCTTCCTCTTCTTCTTTTTTTTGTCGTTGCTTCTCTTTTGCCTTTTGTTATTTCTCTTCCTCTTTTTTTCCTTTTCTTTTGTTTTCATTATTGTTACTATTCGTAGTCTTTTTTCTTCTGTTGCTTTTTTCAATCTTGTGTTTCTTCTTCCTCGTCTCCTTTTATTGTTGTTCCTTCTCAATATTTGCCTTCTGTTACTTCTCTTCCTTTTCTCCTTTTCACTCATTTCGTTTTCATTCTTCTGCTCTTCATGATCTCTTTTCTTCTTTCGCTTTTTGCAATCTTATTTTTCTTCTTCCTTGTCTTTTTTTTTTTTTCTTTTCTTTTTTCTCGCCTTCTATCTTCAACACTTATTTCAAATTACAAAATGCTGAAAATACTTATGTTGCTTTATGCTCGTGTAATCTCAAACACATGTATAACTTACGCCTTTATTTGGTTTCTGATTTCGCTACGTTTATCATCTACCTCTATGCACAGTCTCAAATACAGTAATTTCTCTATGCATAGTCTCAAATACATTAGTTCCTCTCTGCAAAGTCTGAGAAACCTTAGTTCGATTTTAGCCAGTGAGGTCTGAGTGTGATGCAATCAGCCCAGTATGACCCTAGTGTGGCGTCCCTTTGGAGTGAGTAGGAGCATTATGGCCCTTTTGGTTGCCTGGCCTGTCTTTTCCCTCCCTCTTTCAAGTCTGTAAAGTGACCTCTATTCTACCTGGACACACTGCTTCGCCTTCTCTTCTTCTTCGTATCCCTTTTTCCTTTTCTCTCCCTCTCCCTTTCCCTCTCTCGCTCTCTCTAACTTTCTTCCTTTCATGCTCATATTCCTTCCCCATCTGAGATCCCCGTCTGCAATTCTTCCCTTCCTACCACACTTCCTCTTCCTACCTCTCACCCGCCACCCTTCCAGCTCTCCCATCTCACCTACCATCCTAATTCATGACTTCCCTCTCTCCCACTCTCATTCTCTCTTCCAGCTTTTCCTTCTCTCTCCCTTCCTTCCCGTCGTATCCTCTCCCTTCCTTCACGAGACTTCCCGCTGCCTGTCTACATTTCACTTCATATCCCTCGTTTTTTCTTTCTTTTCCTTTTCCTTTTCCTGTCTACGAGTATCATCTCTGTATTCTTCAGTCTTTCCCTGTTTTTATCTTTTTTTTTCTTTGTCATCCACCTGCTTTTACTTACTCTTTATTTAATTAATGTATGTGTGTTCCTCCATTTGCTTGTCTTCCTGCTCTCTCTCTCTCTCTCTCTCTCTCTCTCTCTCTCTCTCTCTCTCTCTCTCTCTCTCTCTCTCTCTCTCTCTCTCTCTCTCTCTCTCTCTCTCTCTCTCTCTCTCTCTCTCTCTTGTACAGATTGCATCAATATATCATACAGTTTTCACCAAGCACGCTACAGAAGGATTTTTTTTTCTTTTCTTTTTTTTCCAAGCTCAACTCTTCTCCCTCTTTCCTTGCCGGCGCTGCGAGGTGTGCGTCTGTCATTGTGTCTGTCCGGGCGATTGCCTTCATCCTGGGAGTGGTAGTCAGGAGGCATTAAAGCTGTGGCACCTAACAATTTATTTATCCGCGAAGACTCTCCCTCTCTAGCTTTTCAATAGTCTAAGGCAAGTATGTTTATTTTATTTTTACTCGTTATTGTGTAGCGTTAGTGTTTGCGTGTGTTTGTATGAATGGTGCAAAATTACAAGGCTAGAATCGGTATTGAAAAAGTGAACAGTGGGAAAGAAACATAGTGGTGTACAAACAATGCCAGCAACCCCACAGGCAGTCAAAACTTCCATTCAAAAATCTTGGTAGGATCGACCAATTTGTTTCAATCACTGCAGTGTTTTGAGGCGTTTTCTTGCCCCCCAACACCCCCTCTGCTGTGATTTACGCAGCCTGTTAACCGCGTTCCTGTAGTGTTGACCTATTACCTTTCATGATCATTCAACTAAGCTGTCACTGTAGCCGTAGCATGTTGATAGGAGCAAAATCATTTCTTTTTTCCGATTTTGTTTGAGTTTCTTTCTATATGACTTTTTTTTACCAAAGAAAAGTGGAAAAAGAGGAAAATAATCTCTTTTTTCCAGTTGTGTATGAGTTTCTATATGACTTTTTTTCTAACCAAAGAAAAGTGTTTTTACTCGCCAAGTAACAACAGTATTTGGTCCAGGTTTTTTAGGTAAGCGAGGAAAGCTGGCCAAGAGCAACATAGAATAGAAAAAAAGACCGATTTAGTTGTCCGTCTCCTGCTAGGTCAGAGAGCTAGCCACAAAAAAAGGGATAAATATTTTGAAACCTCCCTCTTAAATAAAGTGAAGTCATAGGAAGCTGGAAACACATGGTAGGGAGTTCCAGAGTCTTGCCATCAGCTCTAACTGGCCTCCTGAGTTTGGTCATCGTCGGCACCTTGCTTTTTTTTTGCTTGTTTTTCCTCCATGGAATGTCAGGGAATGGCGCGTGGTTTCTTTTCTCACATTTTTACACGCGCTTGTGTCAACTTGGTTGGTGCCACGTGTTAGTGATAATTTTAATGAGAAGCAAATTACGTGTGTCGCTTCATTTCATTACGATCATGTTTCAGCACTCTACACTATCATTTTTTACAGATCACTAGTCATATTGGGAATAAAAAAAGGAAAAAATGCAACGAAGGGCTTGCGTTGCGCTGTTAGGAAAAACATTAACTATTTCATTTCTTTTTAATATCGCTGTGGAGTTTTTGTGTATATTTTTTCCTTTCCTCAAACTAGGCTCTTTATCAGTTTTTCTTTCTCTTCCCGCCTCGTTTCCTCTTTCCATTTCTCCCTTCCTCCCCCTCTGCCGCGGTGCCCTCTCGGCCGGCGTGCATTAGGGCTCCCCACATTCAACCCTTTGTCACTGGGCTCCGTGTTTTCTGTCCCGCCCAGAACACTACGAGTGGCGGCCTGGCAGCGTTGTCACTCCGCGTTTTCTTTCTTATTATTTTTCCGAGTTCTCGTGTGCGCTCACTCTGATTCGCTGCACCTTTGCACAAGCCCTCCGACCTTCGTTCTGTTTTTCTTTTCTCCATTTTCTTTCATACAGCTTAAGGATTTTTCCCCTGTGTATGATTTTAAGTTCGTAATATATTTTTCCTGGCCTCATTTCCTGCTTCGCACTCGACCTCGCCTTAGCCAGCTTGCGTTAAGTCTTTACTCTCTAATGTGATGCTCGGAGGCTTATTAGTGCATGCTGATATAAAGGCTACGGTACATTTTCACCCTCCGACACCTGATGCTTTACTGCTTTGCAAGATGTTTTGGTGTTATTGAGGGGAAGATCATGAATGTCTCAAAGGGAGTGCGAGCTAATAAACAGCAGTCTGAGCCGTGTAATGAACTCTGTCTAGTGTTCGAAATTCAACGTTATGGATCTCATTTAACATATGCTCGCACGCTTACCAGTGAAGTGATCGGATATTTGCAAATCTTATCGTATTTCTTCTACTCAATTGTCTTATTCTCCCTATCAAGCTTGCATTATGTCACAAATCGAACCTTTTTTTTTAACATGAAAAGGGATGAATATGTGAATTCTTGACAGTATCCTTAATCTAATTAACCCCTTCAGTACGCGTTTTTATATTATTCTGCTTACTATTTGACTATTTTATATAGCTTCAGAAATTTATATGGGGTATTGAAATAGTGAAGACTGGCAATTAATCTTCTGACCTTCATAGACCCCTCCTTATGTAAATAAAATCGTCTAATCGTACAGAAAAATAATAAAAATGTGTCCAATACTGTGGCGCAGGGACCACAGCAAGTTTCATCACACTACGTCATTGCGGTTTCCAAGAGCAACACTGTCTCAAATCTAAACCCAAGACAATTCAGCCTGCCTTCACCTAAAGCCGGGACCCAAGGCTGTCTTCATCTTGCCATGAGTAACAGACAGTTCCGAGGGTGAAACTGCAGAGCCCTCGGGTACTCAGATATGCAGCCTCGCTAAGGGAAACTGGCATTCTATTCAGTATTTGAGCGGGAGACGACGAGCACATCACTGAGGCTCATCATAGCATTTATCCTTTGCTCTTCTTAATCTCTGATCATTAACTATCCGTCAGAAGTTAAAGAATGAGTGTTTTATGAACCGACTGACTGATGAACTTGGAAATGACCTCTGCTCTCTAATACTTCAGTCATTGGTTTGAAGGGAGAAATGTTAGTGTGAAATTGGATTGTTTACAGTGATTTTACAAGGCTGTCTGCTACACTGTAATTTCATTTGTTTTTGTTGTCTTAGTCGTTGTTGTTGGAGTATTCATTGCCTGATTTATATTGTACGATTTTGTGCATATAAAAACTGACAAAAAATTCTTACAAGTAATCAATGAGTGTTGAAAACTCGTCAACGGAATTTCCTTAGTATTTTTTTCCATTTCTGGGATTCCCGCGTCATGGCAGGCAACCCGACATGCAGCATCTGGTTCTTTCGCTGCAGCCATCGCTCGCTTCGACTTACACCTGCGATCACGTGAGTAACCTGATATGAAGGCAGTCACCATATCCTGGCACAGCCGCGCCGGAAGTGAGATGGAGAAAAAAGGGGAAAAAAATGACAAGAGGACGGGAAGCGAAAATATTGGCAGGCAGAGGTGAAGTGGAAGGTGAAACGAGCATGGAGGAGCAGCAGCAAGGCGCCCACCACTGCAAGGAAGGCTAATCTCGCACAACTCTGGCAAGACCACTCTGCTTGATGGTCCATGTCTCACCCCGACCCCCCTCCTTGCCTGGCTCTCTAACAACCCTCAGGCTTCCCTTCCGCGCATTCACTGCTGGACTTCATGGTGACCTTGGCGTAGAGTTCATTAATCGTGCTTTTTACTTCTTTTTCTTCTTCTTCTTCTTCTTCTTCTTCTCCTTCTTCTTATTCTTGTTGTTGTTGTTGTTGTTGTTGTTGTTGTTGTTGTTGTTCTTCTTCTTCTTCTTCTTCTTCTTCTTCTTCTTCTTCATTTCTTCGTCTTCTTTTCTTCTTTTCTTCTTTCTTTTTCTTCTTCACGTAAACGAAGAATATCATTTGTAATTTGTAATACTGGAAATACATTTAGTTTATCTATTTGTTTTATTGTCTAAACTGTAACTGTATTCAAGCTTGCAGCGTTACAATTACAATGGCCACGCAGTCACTGCCACATGCCACCTGCCACCGTTTATCATACATAACATGCAAGGTAAAGACATTTCATCTAAGGTACTTGATTTATATTCTTTTGAAAGCTTTAACCCAGAGGATCGATTATTTATCAAAGGTATTTGTAGTAAAAAGTATGATAATCCATTATTTACATTAATTTTATTCATATTCGAATTATTGTTATTCGAAAATATTGTCGATATTTTCATTTTTATTGAATCATTGAACAAATAACGTTAGAATAACAATGGCACCAGTCATGGAGTCATTTGCGATTGCATAACAAGTACCTTACTAAACTGTCCATAAAAGCTACAAATTACTTTTTTTTAAACAAGATCATTCATGAAAGCATTAATGAAAGTTTCGTTGAAATATTTGTATGTACGTGTAGGAATTTTAATGAAGAGATTTTTTTGCCAAGTGTTTGTATTCGTGTTGTTGTTTTTTTATATATATGAATGGAATCAAATCAATAGATTTCCTTACATCATCACACAATACAAGAACACATTTATTAACTCTGTCCACTCAGTGGTGACGTGCCTTTGCTTACAATTCTGGCTGCAAGTGTCTTCCATCGCCAGTAGGTACACATGGCTGGCTCTGGACTGGAGGCTGACCGGAGATTGGACGATATCAACTTTGCATCACGAGCAGCGGTAGGGAAAAGTCAACCGAAATGTATTCTTTGACACGACCATAAGTAAGGACATCTGAATGCCCAAGAAGAGAAGAAACACAGAAGCAATTGTGCAGATGCCGTTGATCCCAGTAACGCTTCAGTGAAAGGTGTCCTCATCCCGTATCACTGAATTTCTTCCTTGTGCGCGTCGAAACCCGTAGAAATTGTGGAGTCCAGAAGAATCCTTGCAAGACGATGGCGGCCGCGACAGGAAATTGCTTCCCTTTCACCCATATCCTGTCAGACCCTCATATTTTCACCCGATTTCACCAAACCAGATGTTCCTTTTCCTATATGGAGACAAATACACAGTGCCTAAGTAAACCAGTGGCAAATATGTGTATATGTAATGATTCTATGTATATTTCTGTGATATCTTTACTAAAGCGGTATTTGTACTGATAATGATAACAGACAATAGTGATAATAGTTCTAAAAAAAGAAATAACAGTCATAAAGATAAATTATGTTATGATCAAGTAGAAATAAGATTTTTTTTATTTATTTATTTATTTTTTTTTTTACTTATTTATTTATTTATTTTTGTTTTAAGTCATACCCGCATCCTGCCTCCATGTTCACCCGCACCGCAGCACCACCACCCCGCCTCCCCTCCCTTCTAGCGATAAGTTACCATTATTCACCTTTACAGGCCTTTGGGTCCGCTTTTATGCAGCATCTAATCCTCCTAAAAGAGAAAAGAAAAGCTTCCTCGTTGTAATACGGCTTGTTATCGGTGTAATGTTCAATGCAACGTGATTAACCCATTCAATACCATGACGCCTTTTCATATTCATTTTTCTTACTATGTGGTGACTATACAGCTTCAGAAACACATGTGAGGGATTGAAATAGTGAAGCCTCTAGCCGTTAATTTTCTCACTTCCATAGATCCTTCCTAATGACAATAAAATGGCCTAATCGTACTGAAATCTCAAGGTAAAAATGTGTCCCAGTGTTGAAGGGATTAAACTATAAGATAAAATGAGCATGAGGAAATTTCAGAACAAGTTTCATTGAGTCGTTCCCTCTCCGCCTTGTAAAGTTGAGACGGATTTCTTTTGGCGGTGGTCTGGTTCTGCTGAGGTTTCCCGGTTATTACTGAGAGGAAATGGCGAGGGAGTGGCTTGATGAGGAGGTCAGCAGTGATGGATGGGACCTTAAAGCCAGAAATGGTGAGGGATCCGCGTACACACACACACACACACACACACACACACACACACACACACACACACACACACACACACACACACACACACACACACACACACATACACACACACACACATATATAGGATTGCAATAGGATTCAGGATAAGAACACTTGTCTTTTAAAGTTGTATATGTAACATATATTAATAATTGTAGTATAAACAACGAAAATGCACAAAATTACAGAAAAAAGGGTAGGTGGCGAAAATTTCCTGTGCACGATAAGCTGACGAGTAAGTTCTTTCTTTTCGTGAGGTGGGAACGGATATTGCTGGCCGTCCTGCTGAGGTGTGTGTGTCCAAGTGCGTTATCAGTCTTTCTAGCCACCGGTCTTGGGCTAAACACACCGGCAGCACCAGGTGATCTACGGTGACAGGCACTATCGCACGGCTCTTCTTGATAGCTCTCTCTCTCTCTCTCTCTCTCTCTCTCTCTCTCTCTCTCTCTCTCTCTCTCTGTGGGAAATTCACTTAAAGAGCTCACTAATAATGATAACGTTATTTCTATCTTATTATTGTTACCTTGCCTTATTGAAGTGTTGCCACATCTTCGTCACTTGTGTCCTCCTCCTCCTCCTCCTCCTCCTCCTCCTCCTCCTCCTCCTCCTCCTCCTCCTCCTCCTCCTCCATGCAACTCTCACAGCCACGTAACTGCCTGAAAATATTGACGATAATTGATGTGTATGTATCGGTGGTGATTAAATAAAGGTATATCATTGATGCATAGTGACATAAATAACTTCTGTTCTCCTCATGTTCCTACTCTCCATGGAACTCTCACAGTCACGTAGCTGCCTGAAAATGCTAACGATAATTGATGTGCGTGTATCGGTGGTGATTAAAAAAGGTGTGTCGTTGATGCATAGTGACATGAATAAATATTGTGTAAGCATTGGGCGTCATTACTCACACTGACTGGCTGGCATTAAAACTAGGACAGTAGAGCAAAAACGAGTGCATGTCTGTTTATGGCACCTTTTTTGTCATGACGGTTGTGTTAGTGACGTGAATGAAGCGCTGGGTCGTCATGCCAGATTCGTGTGCTTGGTATTGTTGTTGTTGTTGTTGTTGTTGTTGTTGTTGTTGTTGTTGTTGTAGCTACTTCCTTGTACTGCAATATTCTTCTAGATAAAACATTATAACACGACCGTATTCATAAACGCCTTTCTCTCTTACAACGACAGTTTTCCAAGGCCACAGAGACAACTAGACGGGTTTTCAAGACAGTTTATCTTTTTGATACACTAGAAATCTCACCAATCCATCACCAGAACCATAAAAACATCCTTAACCCGTTGAGCACCATGACGCGATTTCATATTCATTCTGGTGACTATTTGGTGACTTTCTACTGCTTCAGAAATTTATATTGGGGATTAAAATAGTGAAGACTATGGCCATTAATCTTCTGACCTCCATAGACCCTTCTTAATGCCAATAAAATGGTTACACAGATTTCAAAGTAAAAATGTATCCCAGTATTGAAGGAGTTAAAAACACGAGTATCTTCAATTAGAGCCTTTGGAAAGTAGTGATGGTGAGAGAGCAAGGAGTTTCAGAATAGTGGCTTTAGATAAATTAGAATACAAATTAGTGCTGCTGAACTAATCTGATATCACCGTATTAAAATAACCTGCCAGTGACAGTGTCTTTCCTGCAAGTGTTCTGTTTTTACTATCATGCCAGTCACAGCTCTATTAGATTCACTGTCCCACAAGTTTTTCATTCCTAGCGAGGTTACTATGATGAACTTGCTTTGTGTTGTGCACGTAACACGCTAACCAAATATTGCTGCTCATGTTCCATTGCAGTGGCGGTTCATGCTCTGTTAGGTTTACTCTTTGTTATGGTTTCAGGTTCTGATCCGCTCGCTATGCTGCACAGACTCAATATTTTTTGTTATTTGCACCACCCTCTCTACCGCCTACCGCCGTGGCTGTTATTTCTATGACTACTACTACTACTACTACTGCTGCTGCTGCTGCTGCTGCTTGGTTAGTGTTATTGCTGCTACTACTACTACTACTACTACTACTACTACTACTACGTTTGAACACCTTTAACCGAACATAGGATTCGTGCGAGAACCGTGAGTGGCAGTGGGCAGAGAGCAGAATACACAGGAAGGCTTTCATTTGGCGAGGTGATATGGCAGTTCACTTGGTTTGTTGTGTACACTATTGCATCGAAGTGACCCTTTACTAGCGTGGCGCCCCTCTCATTGCATCTTGTCTATCCATTTACCCCGTGTCGATGAATACTAATCAGCCACAAGCATTCTCGCTATGGCAGGCTCCCAGCGGCCCTCGTGTGGTGATGCTGGTGGGCTGTTGTAGAGGATGCTTGGGGTGAAGATAATAAAGACCGCCACAGTGCAAGGGAAGCTCTCACAGAAGAAATGTTAATTGAATGAAGAGATAGATAGAGGGGAGCCATTTGCATGAGGTTAGACTATTTCTCCTCTCACCCTCCATCAAATATGTAATTCATTTATATTTCACAGTAAATATAAAATGTGAGCTAATATTAAAGGTGTAAAATTCTTGCACATACCGTATTTCCAGTATTACAACCATGGATGAATATGAAAAAAATATCGTAAAGTCAGTAAGAGGATGTGAGGAAATAACATTGAATTCATGATACACTGGGAAGGCTCTTTGTATGCATGGAAAAGTGAAGGTGGGGCCTGAACAGCGTCCCAGATAACAGCAAGAACATCACCAACTAACAACAACAACACGCGTCACTGACTTCACTCACGGGGACTTTTTAACTCTCCCTGACCGACCTGCAGTGTGGCTCAACGCACCTCACGCTGCCCTGATATTTGACTCATGGACACGCAATATCTATTAGTGATACGTACGTGAGTCTCGGTTCTACACTTAGAATATAATGTGATATTTTGAAGATTATGATACAACACACACACACACACACACACACACACACACACACACACACACACACACGTATAGCATTGTGCATCGTGAGTATTACATTCTGCGGTCGTAACTAATGCATTCTCGCATACAAACTCATGCGAAAACCGTCAGCTGGTGTATTTGCCTTTGCTGTCGCTATACACCTGTTGAATTTCGTTGAAGATTCCCATGCATAATAACTAGGAATGTGTCAAGACGAAAAGACGATTAACACGCGGAGACAGAGAGCATACTCCTCTTCATGAAAACACCAATATGTTGACTCGCACACTCAGTCCAGCTTTGATCTACTTTTTTTTACCAACATATTCCATTTTCCCTTCTTTTTTTTCTGTCTAATTCTGTTCATCACAATTATCCTCAGACTGATGTAATTTCTTATCCCATTCTCCCACAGTCTTGGCTAACACACACTTTTTTAGACCATCTATTTCTATTCTTGTCTTTTTTTAATACCTTATAGTGTATCTTTAACCTCTTCAGTACCATGACGCATTTTTCATATTCATTCTTCTTACTATTTGATTATTTTATTCAGTTTCAGAAACTTAGGTGGGGATTAAAATAGTGAAGACTCTGGCCATTAATCTTCCGACCTCCATAGACCGTTCCTGATGTCAATAAAATCGTCTAATCATACCCAAAACTCAAGGTAAAAAATTCATACCAGTACTGAAGAGATTAAATGCTTTTGTCTCCTATTTTCTTGTGTTGGCTTTCGACTCCTTTCTTACAGTAACATCCATTCTTAATTCCTTCAAGCTTCTACTACGACTCCCAGAATCCCTCTTAGCTCCTTCTTTGATGTGTTACGCGTAACTTAACGACCCATCTGTCTGAATTCCATCTCCCCTAAGTCTCCTAAAGCGTAATTCTGACTTTCTACCTGTTCATTGTATCTAGTTATTTCTCTGACTCGTCTTTTTTATTTCCTCGTCTCAGATTTTGAAGTGTCTCAGCATCGTGTTAAAGAAACCAACACAGGCAGATGAGGAAAAATCTCTTGTAAATTTACGTAATAGTCGTTTTTGTAAGTTTTCTGTTTTTTGTTACTCTTTTTCATTATTCTTCACTTATTTACGGTGTTTTTAGCCTCTTTTTTTTTTCCTATCTTTCATGTGGGAGTGGTATTTCAGTGCTCTCTCTCTCTCTCTCCGTATCTATTTATCGACCCATCCATGTTTCTCCAATCTCGCATCCAAACACTGAAGAACAAAAGATGGGAACAAACAACGAGTGTAGTGCATTTGGAAGAGGAACAAATAAACACTGATTCAAGTCTTTAGTGGTACATCTCTTGATATTGACGCTCAGCCACTAACTACTTGAAAAAATATAGCTTGTTGTGGGTATTTTATGTGTGTGTGTGTGTGTGTGTGTGTGTGTGTGTGTGTGTGTGTGTGTGTTCGCGCGACAGATGGAAGGAAATTATTGGTCAGAGGAAGTAGAGAAAAGAATGAAAAAATGTAGGTCAGTTAATGTGCTAAGAGAGAGAGAGAGAGAGAGAGAGAGAGAGAGGCTCAGGAAAAATGGAAACAGGAAGGAAAAGATGGATGGCTAGGAAGCGAAGATAGATGAAAGTAGGAAGGAGATAGACCCGATAGAAAAATGATGCGGGAGACGTTTATAAGAGGAGAATCATCACAATAAATCAATCAAAACAGAACGTAAGAGCCTATAACGAGAGAGAGAGAGAGAGAGAGAGAGAGAGAGAGAGAGAGAGACTATTCAAATTACTAACCAGCTTAATTAACCTGAAAATGTAGTAGAAAGAGTATTATGATTGACTGCGTGAATTATAAAAAATCTCTCTCTCTCTCTCTCTCTCTCTCTCTCTCTCTCTCTCTCTCTCTCTCTCTCTCTCTCTAACAAAAGTATTCATTGACACTATGCATCTCATTTACAATCAAAGGAAGAAGTTAGAGTGAAAATTAGTCTTTCTATGTCTCTACCTTACTTATTTCCCAACCCCTTCGCCCTCAGCCCTCCCCATCAGCTCTCCCCCACCCCTAACATTCCCTGCATCTTAAGAGAAAGGATTAGACGGGAAAAGAGGAGGAGAATGAGGAGGAAGAGGGAGAGAGAAAGGTGAAGTTTTAGGCAGTATTATTAGCACCATGTCAGTGTATACTATCTCATGGTGGAAGCAAGTAAATGGAGAGAGAGACACAACAGTAGTACTTGGTAGAATGTAGGAAATATTCTCTCTCTCTCTCTCTCTCTCTCTCTCTCTCTCTCTCTCTCTCTCTCTCTCTCTCTCTCTCTCTCTCTCTCTCTCTCTCTCTCTCTCTCTCTCTCTCTCTCTCTCTCTGTTTGTTCCATTATGAAGGTCACAGAAGTCATTTGGCTTTCACCAGCACACCTTCTTACTTTAAAGGCATGAGAGAGAGAGAGAGAGAGAGAGAGAGAGAGAGAGAGAGAGAGACGTGTTTTCTCCTCCTGCTTTCTCGCTCCTCTCTCCTTTCCTACATACTCATATTCGTTTTCTTCCCCTCTCCTCTGTGCTTGGTGTCAGCAGTAATCTTCATTCTAGGCCTCATGACTTCTTGCCGGGCTGCTCCTCGCTGCTGCCGGCTCGCATTAATTAACTCAATCCCAGAAGCGTCGTGCTCTCATTTGAATTTTTCCCTCAGCCTTCCATTACTCGCTGATAACACTGGCTTCTCTTCTCTTCTCCTCAAGGTAAAGCTATATTAAGGACAGGAATTACTTTGACCTTTCCCAGGCGCTCTTCTGGTGTTGGTTTTATGGCTTTTTTTTTTTTTTTTTTTTTTTTTTTTTTTTACGGTGTCGCTGTTTTTTCTTCCACTCTAAAAGACAAAAATGTGGAGGTGAAGCTTGCCATTTCAGAGGGAGGCTGCCTACTGTGGCTCCCCGCGCTAACCTGCTTTGGTTCGCCTGTTGTGACTCGCTAGGGTCCGTAGCACAAATTGTCGCTCGTATACCTTAACCAAATCGAAGAGTCAGTTCTTAACCACGTCAGTACTGGGACGCATTTTTACCTTTAGTTTTGGGGTGTGATTAGATGATTTTATTTACATTAGGAGGTGTCTATTGAGGTCAGAAGGTTAATGGCCAGAGTCTTCACTATTTTTATCCCGACGTAAATTTGTAAAGCTGTGTAAAATCACCAAGTAGTAACCAGAATGAATATGAAAACATGTTCTGGTACTGAAGGGGTTAAGTTGTAGAAGTTGTAGAAATGGAGTAAATGGTGCTTCAACGATTGGCAAAACGTAGCAAACTACAAAAATGTTACTCATTGTCGCAACTCATAATGAATAAAAACACAATTAATACGCGTACGCACACTAGTGAAAATTAATAATTATTGCATAAAACTGGTGCATTCATGAATTACGCAAAGCAGCGTAACAAAAACAACGATACACAACCAATACTGGAACGAATGAATCGAATTAGTGATTTGTTGGAAAACATGCAACACACAAACCAGAAATTAACAAATATCATGAGTAAACAATTTCATGCAAAATTAATGTACCAAACAAAACACGCCGCAGTACTTGTCACCTAAATAATGCCTGCTGACACGCCATTGCAACTGAATGTATGAGAGAGAGAGAGAGAGAGAGAGAGAGAGAGAGAGAGAGAGAGACTCCATACAAAAGTTGCATACACAGTTGACCACAAATACGATAATCAGAATAATCAATATGCATGAAAGATTTGTAAGTGAATATAATGAAAGATACAAAATGATGCGCTGAGAGAGACACGCCTTGAAGAATGCTGAGGTCAACACACAATTCAAGATAGGTTGGCGTTTTAGCCCCTTTATTATTGGGACACATTTTTACCTTGAGATTTGTGTACGATTAGATCATTTTATTGACATTAGGAAGGGTCTTTGGAGGTCAGAGGATTAATGGCCACAGTCTTCACTATTTTAACCTCTTCAGTACTGGGACACATTTATACTTTGAGATTTGTGTACGATTAGACCATTTCATTGACATTAGGAAGGGTATATGGAGGTCAGAAGATTAATGGCCAGTCTTCACTATTTTAATCCCCCACATGAATTTCTGAAGCCATATAAAATCACTAAATAATAAGCAGAATGAAAATAGAAACGTGTCATGGTACTGAAGGGTTGATTATATACATTTTTTATCTGAGAACAGGAATGGGAAGTTCAGCAGTAAACACTGAATTGTGCATCCAATTAAATCATATTACCTGGACGGAAGGCAACCAGGCGATGGACTAATGGTTCCCGCCCACCGCCAGGCACGTTCGACACCCTCCCCGCGTCATTAACTTTTGGCTCATTAAGTTAACACGAGGTCCTCCACACGCGGCGCCATTCAGACACTCACGCACGAGAGGGAGTCTGTTTAGGGAGGCAGCGTGGTGTTAATTGTTGTGACGTTTGCTCGCTACATGGTTAGTAAATTGAACAATATGTACAGCATGCATTGCGGCTGGAGTAGCACGGAACAAGTTAAGTTTCTCCCTTGTGTCTCCTACGCGTTTAACTGTAATGTTCATTCCCTTGCTCCTTAGTCAGAGAGAGAGAGAGAGCGAGAGAATGATTGTCTATAAAATAACCATCTCCCTCCTTGATTAATTTCACAATTATATGATACGGTCTAAGAAGTCAGAGCGACCTGGTTTCTTGGAATTAGTTTGTTCACGAAACCCTTTCCTAATCTTCGAATTCCAATCGCTAAGGACTCGCTAGAATTTATGATCTTTTTTTTACTGTTATATTTACGGCGATAACTATTCATAACACTGGAAAGAATGAGAGACGCCTTAAACTTTAGGGAAAACTCCTGTAAAGTCTTAACCACATAATAATTTCCTTAATATTTTAACAAACTGTATTTTTAACCTCATTTTCTATATTTGTACACTCCTATGGCGCATTCGCATACATATTCATATATAACTTTCCTGTTTGCGACAACACGGCAGTATTGTCAGTATCCGCACGAACTCTATAAAAGTGGTTTGTTGTAATGAATGTGTCACGATCCCATATTGCTACTTGTTCCCCTTGGATTACTGCCGCATCCCACCACAGCAACACACACACACACACACACACACACACACACACACACACACACACACACACACACACACACACACACACACACACACACACACACACACACACACACACACACACACACACACATTGTTGTCATTGGGTGTGATGGGTAGGGGTGAGGGTGCTCCACTGGGGTTTGACATCATCATCTGCATATAAATCGGATGCTGAGGTGTGTGTGTGTGTGTGTGTGTGTGTGCTGCGCTTGATGGTTGGCGCTGGTGCCTTGGACGATGCGGCGCTGCTTGGTGCCCAGACTGTTGTTGTCTTTAGGAGTGACATTAGTTTTCTTGCTGTATGTGACTGGATAGACTTGTGGAAATGGCTGGGTAGATTACTTACGGGTTTTTCACACTCAAACCTTGCAATGTAAAATGATATAGTTTCGGAATTTATAATAGAAAGTTTAAGTCGATGAAAATTTCGTAGGTTATATTGTCTTGGTGGGTAAAGGAAGATAAGATGAAATAGATAAAAGGATAAATGAACACAGCAATGCAGTAAACAGTCACGATCTTCTCATTACATCATTATCGTGGGAGTTGCTTGGCTTTACTCCCTCCTGCAAAAAGATACCCTGTTACCACTCACCAAATCTCACGTTTACTTCATGTCCAATATACAGAATTAAAGTAAGTGAACCGGACAAGTGGCGGACACAACTGACAGATCCTGGTCGTCATGCTGAATATTTTTGGATGATTTAGATAAAGCACCATCTATCAACCAGACTTCATTGAATACACGGCTCTTATCGCAACGCACTCTGGTAAATCAGCCCCGTGAATGTGCTGGATTTGGCGTCTGATATCCGTGCAACTCAAAAAGCAATTAACCCCTTTCATTACTGGGACGCATTTTTACCATGAGTTTTGGGTATGATTACACCATTATATCGACATTAGGAAGGGTCTATGGAGGTCAGAAGATTAATGGCCACTGTCTTCACTATTTTAATCCTCACATGAGTTTCTGAAGTTGTTTAAAATCACCAAATAGTAACCAAAATGAGTATGGAAACGCGGTATGTTATGGAAGAGGCTAAATGGCAGCGTTTTGAAATACATTGTTGTGAAGTAATTGATCCGCAACTTAGAAGGTATTATGGTGTATGTAGCTAATCACGGGACAGTGTATATGTGTGCGTGTGTGTGTGTTGGGAGAAGGCAAAGAGTATGGTTATCCTTGTGTAGTAACGTAATTTCAAAGGGTTACACGTAGGATGTCTCGTCGAGATGGTAATAAACTTGTCTGTCATGAGTTTTTCCATCCACGCTTCCCTCCACCACCAATCAAACACACGCTCTCTTATTGTAATTCTCCCGAACGACAAAGGAGTGATTGGTCTCGAGTCTATATGAAAAGCGTCTATTGCCATAAAAAAAATTACCCTTTCTTTCCTTCACCTTCGCTCAACGGGATAAACAGTGGTGAGCTCATGGAAGAAAGCCAAAAAAATCATGAGCTATTTAGTACTTTTATAACTACTAGTATAATATTCCAAAGACTGAAAAGGCTATTGAGATCAGCTAGCCATCGCATTTCAGCTACATCGCCAGTTCATCGCTAAAGTAAAAACGATGATGCATTTTTTATACCTAGAGCGCCAGCCTTAGAAACCGAGAGTAATGTCAATATTTGTTGAAGTAAGGAGGGAGTGAAGGGGAGACGAGACGAGAGGAGGTGAGACCCAGAGGACAGACAGACACCACCGCCCTCTACGTTCGCTCCCGGAAAACTGTGTGGAAAGGTGCCAGTCCCGTGTATTTGACAGTCTCTTTGCTCACAGGGATTGGGGAGGCTGGTGCTGCGAGTGTGGAAGATTGGATGCTGTTAAAGTGGCTGCAAAGATGATTCAACGACGGGGATCTGGTCGCTCTTGTTGTGGAGACTCGCTTTTTTTTTATGGGTTGGCAGTATGTCTCTCTCTCTCTCTCTCTCTCTCTCTCTCTCTCTCTCTCTCTCAAATTCTTATGTTTACTGTTTCTTTATATGGAATAATTATGTACATGTTTCATTTCCATTCACTAGATTCGTTTCTCTTCTCAGGGTTTGTTTACGTTATTAAATTTCAGTTTGTTCATAATTATATTTGCATCCTTGTCAGGCGGCGCCGCTTACAGCCACTTCGGCATATCGTAATCACGTTTTCCTCTCTGAGTGGCTGAAGCACTTTTCCATTTTTCATCGTCTCCAATATCAGCCATCAATTTCGTTTGAGTCAGCCAGCCAAGCGATTCCTAATTTCCAGATTCATTCAACATTTTGCATGATTGTCTTTTTTTCTTTCCTTTGCTAAATGTAAGACTGCAGTGATCGAACGAGCTTGTTATTGTCTTTAGAGACACATGTGCTCCTTAAAAGATCAGTATTTTTCTGTATTCATTTAACAAAGTAGTTGTAGTCCAGTGATTATTTGTGGTTGGGAATCCAGAATGCTTATGGTCGGACAGCATGCACCGCCTCCATATTCACGGGTGTTTAGAGACCATTCCAAGTTTGCAGGAAGTGGTGGGCTGCTCCCTCCTCTCAATATTAGCCTCTGGCAATTCGTGGAAGCGTTTGATTGTTTGCATGCGCCATCTGTCTGTAAACTCGAGTCGGCAGCTGGTGAGAGCGGCGCTCCATGTTTGGCGTCACCTGATGGAAAATGGACCAGCTGAGGCGTGGCGCTGGCTTCGCTCCAAGAATTCTAAACCCTTACTTTGATACTACCTCTGTACGGCGGCAGATGGACAGTCACTAAACTACCGCCCCCTCCCGTCCTCACTCTCCGAAAATTTAATCTCCATCCTCCACCTGAACTCTTCCATGCCCATGCACACGATTTTTTCTCTCTTTCGTTCCATCAATACTACGATCGCCTGTTAAGTCTTCAGGGATGTGAGATGGAGTTTTAAAAAAGTTTGTTTTTGTCTAAATAATTTCAAAACTATATTTGTTTTTTTATATCAATCTAAACACATGAAAGACTTTAAAGTGTTCCCATGACTAGAATTTTCAAGAGAGACAGAGAAAGAGAAAGAGAGAGTCAGTCAATCAGTCAGTCCTGGTTCACTCACCAACGTTCATTCACTTTAGTTCCCTGACGAGCCGAGAAATTATCTTCCCATCTTTTCCCTCCAGCATCGACACGTTTCTTCGTATGTGTAGTGAGGGTTGGAGGGGAGCGTAGGAGAGGCTGGATGAGAGAGCCAAAATGAAGCAGGTGTTGCGCAGTGCGGCGTGTCTCTCTCTCTCTCTCTCTCTCTCTCTCTCTCTCTCTCTCTCTCTCTCTCTCTCTCTCTCTCTCTCTCTCTCTCGTTCTTCAGACACAATGGGTTCCTCATGCATCACGTGGCTTGCTCCTGCAATATCGAGAAGATTGGAACAGATATTTATAGCTTCCCTGTATTCGTCTCTTCTTGCTATTTTTTTCTCTCTCGCTTTGTATCGACTAATCATTTTCAGTTTTCCAAATATAGTGAGCGTAGGATATGCAATGTTGAAGTTTTAGTCCGGGTATCTTTCGTTACTGATTGATACATACCTTTCTACATGCATTTTTTTTTTTCTTATTTATAAACTGTTTGCAAATATTTGAGAAGCATTTGAAAAGATTTATTCATTCATCCAGCCATCCCTTCAACTATCGATCTTTCCATCCACTCCTCATTCCATCTATTTATCATTTATCCATACAACTATCCATTTATTCATACATATCTACTCATTTAACTATTAACTACTTATCCAATTATATTCATCCATCCATCAATTTATCCATCCATCCTCTCATTCATTCAGTCATCTATCTATCCATCTATCCACCAATCCATCCATATATCCACTGAATATGAGAAGTGTACTGACGGTGGAATGCTAAGCTGTGGGTGGTGGCGAGCACAGCACCATGAAATCAGCGCCTTGAACTTGTGCGCTTGGGATCGGCAGGAGCAGTAAACTTGTACAGGTTCCAGTTTGGGAGTCTGCGCTAATACCATCCCAGTCTGGTCTATATTCTCTTGGTGTCTTTTGTCCATGTGTGCTATCGAAGTAGAAGTAGAAGGATGTGGTACGTTTTCCAGTAATGCCGCTGGATTCTGTGCTTCTGTATCAAAATTGCAGCTCCCGATGTGTGGATAATGTTGGTTGTTATTAATACAATACATAACCCACAGATAATTGGGGTGTGTGTCTCCAAAATTAGTTCCATTTCTGTGTTGGCTTCGGTTCTGATGTCGCTACTGATTATATATAAAGTGATCCTGTGTTTCTATATCATATTTGCAGCTCCCGAAGTGTTGATAATTGCCAGTTGAATCCGGTGTCTGCCTCCAAAATTAGCTCCATTTCTGTTCTGGCTTCGGTTTTGATGTCGCCGTTGATTAAAGAGATTCTGTGCTTTTGTATAAAATTTGTAGCTCCCGATGTGTCGATAATTGGTATTTCACTCTGGTATCTGCCTCCAAAATTATCTGCATTTCTGTTCTGGGTTCGGTTTTGATGTCATTGATGGGGCGGTCTGTGTGATGCGGGATTAAGTTTTCTCTAATCCAGGTGATGTACGTGCCGCTAATCCCTGTTTGAATGTGCCGTCGATCTCGGTTTTAATGCGCCGCTAATCCAGGATTCTTCACACTCTTCTGAATTGGTGTTATGATTTTGATCCTTGTGTAGTGAGATGACCTGCCAGCGCTATCACCACCTCATGCACGGACACGCCATCAAGTGATACAATCTCGATAAATTATCCGGCTCAACCATTACACTGCACAATAGCCATTACTTCAGAAATGTTTGGTTATTACTGTGATATGCCAAAGCGGGAACTGTTGCAATCTCCAGTACTCCTCTCTGCATCTAGATAATACAAATACGCTTCACTAACAAGGGTGAACAGTCGCATTTATCACCTGCTGCTGTGACGAGAATATAGAAACATAAAAGTGGGAATCAGCAAGAGGTTGTCAGGCCTACACGTGGCAGTTCTTGTATGAGTAAAGCTACATAATTCTATCTAACATCCCCATCCATAAATTTATGTAATGTTCTTTTAAAGCTCCCGATTGACTCAGCACTAACAACATGACCACTGAGTCCGTTCCACTCATCAACCACTCTGAAAACAGTTCGATAGAGTGTCTAACTTTAAATGGTTGTTTTCTATAGTTTTGTGAAGAATCTTTTTATTCAACACTTCTGTGACTGATTTTATACGTATGCAACCTCGCTATGGAGAAAGTGACTCTTCTTATTGTTTTAGTTCTGTTCGATCCACACTTAGGCCAAGTCTGTTGTTGTTTTCCTTTTTCCTTCTTCTCCTTCTTCTTCTTCTTCTTCTTCTTCTTCTTCTTCTTCTTCTTCTTCTTCTTCTTCCTCTCTCCCTTACATGATTGGCCCCATTTCCTGATTTGCCTCAATTTTCGCGATTTGCTGTAATTTTCACCCCTTCCTTCCCTTCCCCATCCTTTTCCTCGCCTCCTCTCTTTTGTTATCCTTTCATTCTGTTGTTTTTAGTTTCTTATTCTGACCTCTGTATGTGTGGGCTTGGGCTCTCATCCTCTCTCTCTCTCTCTCTCTCTCTCTCTCTCTCTCTCTCTCTCTCTCTCTCTCTCTCTCTCTCTCTCTCTCTCTCTGTTTCGTTAATTGATTTTCCCCTCCAGCATGATACATTTTTCTCTCCCTGCACGTTTTTTTTTTATTCTTTTTTTTTTTCCAGTGTTACGTTTTCTTTTCTTTCTTTCTTTTAGCATCTCCCCACATTCTTAAATTTTATCCTCCTGATCTCACTTGCTATTATTTCTTGCTCTTATTTTCTCTTCCTTAATCTTCTTCTTACCTCTTTTTTATTCTCGTCCATGTTCTTTTTTCTAACTTCTTTTATACTTGTGGTTTTATTCCAGTATTTTCCTTTTTCTTATTATTTCCTTCTTCTTTCATGTCTGATAATCTCACATGATTTCTCTTCATCTCCTTTATTTCTTTCCTGCGCCTTCCTTCCTCTTCTTCTCTCTCTCTCTCTCTCTCTCTCTCTCTCTCTCTCTCTCTCTCTCTCTCTCTCTCTCTCTCTCTCTCTCTCTCTCTCTCTCTCTCTCTCTCTCTACAAACCATCTTTCTTTCTACCACTTTTATTTCTTTACCCTTGTATTTTATTCTCCGTGTGTTTTAAATCCTGGTCATTCCATCCCTTTCCCTTTCATCTTCACCCCTTTTCTCCTACCTTGCTACTGCCACCAATCCTCCTGACCCGACGCTGGCCAGAGACAAATGCATCGTCTCCCAACATCCACACCATTAGGCCGGACCCTTTATCGCTCTGTTTCAACACGTCACTTCTTTCCTCAGAGTGTGAAACTGTATGTACGTGCCGCCTATGCATGCAGTCTTTCCCTTGAAGCTCTCTTGTTTGAGGGACAGAGGGGAGAAAGGGTGGGAAGGCAGTTAAGAGAACCTATATTGTGTGTTTTTTATTCTTCCTCACCTAGTTGTCAGTTTTGTAGTTGCTGCCATAACAGTTCTGAGTTGTTGTTGTCGGTATAGGAGTGTGAGCTGGCCGGATGTACTAGTGATGGTTGGTGTCAGTGGTGTAAACAACTTCTACGGTGAGAGCAGTTTAACGGTGCTCTCTCTCTCTCTCTCTCTCTCTCTCTCTCTCTCTCTCTCTCTCTCTCTCTCTCTCTCAGCGTTATATGGACATAAAAATAAAGGGAAACATTTCGTACATTATATATTCTAAACTAAAACTATTCTTACTTAGTGCGCAAAGATTAACCTCTAATTGAACCCATCGCTCCGTGAAATGCGTTGGGTGAGAATGATGTGCCCGCAATTATGGCGAGCACGTGGCAAGGTTACAAGAAGCTACAAAAATTAACGAAGTATTATGCATTTTCTATCTAAGTTTTTGATTTATGGCTTTATTTATTATTTTGCTTTGTTGGTTTTCCTGGTTTGGTGGAGTGTGCTTAAATTTTTCTTGCGATTTGATGTGAGTGTAGTCCATTGTTGAGTTATTCTCCTCCTGAATGTTATTTGCTCTTTCGGACATTTTGTAAAAGGAAAGGGAAATGGTTAGTTAGTTAGTTTTATTGACCAAAATATGCATGTTTACAGTAAAGCCAAAGTTGCAACATTCCCACTGGTCCAAATAGAGAATTATACTTTTACAAACATAAATGAAAACACTGTCACCTAAGTATTCTTTAACATTAGGCCATGCAAAGGAACAATCATTAATAGTCACTAGCATTACTAATGAAGCTAATATAAATATATATTCCACCACAATGTGACGAATTTAAGTACAGTATCGACCGAAGTATTTACATCATTCTAATTAAGTATTTTCTTTTTAGGTCCTATGAATATCCAGCACCTCATACACATACCCACTCAAAGTACTTACGTCTTCTGTCTCATTAAATAACTTATTCAAATTTCGGTTTCGTATCATATCATTTTTTTTTTTTTTTTCGCATACGATAAAGCGTTGGCCTATTGACTAGTGCTTTTTCAGGTGTTTGAAGTTCCTTTCTTTTGAATTAGTGTTATGGCAGCTTCTAATATTTAGGTATTAATTCCTTCAATACCGGGACGCTTTTTTACCATAAGTTTTGCGTACGATTTTATTCCCATTATGAGCTGTCTATGGAGATCAGAAGATTGATATCCACAGTCTTCACTATTCTAATCACCACACAAGTTTCTGAAACTGTATAAAATCACCAGAGTAAGGAGAACGAAGGTCAAAAGATTCATGGTCACAGTCTTCACTATTCTAATCTCCACATGAGTTTCTGAAGCTGTATGAATATATAGTAAGCAGAAGGAATATGAAAACGCGTCATTGTACTGAAAGGTTTAAGTCAAATCTACCAGCCTAGCAGCATACACGGTAAATTGCTCTTGGGTTCACTGTTAATGTGATATACTACAGAAAACGATTTTTTTTTCGAGGAACCTTAACACGACCTTTTTTTTATAACATTTTTCTCCAGTAGCAAAGAATTCGTACCCCCGGCTCAAAGGTACCGCCAGGGCTGCCACACACGCGAGACAACAATACATTTAAGTTGGTCTGCCTTTGAACCCTTCTTCTGAGGTGTAACTTCTTCATTTTTAAACATGAGCGTCTTTGCCTTCAAACACCTCGAATCCTGTAATGTCTTCCATCTGCTATCACTGTTACCTGTCACGCTATCGGTCCATACAGAGTGGAAAGCACACCTCTGCCTTACTGCCTTTCTCCTCTCTTTTAACTCCTTCGGTATCAAGACACGTTTCTATATTCTTTCTGGTTACTATTTGGTGATTTTATACAGCTTCACAAACTCATGTGGGGGATTGAAATAGTGAAGACTGTGGCCATTAATATTCTGACCCACATAGATCCTTTCTATTGTCAATAAAATGGTCTAATCGTACACAAAACCCGTGGTGAAAATGCGTCTCAGTATTGAAAGGGTTAACATACAGTGTTACACCTCAAAACATGTTAAAAACGGATTTTTTTTCTAATCTGCATGTTTAGGAAATGTATATGTTTGTTTGTGTACCTTGATTTTTAAAATTTTGAGTAGATACGAAAGTAAATTCAAGGTTATTTTTTTCCGTCTCGTCGTCTTATGATGTGGAGTTCCATCGCTGCAGTCTTCGATGTCTACTTCATCTCGTGAGGCGTGTCAGATTGTCAGATTGTTTACTGTACACATAGTAAAGAACTTCTCAGGAAAGTGATAATAGGAAGTTAGCGAAGATTATGTATGCATCGCTGCCTTACTTCTACACCCTGGTATATTTTATTCAGGGCATCATCATCTAGCGTGTTTGATGTCTGTCACTAAACACACACACACACACACACACACACACACACACACACACACACACACACACACACACACACACACACACACACACACACTCTCTCTCTCTCTCTCTCTCTCTCTCTCTCTCTCTCTCTCTCTCTCTCTCTCTCTCTCTCTCTCTCTCTCTCTCTCTCTCTCTCTCTCTCTCTCTCTCTCTCTCTCTCTCTGAGCTCTCGACAACAGTCATTTGTTTATGTTTACCAGGTTCGTGCATCAGAGTTGTTGATCTAGTTTATAGCTGAAACGAGAATTGTCGACATTGATTCCTCTCACAGCCTCGCGACACAAAATGGAAAGCGAACGGCACCAGACTCGGCTACTACATTGGACTCTTATCAGCCGTCACTGCTCCGACTGGCCGTGATAGTCGCGTTGTCAAGCTGCCCAGGGAGTGTTAAGGTGCCCTGCCAAGGTATATAGGTTAGTGTTGTATTGTATTTCGTATTTCTTCAGTTTGCTAGGAATGTGATTGTCTTCGCTCTCTCAAGGTAGGTTGGCGTTGTAGTTTGCTTTGAGTATAGTTTATTGTTCGTGGCTGTTTTCCATGCTATTTTAAGTCTTATTCTGTCTTTTATGTCTAAGAAAGTAGGCATCTTCCTTATTACCCCTTGAGTACCATGACGCGTTTCCATATCCATTCTGCTTACTATTTGGTGACTTTATACAGCTTCACAAACTTACGTGGGGGATTAAAATAGTGAAGACTGTGGCCATTAATCTTATGACCTCCATAGACTCTTCCTAATGTCAATAAAATGGTCTAATCGTACACAAATCTCAAGGTAAAAATGTGTCTCAATCCTGAAATGGTTAAAGAAAGAAGACAAAATGAAGCAAAAGGATGTTATGGGTGTATGATTTATCCTCCGTCAGTGTCAGCTTCTCAAACACCTGTGAAACTCGCGGACCGAAATACTAATGGAAAGGTTACGCGGATTTGTCATGTAATACAGATACACGTTTAGTTCTATATGCGCACCTGTCGATATGGTAACGGAGCGGATCTCTCACAACTTTAACCCATCGATACAATCACCCATAGTTGTTCATACGCGCCTTCCCTAGTAGAATTGCTGTACATACTCTTCCTCTCTTGACCCTTTTAGTACTGGAAAGCATTTTTACCTAGAGTTTTGGGTGTGATTATACGATTTTATTTACTTTAGGAAGTGTCTGGAGATTATAAGATTAATGGCCACAGTCTTTACTATTTTAATATCTGAAGCTGTATAAAAATCTTCAAATGGTAAGCTGAATAAATATGAAAACGCGTCATGGTATTGAAGGGGTTAATTGTAATCCTGTAACGTATAAAGAAGCGAAACATAAATCACCTAAGAATAGTCATAGATTCATCGTTATTCTATTTGGATATTGATCAGTAACCCATGAAGAAAAACCTGAAAGCCTGAGAAATCTGAACACGTAGAAAGGGAGAAAGATATCAAATGGAAGAGTACAGGCGTAGAGGAAGAGACGGAAGAAGGTTAATGGTTGAAAGGTTGATGGAGCGATGGGAAAACACAGAGGAAGGTGGAATATGATACTACTGGTGGGCAGGATCCAGGACGGTCAGCAAGAAGGAAGAGAAGATGGAAGGGAAGTGGCAGGCGAGAATATAGAGCTAAAAGGAAAAGAATAGAGAGTATAGAGATAGAAGGGCGAGATGGAAGGCCAGTGGCAGGTGAGAGTATAGAGCTAGAAAGAAGAGTATAAAGAATATAGAACTAGAAGAAAGAGAAGACGTAAGGAAGTGGTAGACGAGAGTATCGAAGCTAGTAGGCGAAGATGGAAAACACTGCAAGATGTGTTAAAAGCTTGCGGATAACTTAACTTCCTTATAGATTGCTTGTATTCTTGATAAGGTGAGGAGACAGAGACAGGGAAAGTAGACCAACAAACAAAGAATAAAGACTAAGAAAACCACAGACAATATTCCCATTTCGTAGACGACCACCGATAAACAGTAAACAAGCAGCAGTAGTGTGTGTAGGAGCAGCTGACGAGAGCGGGTCGAGGTCGCTGGGAATGTTGTAAAAGGATACCAATTAACTCTGGCAACACACCTCACCCGCTGCGCTGACCCTGACGAGGCACCGACACAGTAATAGAGCGCACGTGACCAACCCGGACAGTTTTTGTTGTAATGTTAGTTGGCTTCTGTGTTTCCCTGTCTTGTCTTTTGTGGTGAGTGGGTTGCTGTCTACCTCCTCTGCTTTCATTCTTTTTCTCTCGTTCTATTTTTTGGTCTTTTTAGTTAAGGTGAATCTGATTTTCCTTCATATTTTTATCGCATTTTAGATGTGTGTGTGTGTGTGTGTGTGTGTGTGTGTGTGTGTGTGTGTGTGTGTGTGTGTGTGTGTGTGTGCGTGTGTCTGTGTCTATGTATGTCTGTCTGTCCGTCTGTCTGTCCGACCGTCCGTCCGTCTCTTTGTCTGTCTGTCTGACTGTCTGACTCTCTCTCTCTCTCTCTCTCTCTCTCTCTCTCTCTCTCTCTCTCTCTCTCTCTCTCCCCAAGATTCGATAGTCCTAGAGAAAATGCGAATATACAAGACTCTTTGCATTTCTCATTAAAAGAAAAAAGATCATGGAAACGTAAAAATATTCTCATTCATATTTGAGATGCGTATGTTAGAATATGCCATCTCAATTTCCCATGAGCTTCTTCTTCCTTTTGTCTTACTCACTGGAATTGGCATCTTCAACCACTTGCTCCTGCATATTTTTAAGTCTTCTCGGAAAGAACTCCAACTCAGACGAATGTTACGTAGTTTTTATGTATGTATATTTTTTTACCTGCATTATATTTCATCTTGCTCAGCTGAATCTTGTCTCTCTTTCAGGAATCGTTATTTTTTATCTCAGGTTTAAAGGTCTTTCACTTTTTCTCCATGTTTGTTGTAAGAATGTTCTCCATTAATTCCTGAAAGTTATAGTTATTTATTGAAGCTCAATGCAATGTTAGGTAGAGCTGAAGTCAGAAATTGAGTAAGCTTCTGCACTGACTCCAATTTCAAGCTGTCATATTTGCTAAGAAGCTTATGTAGTCATATTTTGTTTTAACCCCTTCAGTACCATGACGCGTTTCCATATTCCTTCTACTTACTATTTGGTGATTTTATACAGTTTCTGACACAAAGATACGAAGGATTAAAATAGTGAAGACTAGCCATTAATCTTCTTACCTCCATAGTCCTTTCCTAATGTCAATAAAATGGTTTAATCACATCCAAAATTCAAGGTAAAAATGCTTCCCAGTACTGAAAGGGTTAATGAAACCATCACAGTATCTGCCCTGTCATTATTAAGAAGTGTTTTGTGTGTCCAATGAAAATATGCGATTTAATTTGCAATGTAAACTGCTTTCCTGGTTTTATGTTATTCTCTTAAGTGTTATTTATTATTCCTTCGTTATGTAAATAATATCGAGAACAATGTATTATTTTGTTTTGTTTTTGTTCGGGGTGTTGTTCTGGCACGTTTTTCTCCTTTGTGTATGTGTAACACGTTGTGAATGGCTCAGAATAAAAGTTTGGTTAATTGCCTCTCGCCATCAAAACGGAAATACCAGAGAAGCGTTAGGAAAAGATTAGTTGATTTATATTAACTACGTCTCATCTCCATCTTGCAGGTGAGGAGGAGTCTAGAAATATTTATTACATATTAAAGGAAATAAATGAAAAATATATGTACATCATGAGTGTTGGAAGTACATGACATTGAATATCATTATTATAATATTACACATTAGATTATGTAACGGTGCGTAGCTACACCTGCAACTTTATTCAGACATCCAGTAATATTAATGGTAAGTGTACACGCAGAAACATCTGGCTTTATTTTTTCATCCTAATTTATCTCACTATTATAGCTTCGAAAACATTACTAATTAGTTTCAGTATTTTAAGACCCCAAGTTAATTTTGCATAGGTGTAACGTTTCCACAGCACAAAATTCCCGCAAAAAAACAAGAATAAAAGCGCATTAAGATTTACTGACTGGCTGTGTGGATTTCTGACTTCCTGATGTTATTTCCCAGACGAGAAAGCATAATATTAATAAGTATTTCAAGTTACGCCTGACCTGTCCGCAGTGTAGGCGTAACGTTACAACTGAGTCATTATTAGGAAACGCGCATTACAGTTGAGATATTAGTAAACATGTGCGTCAGCTTAATAAATGTGTACGTCAATTTGTGTTCCATTACTAGGGAAACCTTGAACTTTTGAATATGAATGTGTGAGAGAAATATGAGATCATTATACTAAATTTCTTTGTCTATAACGTGGAGATCTAAAATGTAAAGATATATATGTGTGTGTGAGAGAGAGAGAGAGAGAGAGAGAGAGAGAGAGAGAGCATTAATTTATCCTCATACGTGTTGCAGCTTCTCTCGTTGTGTTGTTGTTCACCGCGACACATCCTGGTCCATTTGAAAACTTCCTCTCCCTCGCCTTTAATTCCCGAAAACACACACACACACACACACACACACACACACACACACACACACACACACACACACACACACACACACACACACACACACACACACACACACACACGGAGTAATTATGAGGGAACATTATCCTACACTTTAAAGAGAAATGCTCAGAACAAGGTGATATTTTTACTTCATCTCCGGACGTAATAAAGACATTTTTTTTCCCTTCACCTAAGTAATGACAGCGATTAAGGCGAGCGAAAAATAGTGAAGCAGGAGGTGGGTTCTCGAGGGAGCCAAACGAATAACGGGTTTAGTTTGTTCCCTCAGGATTTGTGTTCGGCGGAGCAGGGCCAATGATTCCTGGATGGGAGGCAGGTGAGCGTGTACTAATTGACTAGGAAAAGAAAGAAGCGTTCCCCCCACCCGCTCATCTACCCAGCCACCCAACCAACCAACCATGTTTTCTTTGTTATATCCAGCCTGTTCTCATTAATCTCTCTCTCTCTCTCTCTCTCTCTCTCTCTCTCTCTCTCTCTCTCTCTCTCTCTCTCTCTCTCTCTCTCTCCCGTGTGTGTGTGTCCAGCTGTCAAGGTGTGTGTAGAATTTCCTTGCACTGCTTCCTTTAATTGCCTCTATGTGTCAGGAGTCAAGAGCCACGTGGCGGTTATTAATGCAAGCTGCTTTCTCGCAAATGGATATTACTGTGATGGTGATATATTATTTGAGAGAGAGAGAGAGAGAGAGAGAGAGAGAGAGAGAGAGAGATTATCATTTTGTATATGTTTCTCTTTTTCGTATTTCATATTTTGCATGGTTGAATTGAAGCGGAAAGAGAAAATTTTTAAATGATTTGTTTGGTAAAGATTTTTCCTTCTAATGGTGAATGAGAGCTAGCTTGAAAAATATCACACACACACACACACACACACACACACACACACACACACACACACACACACACACACACACACACACACACACACACACACACACACACACACACACACACACACACACACACACACGAGGTAGTACTTTTCACTTTTCCAAAGATTAAATTCATCTACTTAATTTCGAAGCCACAACAAACCTTCTCCCCTCACCCACCTATCTCCACACGTCTCGCTTCCTCTCAGTCACCCTCGCCTCACTCCATCAGATCCCCATCAGCCTCATTATTGCCTCCTCTCTATCCTGATGCCTTTTTCTGGAACTCTCGCGTAATTTATGGTGGTATGATTTTTGTTCTCTCTTAAGTGTATGCAAATAGATATGAGCATGTTGAGACCATAAATATGTTTTTTTTCTTTTCTTTTCTTTTTTTTATTATTGTGTTTTTCCTCTCAGTTTTCGGAGATAATTTTCAGAACGAAAGCAGAAATGTCGTTCAGGTGTTCAGTTGCGAAATTTTTGTTCATTAGTAGTGTTCTTTCGTTTGTTGTTCTTGCTTTTTCATTTTCTTTTCCTTCTGTGCTAAATGAAGAGTGCTTTCTGTGCAATTCTATTACCGTTCTGACGTATTTTTTATATATTTTATCTGCTAAGTGAAAGGAAAATATCATCCATTCATGTTATTTTGCATGTGCCTGAAATTTATTTATTTTTGATTAGAAGTGAAAGAGTCAATCCTCCGTTAGAAAGGTGTTTATGGGGTTCATGTCCCGGCTGCAGTCCGAGATACGGCACAGTGAGTGGAAACAGACACCTGAGTTACTCCCAGTTATAGTGAAAGATATGCCCGAGGGAAGACTGGTATCCCATCTTGTTATTTCCCAGCGGCGTGTGGCTCTCGTGACGCCTTCAACTGCTCTGAACGATTGCAGGCAGTTCATGGAGTGTGTCAGGGAAGGGACTATTGCTGGGGGCATCAGCGATCATCTCCACTCCATGCCGTTGATAATGTGCGTTGCGAAATACTTGTGTTTTGTATTATATCACATCAAGCGACTATCTCCACTCCATGCTGTTGATAATGTGCGCTGTGAAATATTTGTGCTTCGTGCTTTATCACATCTACATATATCAGTCCAGTATATATTAATTGGCCAAGGATTTCAATGAACGATATAGTGCTACGATTGACTGACGCATTCACTCCACCATCATTTGTTATGCCATGTCTCTTATTTACACATTACAATCGTTGCCATTTGATAGATATTTCTCAAAGAATTAGGTTGTTATTTTTTATGTAAGAGGGGAGACATGGGCAAGGGCAACAAAATATATAAAAAAGGTTCACTCAGTCGCCAGTTCCCTTACAGGTCCGAAAGGTCCAAAAGACAGGGATAAATGTTTGGATCTTTGGCTCTTTGTTAGTCTTCCCTCAAGCCTCACGTCTGTATGTGATCCTGGGTAGACGGACGGACTGAGAAGCAATCGTACCTAACAAAAAACAGAAATTTCCTAGATTAGCTTTTCCAGGACTGACTGATGACCACAGCTCAGACAGGCTCAATATACCCTTGTGTGACTGGAGTTCCGAGTCCAAGTTACGCAACTCCTGCAGTTCGAAAGCTTCCTTTGCACCAGGAGTTGCGGTACCTTCAAAGAGCAGCTCCGTGCGGCCGTGCATCCTGTAGGGCTGTGCAGTCTCACGGCAGCACCGAAGTTGTGGTGTATTAGGCGCTGCAAAGTGAGGCGTACGAGTAATATAGGATGCATCGATAAATTTCAGAAAAGGAAGGAGGAAGGATGTTGTAAGTCTTAATTCTCTTCCGTTTTTTTTTTTTTTTTTTTTTTTTTTTTTTACTTGAAAAGGTACCTAAAGAGAATATTGAAGAAGAAAAAATTGAATGTAAAAAGAGAGATTGTTTTATATTTTCTTTTCACAGGAGCATAAATATTCAGTCATGAACAAATTAAGTTGCAGCGAAGTGGGAAATATATGAGAGAAGGCAACGCGCTATTAATATCAAGAAGAAAAAGTTAAAACAACAAGATAAGGAACAGTTTGCCCTCTCCCTTCTCCCAACACCTCCCGCTCTCAGACCATCACAAGAGGGCACGGGAGGGTCGGGAAGAGGGTGGGAAGACAGATTAGGATTGCCAGAATGATGCATTGCAGTTCTGGCCATACTTAAGAGCAGAGTATAGGTGGAAGGGAGAGTGGAAGACTGAAATAGGTCTCTGTTAGTGTTGTTACCCAAGGGCGTCTTTATGAGGAGGAAATATTAAGCCTCTTGAAATATAAAGCATGTGAGTGGTGTGTGTGTGTGTGTGTGTGTGTGTGTGTGTGTGTGTGTGTGTGTGTGTGTGTGTGTGTGTGTGTGTGTGTGTGTGTGTGTGTGTGTGTGTGTGTGCGCGTATGTGTAATTTTAACGGTTCATTGATCACGGTGACATTTGTTAGCATTATTTACCTCTCAAACTTGTCAATTAAAGCAGCATCGAATAGAATGTTTGAATTCCATCTACAAGTCCCCTGCGTGACCTGTAAACCCAACACACCTGCGCCGCCCTTCCCATCAACACATCCCCGGCAAGAGCCACAATAAAACGCTACGAACTCCATCACACTGCTGCGTTAGGTCCTTTCTGACTGTATTATCTAAGTAAACTTTGATTACGGATCTGGACATCACAAAGTATCTATTTCTCCAATTTATATGCAAATGTGATCGGATGTCACCCGGCCTCGAAAGATTCTTTATTTGATCACCGGCAAGCGAGAGAGGAGAGGCACTCCACTCCTTACGCCCCCGGGGACTGGGAATTGAGACGACTCACTCTCTCTCTCTCTCTCTCTCTCTCTCTCTCTCTCTCTCTCTCTCTCTCTCTCTCTCTCTCTCTCTCTCTCTCTCTCTCTCTCTCTCTCTCTCTCTCTCTCTCTCTCTCTCTCTCTCTCTCTCTCGACCTGCTTGTTTACCCATTCATACCTATGTCCAAAATTGCAATACAAAATAAGGAAATAGGTATGACAAAATAGAAGGACTTGCGTCACAGGGTTTACAGATTGTACATAATGCAAATCTAGGGGAGTAATAATTGTTATTACACATAGTAACTGAAGTAGAAATCTATGTAAACAGATTCAGTATTCAGTATGTTCTATTAGCTATATGAATTAATAACGCGTGTGTGTGTTCTGTGTGTGTGTGTCCAGAGGAGTCTTTGGAATATCTCTGAGTGAAGTGTAACCCTGAACCACTATGAGTCATTCCTGTGCTGGGCTTAAAAATAATAATGGTCGTGATCTTTCCGTGCATAAATATAACACCAGAGTGTATTGCAGGCACTCCACTTGCAATAGTAATTTACGTGTGAATGTATGAATAGATGAGTTTGTTCGGAAAGGTTACGCATGAACCTTTCACAATGTCAATATTCTCTGCCATCCAAAAACTCACGACAATATTATTTTACCCTCTGCCCACGTGTCATAATTCAGCTGTTTGTGCACGCCGATTCTAATCTAATAACTGCCGCACTTGCAGGACTGGATTCCACACGTTGTTGTATAATTCAAAGCAAAACGTGACACATGTGAAAAATGTCGAAAGTTTAACTGAGGGCGGTATGAACAAGGGAATGTTGGCCATGCTATGCATTCACAGGTTTGTGGTGACGCAAGAGGCACCGCAAACATGAGGAAAATGAAAAAGCCTTATATCATGTTGAAAAGGTTAGTCGCATTTTTCATCCCTTTCCACTGGCTAAAGCTTGGAAATTGATGTCCCCTCCCACTGTTTCCCCTTCCGGAAACTTGACCTGTTTCTAGAAAGGACCAATAAGGCGCCTCTGAAACATACGAGTGACTGATCACCTGGTTTGGAAATTTCTTATGTTAATCTCTTACTGTCGAATTATTTTTTCTATGTGTTTACTCTTAGCGTCCTTCACACGAGAATTAAAAAAAACATATATTCGTATGTTTACCACTACAATTTTTTCTTAGCCTCTTCAATACCGGGACACATTTTTACTTGAGTTTGATGTACGATTAGACCATTTTATTGACATTAGGAAGGGTCTGTGGAGGTCAGACGATTAATGGCCACAGTCTTCACTATTTTAATCCACACATAAGGTTCTGAAGCTGTAGAAAATCACCAAATAGTAACCAGAATGAATATAGAAACACATTCTGGTATTGAAGGAGTTAATAAGATATCTTTTTCCCATATTCTTACTATACATAGCTACTCATAAAATCGTCACATACCCAAACACCATTTTTGGCAATAATACAGCGAAATTGAAGCAGAGATGAATTTTTCACATCAAAATTGAAAAAAATATCCATAAGCCCTTCGTTGTATCTGGAATAGTGTTGCTCCAGGGAAAATTATGTTTTATTTTCATCTTGACGTGAAAGGGGAAGGTGGAGAGAAACTGAATGACGGAGGGGGAGAACAAAAGAGGTTCAAAAGGTTAAGAGCAAAGAGGGAAGCAAGTGGAGGACCTCGCTGATGAAAGTGATGTGGACTGTTGCAAAGTGTGTGGTTTTAAGGGATGGTGAGCACTGAAAGGCGAGAGAGAGAGAGAGAGAGAGAGAGAGAGAGAGAGAGAGAGAGAGAGAGAGAGAGAGAGAGAGAGTCTATGTGTGCGTCTGTGCGAAAGAGAGAGAGAGAGAGAGAGAGAGAGAGAGAGTGTCTGAGAGAGAGAGAGAGAGAGAGAGAGAGAGAGAGAGAGAGAGAGAGAGAGAGAGAGTGTGTGTTTATGTGTGCATCTGTGGAAAGAGAGAGAGAGAGAGAGAGAGAGAGAGAGAGAGAGAGAGAGAGAGAGTGTCTATGTGTACGTCTGTGGGAAAGAGAGAGAGAGAGAGAGAGAGAGAGAGAGAGAGAGAGAGAGAGAGAGAGAGTGAGAGAGAGAGAGAGAGAGAGAGAGAGAGAGAGAGAGAGAGAGAGAGAGAAGTGTGTGTGTGTGTGTGTGTCAGCGGGCGCGTTCACTTAAATACATTACTTCGTTGTTTTTCTCACGGACGAATTAACCTCATTAATAATTAACTCGTGCATTAAGGAGATAGTCGAGCCATTATAATTAGAATGTTGCACTTCAGCGAATAATTATAAAAGAAAACGTGCAGGGTAACTTAATATTGAGTCGTCTTCTCGCAAGTTGTATTACCTACTTTCCATTCCATTGGTTTGAGTACCCTTCCGTAGTGGTGGTGGTGGTGGTGGTGGTGGTGGTGATGACAGGTGGTGATCTGCAGTACGTAGTAGTGGTGGTGGTGGTGGTGGTGATGACAGGTGGTGATCTGCAGTACGTAGTGGTGGTGGTGGTGATGACAGGTGGTGATTTGCAGTACGTGGTGATGGTGGTGGTGATCTGCAGTACGTAGTGGTGGTGGTGGTGATGACAGGTGGTGATCTGCAGTACGTAGTGATGGTGGTGGTGATGACGGGTGGTGATCTGCAGTACGTAGTGATGGTGGTGGTGATCTGCAGTACGTAGTGATGGTGGTGGTGATGACGGGTGGTGATTTGCAGTACGTAGTGGTGGTGGTGGTGGTGGTGGTGGTGGTGACCTGCAGTACGTAGTGGTGGTGATGTGCTGCTTCTGTTTCTATATTTGCCACGGTAATACTTTGCGAGTGAATGGAATTACTTTAATCTTTTTTATGTAAGAGGGGGAAGCTGGCCAAGAGCAATAATAAATAAATAAAAAAAGGCCCACTTAGTTGTCAGTCCCCTTGCAGGTCCAAGAGAGTTAGCTAGAAGAAATGGATAAATGTCTTGAATCCTCCCTCTTTAAATGAAGTCAAGTCATAGGAAGCTGGAAAAACAGAAACAGGTGGGGAGTTCCAGAGTTTATCAGAGAAAGGGATGAATGATTAGGAATACTTGTTAACATTTTAATGCCATACTTTAATAACAAATATTGAAAAACCCACGTGACGGAAATTCGGAACGAGCTTCTATATTGCAACTTCCTAGACACAGTAATGGAAATTCTTAGAACACTACGAATCTGATAAACACTTTGAAACACCATCAAGACAAGCACGAGTCGCAAGGAACCACAAGCACATCAAAGCAGAAGACTAACCCTTAACCCCATCTTGCCTTCATGTTCTCATCGCACAGAAGATACAGAACACATTACTCTCCTATATCACGCTTGCCCGCACCAGAGATAGATTTATGACATAACTTTCTTGAAAGGTCTCTGGGCCTGGCTGGAGTCTCAAATGTTGCACGTATCCCATAGCAGGACTCTTGGGGCTATTAATATGGAGGAGGAAAATAAATGAGCGGTAACAGCACCATTAGCATAGGAAGAGGAGAAAAAGGAATTAAGAGAAGGGAGAAGAAGAGGAAAAATTATTGTTGTTGTTATTGTTGTTGTTGTTGTTGTTGTAATATCATTTGCATTTTCACTCCATCTGTTCTGTATTCAGCTATTATTATTTTCAAATCCTCAAAAAACAGGTTAGGAGGAGAAGAAAAAGGAATTAAGAAGAAGAGAAGAGAGGAAAAGAAGAAAAGTTATTGTTGCTCTTCTTGTTGTTGTTGTTGTAATACCATTTGCATTTTCAGTCCATCTATTTTGTATTTAGCCATTATTATTTTCAAGTCCTCAAAAAATAGGTTACCATATCAGTTGTCTCAAAGCAAACCAGTGTCACGCTCTCATGGTGCCAAACGGGAAGGATACAAATGACTGAGGTTCGTTTTCTGAAATATTATGACGTCACATCTCGATTTCTTATGACATGTTAGCGGAAGAGATTGGGGACATTCGAGTGCTGCAGATTATTGTATTTGTAGTTCGGCAAAGATTCTGAACCATTCATAGATAAAATACCTCTACGCTCTCTCTCTCTTCCTCTTTGATACCCTAAAGACGGCATTGTGGAGGAAAGTTACATGTTGTCGCAGGGAAAAGAAGAGAAAGTTTGGATACCGAATGTCAGCTCTCCTATCCTTGTTTTCTTTGGCTCACGGGATGCTAAAGCATTCCCAGTGCAGCTGTAAGGGAAGGGACAGTGGCGGTCCAGTTGACGTGCGTAAGTGAAGTTCATAAATATGTGCCGGCAACTACCTGTGTCCGTGAATTATTTAGTGACAGGTGGCTTTTTTCGCGTGAATAGTTTATCGAGAGAGAGAGAGAGAGAGAGAGAGAGAGAGAGAGAGAGAGAGAGAATGTGATTGTTTATTCATTACATTTTTAATCAGATTTTTACGTGTTAGTAGATATTTGTTTCGCTTTTAGTGGAAAGTAATAGAGTATTTACTTTTGTGTGTTAGTCTCTCTCTCTCTCTCTCTCTCTCTCTCTCTCTCTCTCTCTCTCTCTCTCTCTCTCTCTCTCTCTCTCTCTCTCTCTCTCTCTCTCTCTCTCTCTCTCTCACGTAATTCAGAGCGCCACTGTCTCTGGGCCAGGAGTGGTTTTGCGACATGAATATGTAAGCATGAGTCCAACAGTTCTCAGAGTCCAGCTTACATAAACCTTAATGGTCCTTCCTTCCTTCCTTCCCTCAGTCCTTCCCACACAAGGAATTTATTTCACGGTTCACGCATCTACTTTGTTTCATACGTACGTATGTCAGAAACGCCCATGACGCGCCGCTGCCAAAGCGTGTGGTTTGAGCTGCAGATGAGAAATACTTAAGACATTCTCCTTCTCTGCCATGCCGGGAATCGGGGCTATGTGAAGTTGGTAAGCGAAGGAACAAGGAACAAGTCTCGTCTCACCGACACCATTTCCCTGGAGACACATTCCTCAAGAGCTTCAGCTGATGCGGCATCGAATACTGAGGGATGCATAATTTTGTTTTCTGCTGACTATGTACGTATGTCTTAAGATAATCCTCGTGTGTCCTTACCTTTGCATCTAAGGTCTTGCAAGGTGTCTGTTTGTTTTCTTTTTCACATAAGGAGACTAGAGGAAAGCGACATACAGCAACCAAGCAAGAGTAAAAATAGTTTGAAGCGTGAACTTCTGTGATAAAGAAATGATAAATAAATAATGCTGAATGTAAAAGTGAGCTCACAAACATTTGTAATTATTTGCTGCAATATGTCTACTTTTTTCCTTCACATAGGGAGACTAGAGAAAATCTACATACATCAACCAAGCAAGAGTATAAAAATAGTTTGAAACGTGAACTCCTGTGATAAAAGAAATGGTAAATAGATAATGCTTCATGTAAAAACCAATGAAAAATGAGCTCACAAACACTAATAATTGTTTATTGCCAGTGTTAGCTAACTTATGGAATCTTTGTGGTGTCTCTTCGGCAACAAGAGACACATCAAGAAGCGAATAAAAAGATCAGTAAACATAGGAAACAGACACGAAAAGTGAGCTCACAAATACTGATAATTGTTTCCTGCCAGCTTTACATAACTTGTGGAATCTTTGTGATATATCTTCAATAACAGACACACCAATAAACGGATGAACCGACTAGTAAACAGGAAACACTGCAAGAACCTCAGGAGGAATACAGTTCATAGTACAGACAAGCTGCCAACACACTTGAATGCTCGTATTTCTGTGATGGCATCGAGCGGTTTGAGGTCCCCTACGTACTACAGATTCACCCTAACTGTGATTGCCAGTGACAGATGGTTTGCCTGGTGGGAACGTTGTGTGCTGGGAACAGACCTCCATACTCCACAGTACAGTGAGACCGACTAGCACTTGAATAAGAAACTTGGCGAATGATATATGTGTACCTGAATAACTGACTAAGGATCTAGTGTGCGAAGGAAGACTAAAGATTTCACACTTTTTACCTTTGTGAATAATAATAGCAGGTGAAGCAATAGATTAACATGATTCACTGATATTTTTTTTCTTTTTTTGTGTAAGAGGGGGAAACTGGCCAAGGGCGATATAGAATGAAAGAAAAAGGTCCACTTAGTCACCAGTCCTCTTGCAGGTCCGAAAGAATTGGTCGAAATGTAGGAATAAATGTCTTGAAACTCCCTTCTTAAATGAGACGAAACTGTATAAGTTATATAGATTCGTAGAATGTTTTCCATCTTTACCAAATGCGAGTGTAAGATAAAATTAGCGTAATTTGATATATCTGTTTTGTTTTTTTTTCCTCTCTTTTTTTTCCTTGCTATTTAAACGACACTTCGTTTGGCATGGACTAAACAGAAACTTTGCCTATACTTCAGATACATTCGTGGTAAAAACCTTCCCAAGTGGAACCCAAACGTAATTTTTTATATATTAGTTTTGTTTATTTCGCATACATACGTGAGCTTCACAGAGTACGGTCCTTAATTAACCAGCGGTGCACGAATGTTTCCTCAGCTTGGGGTGACGCTTGGCCTGTGCTGCTAAACGTTTCCCGCATTCTGGCTGTTTCCCCCTGCGGTGAACGAGGACGACGGAAAAAAAATACAGGGACCTCTTAATCCCTTCAGTACTGGGATGCATTTATTCCATGAGTTTGCAGTGTGTGATTAGACGATTTTATTGATAATTAAGAAGGGTCTATGGAGGTCAGAAGATTAATGGCCAGAGTCTTCACTGTTTTAATCTCCCACATAAGTTTGCGAAGCTGTATAAAATCACCAAATAGTAAGCAGAATGAATAGGAAAACACATCACGGTATTGTTGGGGGTTAAACATACCTTTGTACTATGAATTCTCCAAACTATTACGTGACGAAGAGCAATTGAACTCTGTCTTTTATATCATCTTCTCACATAATTTTCCTCAGACACAAAACGAAACCACTGCACAACAATTACACAACAAAACTCTTACATCGATTCAGCTTCTACAGCGACAATGCTCATCAAATTCTAATCCATGAAGACCAAACCTTTCATATCCTGCGTGTTGACGTTGTATCATATTTCAAACGATGTGGGGGCCTCTAGCGGCAGGCAGCTTTCAGGAGGGCAGGCACGAGCTTTAGGCGATATAGCTGGGCTCATCCCCTGTCGCCGTCCTTACAATATTGCCCCATCACTCATCTCCACAGCTTGGGGGTCACGACTCGCCGGGTGTCTCCTCGTAAGATTTTTTTTTCCAGCAACACATAATGCGACTGTCTTAACGTCTTCAGTACTGGGACGCATTTTTTACCTTGAGATTTGTGTGCGATTAGACCATTTTATTGATATTAGGAAGGATATATGGAGGTTAGAAGATTAATAGCCACAGTCTTCACTATTTTAATCCCCCAACACATGTTTCTGAAGGTGTATAAAATCACCAAATAGTAAGCAGGATGAATATGGAAACGTGCCTTTGTACTCAAGGGTTAAGATCCATTGTAGCTTTCATAGTTGCTTTGCGTTTTGTGTTAGTAATAATGGTACATGAGAGGGTGAGGAAATAACATTAAGGAGACTTGACTATTATTATCAGGGAGATGAGGACATTTTTTTCTGAGTCATGTTTGATTATGTCACTCAAAAGAACACAGGAACATAGCTTCAAATTTGGTGAAAGTCTCTCTCGCTAAGGTTCTCACGCGTGCAATAGTGAGGAACTTGGGAAACGCTTGGAAAAGTGACAACGTTAGGTCAAAAAAAGGTGGTCTCTTGCGTACGAGAATTGGAACATCTTGTCAAGGGGATCTGCGGAGGTGATCGATCTCAAGACAGTAATGATATCAACAACAACAACAACAACAACAACGGAAAATAATAATAATAATAACAATAATGATGATAATAACAGAATACAGACTCATGATAATAATTCTGGTATCTTTTCAAAGTTATATGTTTAAGTTACACGAAGGTTTCTCTCTCTCTCTCTCTCTCTCTCTCTCTCTCTCTCTCTCTCTCTCTCTCTCTCTCTCTCTCTCTCTCTCTCTATATATATATATATATATATATATATATATATATATATATATATATATATATATATATATATATATATATATATCAATCTTTCTATCTACCAATATATCTTTCTCTCCAAAAACATTCAGTAGAAATTCATTCTAACTTTGCCTTTGATCTCCTGTGTTAAGCTGTCTTTACAAGAGAGAGAGAGAGAGAGAGAGAGAGAGAGAGAGAGAGAGAGAGCTGTGTGGCGGACACCACTTGTCCTGGTATTGTACCTTCAAAACAAAATACAATTTGTCTGCTGTTTTCCCCAGATGTGGCCGCTCTGACACTCCTGTCCTGGTGCAGCCTTGCATCCTTTCCGCAAAGCTTGCCTTTCATGGCGGTGAGGGTGGTGTGCACTACTCTGTCCAGCAGAAAGGTACACATGAAGCCTAGACAAATTTTGCTGGAAAATAGCGATTGAATGTTGATGAAAAGCGTTAGTGTTCACACACACACACACACACACACACACACACACACACACACACACACACACACACACACACACACACACACACACACACACACACACACACACACACACACACACACAAATCTGTATATTTTAGTCAGCATATAAGCCCTGACATGCTTTTTTATTCTTTTGCAAAATACACAATATTAACTATGGAACTATTCTAAAACAATATAAAACAATATTGACTGTAATGACGTGTTCGAGATAAGATGCACCAAGTGATACAAGCAAATCATTTCCCTGAGCTGCTCACGAAAATGGGTTTGATTCACGGGTCGTTTAAGGTTCGTGACGCCAAGGGAGGAGGAGGAGAGTTGTGCAGGGGGGAGGGAAGAGGAGGACGGCGGTGCGGGGGTGGGATGAGGAGAGCAAGATTTCTGTAATAGAATGTCTCATCTGGATGGGGGGTTCGGGATTACATTAAGCTACGTCTTCCTCTATTTATATGCTTCGGGGCTGGGATATCGATTTGAGGCACACACACACACACACACACACACACACACACACACACACACACACACACACACACACACACACACACACACACACACACACACACACAATGAAAGGCCCACCGTTATAAAAGCAACATTTACCCATGCAATAACCAGTATCACACCACACCATCCTGCTCACACCGATCGTAAAGAGAGAGAGACGTGATATATTCCCTCAGCATGTTGGCGAATGGAGAGAGGAGAGAGAGAGAGAGGAGAGGGAGAGCAGGACAAAGGGAGGGTTGATTATGTGGCCAAAAAGGAAATTTAATGGGAAAAATGTAAAGGGGGTTAGCTTGTCTGTGTCAGCCTGTCAGTCGTTGTTCGTTGTCCAAACACACTTACGGTTGTTGGGGAATGATGTGTGCAAGGACTTTTTTTATGCAATAGAGGAGGAACAAAAATATAAAGAAAATAGGCCCACTCAGTTGCCAGTCTTCTTATAGAGTTGATAGAATTAGCCAAAGGAGAGGGGCAAATGTCCATTCAAGCATTTCCAATTTGAATCAGGTCCGGCAGTGGCAGTCAGTAGCAGCTGGCAAGGTTCATTGTAGTGATCAGTGAGAGTTATGCTATTCCTCGTGCTCTCTACAAAAAGTACAATTGTAATAACACTGTTTATGTACTATTGAAAAATGCTCATATTTTCATTTGCTGTTTAGTTATTTTCATTAATTAAACACAGTATTTCTAGACTTAACCCCTTCAGTTTCCATATTCATTCTGATTACTATGTGGTGATTTTATACAGCTTCAGAAACTTATGTGTGGGATTAAGATATAGAAAACTCTGCCCATTAATCTTCTGACCTCCATAGGCCCTTCCTAATGTCAGAGTCAATAAAACCGTTTAATCACACCGAACTTCAAGGTAGAAATCCTTCCCAGTACTAAAAGGTGTTAAAAGGCCATGACCAGAAATATACGATGTAATGGAGAGAATTGCACATTTCTGGCCTAGAAAATAATTATCATATATTAAGTTTGCTGTATCAAAATTATGAAAAATAGAAATCAGGAGGGGATGTTTTGTTTTCTTGTAGATATTCAGCATTAGAGAGAGTGTGTGTAAGTGGCCGCTGGTGTAAATGTACACTCTTAAGCCGCTGATGTGGTTTCTTTGGGGAAGTCAGAAAGCTGCAGCTCAACCCCCCCGAAATGTGGCAGCCTTCCTCTTCTGGCGGCGTGTGTTGCGACTGGCTCAAGCTACGTGGGTGCTGGACAGGAATTAAAGGATCTCGTATCGCGTGCCTTCACTCGCTGTGTGTGTGTGTGTGTGTGTGTGTGTGTGTGTGTGTGTGTGTGTGTGTGTGTGTGTGTGTGTGTGTGTGTGTGTGTGTGTGTGTGTGTGTGTGTGTGTGTGTGTGTGTGTGTGTGTGTGTGTGTGTGTGTGTGTGTGTGTGTGTGTGTGTGTGTGTGTGTGTGAAATAATTTTTACCTTGATGTCACCACTGAACGATGCAAAAAAGTGATATGAATTAGATGAATCCCATACCTCGTGAAGACCAGTCATTTCAAAGTGCTCATTTCAGTCTCTCAACACACTTAGGGTCAATATGGAGGGCGTCATCGTCCATAATATTATGTCAAACTTTGGTGTTCAGGGACCTTGATGCAATGCAATGTTTATGGCTCCATTTTAGCCATCTTTTCAAAGAACATATATATTTTTCCAAGATATACGGCTGCAAAAAACATTGCCTGTGGCCGCCCCGTATTGGAAACCAATAACTTCAGACCTAGTGCGAACATTCATGTGCGGTGAGTCTTTGTGGGGAGGCCCGGCGGATCAGTGCACGCCCGCCCTGGCAGACTGAGAGCCACGGGCCGATCGTAAACCCCAACGGAACACCGCCCTCGTGTGGCCCGAGGTCCCGCGGGAGATGGCACCTTCCGGCCTTCTGGATCGTCTGCACCTTCACGGCACAAACAGAGAAATCCTGTAAGAAATAGAGGCTTTTCCTGACGCTTGTTTGTTAGAGGCCCATCAACAATATATTGGACTAAAGGAAGCGACCAGCATTTTGGCAGGTACTATAATGATTTCAGGGCATTTTTTATTCATGAACGAATATAAGCTTTCTCATTCTTCGCAAACCTGTTCCTATTTTTTTCTCTTTTCTCATTCGTAATTGTCCTGTCTTCCTTCCCTTTAAAACTCACAATATGTTTTAACCACCCACACGCCCCCTTACTTACTATAGTTTCTCAAGACATGACAGAATTGTTGTGTAAATGAAAG